>NC_056729.1:465236811-465544311 GCF_019279795.1 Protopterus annectens
TTATAAATGTATGCTTAGTTACATAATCAGAAACTTCTCTGGTGATTTAAAAGTTGAAACTTTGAATGCAATTTTAAGTTCTTAATTGGTATTTGGGCCCTCTGTTACACAGATTCACAAACAATGGGATCATAGCGGCAGATTAATGCATGGAATATCTAGGATGTTTCATGTACCCAAGTACTCCCCAAACAAGGCTTCTTCCTTCAAGGAGCAAAACAAAAAAATTCCCAGCCAAACAAAAGTCAGGGATCCAAAAGGAAATGGCAGGAGGATAATGCTTCAAAAACTAAAAAAGGAAGGTTCCTTTCTGAAAAATAATAAACCCCCTGCAAAGAAATGATTATGCCAAGTCACAGAGCACCCCTACCCCCTGCCTTTCCTTCTCTTCCTCCTTCCCCCCAGGCTATCTGTCAAGCCTGCAGCCTGTCTGCAAATACTCTCAGATAAACAGGTTCAAAGAATAATTCGGCGAGGATACACTTGACAGTGGATAGAAAATCATTCCCTTATCAGGGAAATTCCCCACACCCACCAGATGAGACAGAGCTGTTTCATCCAGTGCACCATCACATGGTGGAAACAGGGGTAATATAAGAAGTGCCTGTGATACACAAAGTCAAAGGATTTTACTCCAGAATCTCTTTGTTACCAGAAAAGGAGCACTCCTGGAGACCCTTCCTAGATTTATTGTATCTAAACACCTTTGTAAAAGTTCCAGAATTCAAAATGCTCACGTTATAGTTGGTCATAGCCTTGCTTCCAGACCACTGTTTCATGGTGACTGTAGATCTCAAGGATGCTTGTCATCATATACTTGTTGCTCCCAATTTTAGAAAATACTTGAGATTGGCTGTGTCTGGGTTACCTTATCAGTTTTTTGCATTACTCTTTTGGGCAATCTACTATACCTTGAGTGTTTACAAAGTGCCTGTCCCCAGTGGTTGCCTGTTACAAAACTGTAGACATCCACATTTTTCCTTATTTATATGATTTGCTGATTTGTGCAGATTCTGTATCCTGGTGTTTGTAGTCCTTGGACAAGGTTGTATTCCTCCTTTCCCACCTGGGCTCCAAATTGATCTTTCAAAAGTCCTTCCTCGTACCTTCTCAACAAATTGTTTTCCGTGGGTGGACAATGTTCTGACTTATTAGGGCATTTTCTTAGATTTCTCCCTTCTAGATGTGACCTCAGCAAGATAGTTTCTCAAAATTCTTGGCCTCACAATACCACTAGCCTGACTACACATGAGAAAACTTCAATGACGGATTGTTGGACCCAGCACCTTCATTCCTTGAATTTTCAGGTACTGGTACTGGGATTCGTGAAGCAGGAACTACAGTGGTGGAAGGATCAGCTGTCTCTGAATCCAGGACTCCTTTTCTGTCTTCACTCTCCAGTCCAATTTGTCTAGATGGACTGCTCAGATTTTGCAGTGGGAGCAGTATCCATGGGAGTTCAAATGCAAGGCTTCTGTGGTCCTCAAGAGACACCAAAGCACATAAATGTAAAAGAGATGTCAGTGATCCATGCTTTAAAAGTTCTAAACCACTTATGGGCTCTGGGTTGTCTTGTAGTGGTCACATACACACTACTGTGATCTGGTACGTGAACAAGCAATTGGGTACAAGTTCATGGTTCTTTGCCAGTTGGCAAAGATGGCCTGGGAGATGGCACTACAGCATTCTCTGACTCTTCAGGCCTCTTATATTCCATCAGATTGGGATTATCATTGCTCTTTTATTACCAGATTTTCTGCAGATCATTTGCTAATTTGTGATATTTTGTTTATGAATTGGCAGATTTTTTTGTGGGCATGAAGGCGTGTTTGAAAAGTTGGGTCACAGACCACATATAGTATATAGAAGTGTGGGTTTTGCTCACAGTGCACACACATTTTGAATGTTGAGAAAATAAAAATCAACCACCACAATATTAGGCCTAATGGAATATATACTTATAATTCTGTTGGGATTGTTTATGCTGCTATTTTTTCTTTATGTTATTGTTTTTACATAAGAAAGACTGAAAGAAAATTAAAAGAAAGAATCTACAAGCATGTCAGAGACATAAAAAATAAAAATGTCAACAACACTTTGTATAAACACTTGGAAGGCCATCCAACACATAGTTTTAAATTTGTTGTTTTAGAAGGTTTAAAACAGGATGCACATGGTGGCCCGTGGGCTTATGTTTTAGAATATAGGGAGCTTTGTTGGCAAATAACGTTCAACACCCATATGCCACCAGGACTCAATGATTGTCTTAGTAAAACTAGCTATTTGAGACCGCATTCTTATTGTATATATAATTGAGTTTAATTATATGGGGGAGCCTGTTCATTTAATTATTTAATGACCTAGAATAAGTGATTGGTTTTTATTACCATGTGACTGAATTTGAATGCTTTTTAACTGTGGGATATGTGATTTTGTATTATTCTGATGAAGTCTTTAGCTACAAACTGATGAAAGTGCTAAATAAATCTACAATGGATTACTGTTCGTGTTGTGGTTTTTGGAATCTAGTTCTATATTTATATATTCTAAGATTTTAAAGAGGTAGAAGGTATTAAAGAGAAAGCCCATGTGCAACTTAGTGGATTGTACAGGCAGCAGTTATGCATAAAAATTGTTTTGTCATTTCAGTGAGAGGTTGAGAGTATTCTGTTTAAGGAGAGTATCATACGGTGAGCACAAAGTCTTAACTTAGTGATGAGCATGTGCAGGACCAGGACTGGTTAAGATGTTGTTTAAGCAGTGGTTTAAAACTACTGAGTTCGTCTGAGACTTTTATTTGTGTGTGTATACTATTCCAGAGTTATTATTTATGTTATTTGTTAGTAGTAAGAATTTGTTACTAGATTGAAGGTCCCTTGCTGGACAGTAATAGGTTTTGTAGTGCAGGGCATTTTTCTGGATGGTGAATGAGTTTGTGTGCTGTAGTTAGTTGTGAATATATTTAAGTAGTTATGTAGTTCTAGCCAGTGTAATTGCTTTAAGCTATGCCAATGGTGTGTCCTGTAAGGGAAATTGCTGGCAACTTTAGCTATTTTATTGTAGCAACAAGCACTTTTCTTTCTTTGAGTATTGTTTAAGTTTGTTAGGATAGCAGCAGCATATAACAGAGTTGGCAGTAATAAAGTGGTGGCTAGAGTGTTCTTGCAGTATCTTTAGGAATACTAAACAGCTGTTTGTCTCCTATACAGAAGCTAAGAAAGGTCAATCTGTCTCTAACCAAACTATTGCACAATGGTTGCCCTCTGCTGTTGTTTTCTGTTACTCCATCACCATGGTAAATCTCTTCCAGGCAAAGTTAAGGCTCATTCCACTAGGGCCTTATCCTCTCTGATGGCATATTGGAAAGGGGTGGACTCTTGAAGCATTATAGAGGAACCAACCTGGTCCTGTGTTCATAAAATCACAAAGCACTACAAACTGAATTCATTTTCAAGATCCAGAGCAGACTATGCTGGGACCATTCTCTAGGGGTTCTGGGATCATTATCCTTCTACCTCCCAGGTAGAGTAAGCTTTGGGAATTTACCAAAAGTGCCACTGAGGCAGTGGGAATGATGAACATAATATATTGTATATGTCCTATGTACCTGTAACAGTTGAGGCTCAAATTCCTCACTGCCTCTATGGCAGCATCCACTCACCATTCCCCAGACTGTGCATAACTGAGGTGGGTTACAACCTCTTTGATATATTGTTGTTGGATTTGTTTTTTGTATGGCATTATAATTGTCTCCAGTTTTACTGTTCCTTAATGATTCTGACTTCAGGTACTTTCCTCTCCTTTGTGGAAGTGAAAAACCCTGATTACTCACTTCCTGTGACAGCTGAAGGCTTTCCTCTCAGAATATTCTCAACCAATCAGCTGTCACAGGAAGAGAGAGGGAGGAGAGTCTGAACTTTTAAATGTTGGTTAGCACTGGGTTACCTTGGCAGATAACCCAAAATAAAACTGGAACAGTGAGGATTTCAAGCATCCACTGTTGCAGATCAGTAAGACTTACGTAACTATGCTTTCTCTATGAGTGAGTGTATGTGAATGTGCGCAAGCAAAAGTGTGTGTGCGTGTGCGTGTGTGTGTGTGTGTGTGTGTGTGTGTGTGTGTGTGTGTGTGTGTGTGTGTGCGTGTGTATCTGTTTACATATATTAGAAAGTTACTGGGCACCAGATCACTTTTAGCTATCAGAATATCTAAAGCTTAGTTGCTGTTTTTAATGTAGTCCTTCTTAAAGAGTACTTCCAGTTGATAAAGTTGAGGGGTTGAATAGATGGACAAAACTGTGCCAAAGGAAGCACAGTAAATATCTGAAGCATATTTAAACAGAAAATGAGTCACCAGATCTGATCTCTGAATTGTTCATTCAGCAGAAAGCCCCTTCTCCCAAAAGTGATGTAATCTACCATGAGGAGGAGTGGCCTTAGGTCAACTGATTCCCTAGGCAAAAGGGCTCCATGACACCCCCAACACACTACCTGGTGCCCCCATCCTGTTCTACCTATACCAAATAAATACTGGAAAAGTGCCCCTGCTAGAGCGGCACCCTAGGCAACTGCCTAGTTGGCCTATGCCTAAGACCGGCTATGACCATGAGTTGCTATGGCCTTGAATAGGTTATATTTTGGAGGGGGGGACTGATGACCCTCTTATTAGTCAGTGATCAGAATGTTTCCCCTATGACTTAAGAATTTCTAATGACCAGATAGTTCACCAAAACAAATTTGGTAAATCAGTTTTTGCCAAAATGCATGTTGTATGTTTGTAAAAATAAATACTGTGGAATGTCAGCCATTTGTGCAGTCTCTGTTATAAGTAAAATGAGAAACAAAAAGGTGCGGTTCCATTTTTTATAAAAATTTCTGAATGGCCTGTGAGGATCCAGGTGTTGTTAAATGAAGACTTAATTTGACGGAACATTAAGCCTTAAATATTTAATAGTCTTATTTTGCTAGCTAAACTAAAACTGAACCACCGTGGTATAAAATAGCAGAAAGAAAATGCATAATGTATTCTTTCTAAAGGATTGCTTTGATGACTCAAAATGAAACGAAGCTGCACAGCAAATTCTACAGCTTGCTGATTTAACAGCTGAAGAGATGTTTTCATACAACAAGTAGATAGAATTGAACAGGGAAGGTGAAATTTTATAGTAGGCAAAGTAAAAGCAATGGAAAGCCAAATCAACCCATTATTTATTTATTCCTCTTGCAACAAGCCTTAGAATGTGTCTGGGGATTTCAGCACAGTGGTTGTATATAAGACGTGCAGGATGTTTTAAATATGTTTTTGTGTTTATTTTAAAAGTATAAAGACATTTTGGTTACAACGTTATATCAGAATGTTCAATAAAGACACATTTGCAGTGGTTGCCAAAAACAGCAGAAACCAACTTGCACTGATATTTCTATATGAGAATGCATGAGAAGAAATGCGCTGGGCAGGATCCTACCATAGTTTTGGGAAGTAACAAGGAAAACATATCTCCTGTATAAGGGAAAGTTGTACTTATCATGAGAAAGTTTTCTGATTAGCAATTCAAGGGGACTTTTGATACAGTAGAGAGTCAATTACCTGAACTAACTGGGACCTATGGAAGTTTGCATTACCAAGTTGTTTGGATAATCAAGCATATAATTGAACCGGATAAAAAACTTCTAAAATATTGTTTTTTCTGCATGCAGGGAATGCACTTTTCAACCTTTCAGTGATTCCAGTGGGTAATGAGGAATATTTTTCACACAGAAGAGGGCTACAAGCTCAAAAAACACCCACAAGCAAATACATATAATGTTTACATATTCAGACTTTATGATTTTTCCTACCCAAAAACTTTGAAAGACTGCATTCAGATAATTGACTTCAGATAATTGACTCTTTACTGTACTACCAAAATGAATGATAGTACTGGTTAGCTCATTTACAGAATACAATACCATTAAAACAATACTACATTATCAGAAACGCATTGTTACGTGGTTGGTAGACATAACAATGATTAAGTAAAAAGTTGCCTTATCCTTCTGAAACTACAAAAAATGAATGCAGTTGTTCAGTTTAGTTCATTTTTTCATAGACATAATACAGTTAAAATAAAACTTTGTTCAGCCATATTCTCAGAAACATGTTGTTACTAGAGTGGGAGAAATGACAATGATTAAGAAAAATGGCTGTCTCATCAAACCTTTTCAAACAATTCTGTCAAATGCACATTTGTAATCACATACCACTGCCAAGACTTCAGAGAAAACTTGGGTTAAGTCAGTAAAGGTAGTGCTTCAGTATGCTTAAATCTCCTTTCAGCTGTCAACATGAATAATGGTGAAATGATCATTAGATGATAATTCCTCTTTATTACATAAGAACAGTTTACAGTAACAGTTAAGCCACTGAATACAGCCCTACGATATGAGTGGATTTAAAATTACAACATAGTTTAAACTATATCCTAATAAAGCAGTTGGATTATTTGAGAGGCTTTAGTCAGGCTATTGCACAAAATGACACCACGATAACTGCTGCTTAGCCTTCAAGAACAGAAAAACAAAAGTAAAGATTTTACTGAAGATGTGGAAGATTGATATTTTGGGAAAAATTGTGAATTTTTTCAAGTTTTTGAGGGTACTAAAGAAACTGCTATCATTAACTTTCTAATACATCAGCTATTTACCCAGTTGCAAGAACAAAAAAGGTTCAGTATACTATTCTTTGTTGCAGTCTTCATGCATGAGATGGCTTTCAAGCAGTTAGCTCCAAGGTCAGCCAATTTCTAGAACTGTACCTTCTTCCAGTGGCTTCAGCCAACTTACTCCCACTTGGCCTGAAGGACATTGGTAGTGAAAAAGGGTCATTGTCAAGGCTATCTTCAGATTCTTTTTACTGCAGCAGTTATACAGTCAAATTAGTGTTGAGCAGTCAATGTATCAGATAGCATGCTTCGAGAGCATGGATAAGTACCCAAAAAGTGAATTTCTTTTGTCATTTTTGTTTCCATTTTAGCAGATATTCTAATGTTTGTAGTGATTCTGAATTGCAGATCATTATTAAGAAAAACTACTGTACTGATTATTGGAAGCAGATCCCTTATAAGGATTTCCATTCATGTTGTCATATCTGCCTCAGTGTACAGCACAAGACAGATGCACATTGTGCTAGGTTCACCCACTGGAAAGTCAAGGAGAGATAAATCTTTCCTGGAATTTGCAATGCAACAGAAGGGCCATGTCTAATACGTGACTGCTGTGGCAACAGCCACTCTGGGACAGTTTGTCCAAAGATCAAACACTCTGAAAAGCAATACAAGACAAAACATCAGAAAACTGAGGAGAGATTATTGGATACCACTAGTTTCCCTAGGTTGGGGAACACTGAACTCAGTGAGAGACTTTCTCAGCCTTTAACTTTGGAGTCATTTTTATCCAAGGTCTCTGGGGTGACCATTTTGCAGGCTGCCACTCCTTCACCTACTAGCATATCTCCCCAGACCAACACCTTTGAAATGTTCACTAGCTCAAAGGCCTGTCTGAGGCCCCAGCTTTTGGCACTTGACTGGTTTTCAGATAGGATGAGAGTATTATCCCCTCAGTTGTGAGGCAGTCCCCAGAGACTGTGTAGAGGTCTTGGTTATTTGCCCAGAAATTTAGATACCCAAGGCAGTTTACTTATAGAAGCTAAGACCTAAGCACTCAGGGTGGGGACGTGGCTGGCCTAATCTATAAGGTCTTTACCTAACACATATAAAGTACAGCGTTTTATTCTGACCACTAGTTATTGGCTAGGTTTGTAACAGTCAACAGACTGATAGCTTAGTATTTGCCTAATAACCTATGAACCTAAAAGCAAACTGGTGCCTGCTAGCATGTCTGGACTAAGTCAAATGGAGCCTTGGTCCTGAGATTCTACACAAGTGTCATTCTAAGTAGCTCAGCACTTCATGAACTTCCTTAAGTCTAAACAACCAGCTTTGGAAATTCCAAAGCTTCTTCCAGAAAACACAAAGAGTAAGATGTTCATCTTATTCAGTCATGCAGTAGACTTAGCTATATTGGTTATGTCCTGACCAAAGATATAGCAGCCAGAAGCTTCTAAAGCTTGAGGGCACGTTCCCCTGCACTCACAACATTGATGCAGCTTGAGCTGAGGTGTCTAAAAACACAGGAATGAGCGCCAAGCCCTAAAAAAAAAGTTTGTTTGCTGATGAAGAGAGCACTCCTGTGTGGGATTTCAAGGAAGGACATTCAACTTGTGTTGTTCCTTTGCTGGGAAGATAAGTTCCCTTTGAGGAAAAAAAACCTTCTACATAAAATGTTTATTGTTTTAATGTACTTTCCTGCTTAGAAAAGTTATTTTCAATCTAGGAGTTTGTGTTTTAATGGACTGTCACATGACTTAACTGTACTTTTAAATGGGAGTGCACTTTATTCCTGTCAGATGTTCTTCATGTTTCACTGTTGCAGTCGTCACACTTGGGTTATCTGCCTGCAGATAGCCCTCAGTTGGCCCGAATACCAGAGTCTTGGGATTTCTGCATCAGATGCTGTTGCCTCTTCCATGATGTCAGATGTGCAGGTGTGTAAAACATGCAGCCGATGCCATTACATCAGTCTTTCTTGCCGAGAAGGAGCCCGAAGCAGAAGCAGTTTGCAAGTGTTGGTCAGCTGCTATATGAAATTTTCATTTTTCGAGTTTCAAGCCGGAACTCTTCTAAAGATAAGTAGCCCATTGGGGATTCTTTTTTCTTGCGCTAACCGATATCAGACTGCCTTGTCTGTGGAAAGCAAATACCTCACAGAGATTTTCATTCTTACTGCATCACCTGTTTAGGCCCAGAACACGACGTCCCTCGCTGTCACTTTTGTGGCTTGTTTAACGCCCGAACCATTCGTTGCCAGGCTATTTTTGTAGCTAAATTCTTTCACTGTCGGTCTCCATTTTCCAAAATGGCTTTGGTAAGCTATCTGTCTACTGATCTTCCGAAAAAGTGCAAAGACAGAGACAGACAGAATAGGTCAAAAATTGCCGACGACGCTTCCATTAAGCTAGTCACCAGTCCACCAGTACTCAGTGAGGCTCCTTTGCAGCCCCTGATGCCCGCTTCTACAGATTTGCAGGCCTCAGCTGAGACCCATTCGGAGTCCACTATGCCGCTAGATGCTTCTTTGACTATGGAACCTGCGGATGTCTCTACCTCGGATGGGTCCGGAGCTGCTGTGCAGGCACTAGCTTCTGAGGGTGTATTCCGACCTACCGATATTTGTATTAAACCGACATCATTTTTAACTAAATCTACCGAGTTTCTCAGGCCCAGAGTTTGCACTTCCTCTCAAAACTGACGTCCAAAGTGCATGCTCAAGCTCCCATGCCACAAAAACAAATGCTTACAATGGCTGAAGACCTTATTACTCTAATTAGGGGAAGCCAGCTTTCCCCTGCTAAAAGACAAAGAACTGAATTTCCTTCTGATTCTACAGACCAGGAGTCCGATGACTGTGACCCTTCTGATTACCAGGACTTACCCTTATCTACCTATGAGGATTCAGATGCAGAGGAATTCATTCCCTCTGCCTCCCCTCCAGAGGATTTTTCTTTTGGTGAAACCTTGCATACCTTAAGAGAGCATTTCCGCTGGAAATGCCAGGACTAACCTCAGTCCAAAAAGAAACTCAGGGAATTTTTAGATTTGCCTCAGCACAGGCCTCTAGCTATATCCCCTGTCCTGGATATTGTAATTGATGTCTTCATAGAATCCAGTCTTACTCCTGACACTTTACCACCAGCTCCTAGAAAACCTGACCGGTACTACAGAGTACCTGACTCTCACAAATTTCTCTTTAAGAATCCTACTGCAGATCCAGAGACCATTTCCCAGGGACCTAAAGGCATTAAGGCTACTACAGCCAAAAACCCTTCCCCTTCTGACAGGGATTCTAGAGCTTTAGACAGATGGGGGTAAGAAGGTATATACCTCTGCAACTCTTGTATTCAGGGCTTTGAATTGCCAGTTTCACATGTTGAAGTACCAGCAACATATTATGGAACTAGTAACAATCAAAGCGTTGGCATCCACAAACAACAACCAGTAATCCAAAAAACGATATGAATGCTGTGTAGCATCCACAAACAACTACAATTACAACAATGAATTTTATATTTATTTATTTAGAGTTTTTACGTATTTAAATAGGTTGTTTTTAACACATGTGAATTATTCATTATAATCATGATTATTAAGATAGGTAGAACCAAGCTGATTTGATAGTTTGAATTTTTAATACGCTTTCTCATTGGTAATAGGACTTAATTGTATTGTAATGATGGTATTTAAACAGAAAATGTATAATTTGATGTTATCTGATGAAGTCCCACTTGTTGAGACGAAAACGCGATCTTTATTTTACTATTGAAGTGCGTTAATGTGTTTTGGTGTCAATAAACTGTTTTGTACATTTACTTGGTGGAATCCTTGGGCACACAGCATTCATATCGTTTTTGGATATTATGGAACTAATTAAACAAAAAATGGTGTTACTTCCAGATTGTGCAGAAAATAAAGGTTTACAAGAGTTAATGCATTCTGCAAACCAAGTTAGTAAACATACTTTGCAGTGTGGGTTTGATGCCTTTGAAGCATCTTGCAGGGCTGCTGTCACTGGGTCTGTACTGAGAAGGCATTCTTGGCTGAAGGAACAAGTCTTGCCAGACCATGTCAAAGCAAAATTAGTAGATGCTCCATTAAATCAGGATTGTTTGTTTGGCACAAAAGCAGAAGTTCTTAAAAAGATGGAAGAAAAAGCTAAACTGCCAAAGATTTCTTACAGGTGCAGCCACCTGCCTTCAAAAAACTGGTTCTTTCCAGTCCTTCCCAGGCCTTCTTAGTCCAAACCCAGGGGAAACAGACCACCAAGACTACAGTTTCAGGGTGTGCAGAGATCTAAACAATGTAGTGTTCCCACCTCAAAAACAGGGAGTGGTAAGCCACCCCCTTATGGAAAACGTTCACAATGACTTTCCAGTTATCCTTCCCAGCCATGCCCATGTACTTGCACCCCTAGGAGGAAAATTTGCCCTTCATGCAAAACACTGGATGTCCATTACTCAGGACAGATGAGTTCTAAACATTGTATCCCAGGGATACAGATTCTACTTCCACTTGCTGCCAACACCAAGCGGGTTGCCAGACCTTCCTCCAAACCAGTGGACAGAGGCTCAAAAGCAAGTACTTTCCCTTCTCCATATCAGGCTATTCAACCTGTTCCAGTAGAACAAAGGGGGACAGGGTTTCTACTCCAGACTGTTCCTGGTGCCCAGAAAAGAGAGCCCCTGGCACCCTATCCTGGATCTGTCAATTCTCAACACCTTTCTGGTGGTCCCAAAATTTAAAATGCTTACACTGCAACAGCTTCTTCCTATGCTAGCCAAGGATGCCTGGTTAGTCACCCCAGACTTAAAAGAAGCTTATCTGCATATCCCCATAAGGTAGTATTGCAGGAAATATCTATGTTTCAGGGAAGGCTCAATGCACTATCAGTTCTCTGCACTTCCTTTTGGCTTATCTACTGTGCCCAGAGTATTCACAAGTGCCTGGCTCCAGCCATTGCATACTGCAGGCAGAGAAATATTCGAATTTACCCATACTTGGACGATTGCCTGATTCAAGCGCACAGTCAGGAATTGCTAGTTCACCACCTGGCATTTTTAAAAAGACTTCTAACTTCACTGGGATACACCATCAATGAAAAGAAATCACAACTGGTGCCCAGCCAACAAATTGTATTCCTGGGAGCAAGCTTGAACACAACTTCCCAAATGGCATTCCTCACTGCAGAAAAGCAGGTCCATTTGGCAAACTATTTCAAACTAATGGCCACAAAAACCCAGCTATCTGCAAGGAAAATACTACAAGCCCTAGGGTTCATGGCCTTATGCATTCTGCTAATTCCATATGCAAGACTGCATATGAGGAAACTTCAATGGTACTTAAAAAGTCTCTGATGTCAACATTCTCAGGACCTGGAAACAGTGATTCCTATCATACCTTGTCTAAGGGCAGAGTTCCTTTGGTGGGCAGAGGCATGCAACCACAACAAGGGACCTCCTTTCTCTCAACCCCTCGCTGCCCAAACCCTGACAACAGACACATCAGACTATGCATAGGGGGCTCACATGGCAGGCAAATGCATTCAGGGCAAATAGAGCCCAGAACAAATTCCCCTGCACATCAATCAAAAAGTGATGCTAGCTGTACAGAATGCCCTGACAGCCTTCAAATACCTTATCCTTCCAGGACAGCTCCTGATAAAGACAGACAACACCACAGTTATTTTGTACATAAACAAGCAGGGAGAACTCATTCTTACCCACTCTGCAGGTTAGCCATGGCCCTGTGAAACACAGCCTTGAGCAACCAAGTGCACCTACAAGCTCAATTCCTGCCAGGCAAGCAAAATTCACTGGCAGACGACAAGTAGAAATCTACTGGGCCCGCACGAGTGGAAACTGGAACCCATCTCATCACACTTGAGGTGGGGAACACCAGAGGTGGACCTTTTTGCCTCCCCCCCAAAACCACCAGTCGAGCAAATTTTGCACCATGAACCCTCACAGCAGAGCCCTATCCTTTACATGGGAAAATCTCTCAATTTATGCCTTTCCTCCTCTGCCCCTCCTCTCAAAGTACTACTCAAGATCAAACAGGACAGGCCAAGGGCAATACTTATTGCACCAGTCTGGCCATGCCAGCACTGGTACCCACTCCTACGCAGTCTGACAGCAGTGCCACCCTGGCACCTCAGTCTCAGCAGGAGGGACAGATTTTGCATCCACAGCTGCAAACCCTAAACCTTGCAGCCTGGCTTATCTCCTGAATATGCCACCAGCATCCCTCAGCAAACAGGTGCTGGAAGTCAGGCTTGAGGCCAAAAGACCTATTACTAGGAAATCCTATGCTGAAAAGTAGAAAATGTATTGTTCTTGGAGTCAGTCTCAAGGAAAGGACACATCTGTGCCCACCTTACCTCAAATCCTTGATTACCTAGCAGAGCTGCAACACAGAGGCCTATCCTTCTCATCCATTAAGATTCATGCCTCTGCCATCTCAACACATTATAATACTGAGCCACCTCTCTTTACTCACCCTCTCATAAAACAGTTCCTGAGAGGAGCTAGCAATTTAAGGCCCCCTAGGAGCTAGCACCCCAGCCTGGGACCTTAACTTTGTACTGGAGAAGCTCACACTTCCCCCTTTTGAACCTGCTGCTTCAGCAGAGTTTAAATTCCTTTCTTGGAAAACAGCCTTACTTCTAGCTATTACGTCTGCAAGAAGAGTGTCTGAGTTACAGCCACTAATGGTGGTGGAGCCCTTCATTATTTTCCATGCTGACAGGGTTTCCCTCAGGACTAACCCATCCTTTATGCCCAAGGTGGTATCCAGTGTGGCTTTAAACCAATCCATCCATTTGCCAACCTTTTCCCTAATCCTCAGAATAAAGGGGAAAGGATCCTGCACTCCTTGGACGTGCACAGACAGCTCAGGTTCTTCCTTGACAGGACTAAGCCTTTCAAAAAATCTGACCAGCTGCTAGTTAGCTTTGCTACAGGGGCAGAGGACAAGGCCATTTTGAAGCAAACCATTTCCAAATGGATAGCACACTGCATCCATTTCTGCTACTAGCACCATGGAAAACCTACCCCTCAGGGGATCAGAACTCATTCCACTAGAGCTACTTCAACCTCTACAGCATTCCTCTGGGGAGTCCCTACCAGGGACATCTTGGAAGCTGCAACCTGGAGTTCTGTACACATCTTCACCAAGTATTACCACTTACCTATTTTTTCTAAATCCAGAGCTGGATTTGCTACAGCAGTCTTACAAAGCCTTCTAGCCAGCCCTAACACTTCTTGACTGCCTCCACCCTTCCTCAGCATTGGGAATCAACCCAAGTGTGATGACTGCAACAGTGAAACACGAAGAACATAGTACAGTTATGTACACTTACCATAAATGCAGATGTTTGAGCGTAATCACTGTTGCAGTCCTGGTTTCCCTCCCTCCAGCCCCCTGGCTTTCTCTGTCCTTTCTACCTATCCTCTTTATGGCCATCTTTTATGGCAGGGGTATTTGCTTTTTACGGAGGTGTTCCACACCATGTAATAGCTTCCTATTTTGGGGGGTCCTGACATCTGAGGCAAGAAAAACTGATGTAATGGCATCTGCTGCATGTTTTATACCCCTGACGACCTGACATCATGGAAGAGGCTACAGCATCCGACACAGAAATCCCAAGACTCTGGTATTTGGGCTGACTGAGGACTATCTGCAGGCAGATAACCCAAGTGTGATGACTGCAACAGTGAATGCACTCGAACATCTACATTTATGGTAACTGTACACAACTGTACTTTTAAAAGTTTAAAGTAGTAGAAAAACATTTTTTTCTGTGTAGTAGTTGTGTTTATTTTCTTGTTGGGGGCTGTTTACTGTGCTTTTTGTGCGAAAAAGTAATTTTTAATAACTTGACATTTTTACTGGCTTATGCTGCTTGTTTTGCCCAGGAAACAGGCACCATTTTCAGCTTGACCATGAAACAAACTACTGGTTTCATGGTTGGTCTTTCTTCCAGCTACAAAACAAAAAAATTACACAAACAGCATTTGCCACCATAGTAGGCAAGGTAATTCACAGGGTTTGGGTGACTCTGCTGTGGTCAAAGCTGTTTTTTAAACCACTCATCTTTTATCCTAGATATTTTTGATGTGACATCTGCAGCCGCTATGGATCAGGAGTTAGCCACATCCTGTTTGACTGTTCGGGTCCTCTCAGTGGGCAAGGAAGAGCCACTCTTGTTGGTCCTGGGAGAGGGAACAAGGAAGGCTTCCCTGTTTACGCATAATGTTATGCTTATCCCTGGGGAAGCTGCTACTCCAATTAACAACACTGTTGGCCCCGTTTTTCCTATCAAAAAGAAAACAAAAATTAAACATGCATCTACTCCCCGACAAATTTCTAGCCAGGAGTAGTTTACTAGATCTTATTCATTCAGGCTAAGGATTCTTCTTATAAGGTAGATTCTGGTAAAAGAAAGAAGAATGCATATTTTCCTGAAGAGATTCAAGATTTTGAATCTGGACAGGAATATGAAGGGGCAGATGTAGTGTTTTTCCCCTCAGATTTCTGATTTAGAATCAGAGAGAGCACTTGTATCTGATTCTCTTTGTGGGGGCGGGGGTTTTCTTTCTCTGAAATTATTTCCAGAATGCTCCATTGTTTTCATTGGGAGAACAATCCCTCAGAAAATACTACAAGGAGTTATAGAGGAATTTCCATATCCTTCACCCATTCCTCCAGTGTTGTCAGCTTTAAAGGATGTTTGTGCTACTGCCTGCATTCTTCCTGATAGTTAGCCTGTTGCCCCTAAAAAGGCAGGTATATAGTATTAAGTTCCTCAGTTTTTAATTTTTACATACTCGTCCCAAACCTGACCCAGTCATTGTAGTTTTAATCCTGCTGCTTGTAAACATTTAGTCAATTACAATCATACTCTTCCACTTCCAACAGGTCAGGATGACTATTTATTGGACCTTGTCCCCCACCTCCACCCTGGCAGACCCTTTTTCCTTTAAGAAAGTCTGAATCTCCATTTGTCTCTGACAACAGATACTTTCGAACAAAAAGGGCTCCGAAGAGCATTCATCAAAATTACAGATGACAGTGAGAGGAAATTCCTCCTTTCCAGGGGGTAGTTCCTCATCTACCAGACTAGACCAGGCCATGCTTTTCTATTTCCCTCTGTCCTTCAACATATATAGCCTCAGGGAGTGACTACATATGTTCTTTCAGGGAGTTAGAGAGCCTGTTCCTCCTTCCTAGCTTGGGAAAGGTTTTTATTCAGGGATGGTTTTGGTGTGAAGGCCAGATCTGGATCTTTCTTTCCAAAAGCTATTTGTGATAGCACCCAACTTCAAAATGCCGTCACTTTACAACGTCTTTCCCCTTTTTCCTCTTAAGTTTCCTGGTAACACTAGATTTAAAACGGTTTATCACCACATCTCTGTTCATCCAGACGTCAGGCGTTTATTGTGGTTTTTTATGTCTGGATCACATTATCAGTTCTCTTCCTTCCCCTTTGGACAGTACACGGCATCAAGAGTGTTCACAAAGTATCTAGCTGAAGTTATAGCTAATTGCAGGCTACAGGATATCCAAATTTTTCTATATTTAAACAACCTCAATTTTCAGAGTATTTTTCAAAGTGTCAGAAATCTGTCAGTTGGGTGAAAGATGTCTTACACTAGATGGGTTTCCAAGAGAACATTCAAAAGTCTTTTTTGATTCCATAACACAGGATTGTGTTCCTGAGGTGTCTGCTAGGCACCTCAGTTCAAAGAGATTTTCTTCCACAGAAAAAATTACATCTATATGTAAATCTATTTCTAGGGTGTTCCACTCAGACTTTGGTCACTACAAGGGAATACCTCAGGGTTTTGGGTCTCATGGAATCTATGATTTCATAATACTCAAAACAAGACTCCACATGAAAAAGATACAATGGTATCAGAAGTCTGTTTGGTCCCAGCGGCAACACCCATTATCTTTTCAACTCCCAGTGTTGAGGTTTGTCAGAAAAGAAATCACTTGATGGAGACAGCAAATTTCCCTAAATCTAGGTCTCTCTTTCTCCACCCAACCTGCTCCTAAGCAGTCAATCATCAAAGACACCTCAGGCTTTACTTGGGGAGCAGTTTCAGGAGGGATAAAGGTACAAGTTGTGTGGGACACCAAGGACAGGTGCAGGCACATAAATATTAAAGAGATACTTGCCCCAATCAAGGCACTCAACTCTCTAAATCATCTTTGGTCCCCTAGATCTCTTCAAGTTGTTGCATACAAGACCACGGTCATGTGTACATCAACAAGCAAAGAGGAACCAGGACTTACTCCCTTTTTCAGTCTAGCCATCTTACCTTGGGATTTAGCTTCACAGCACAATCTCACTTTACAGGCATCCTACATCCTGTAAGAGTAAAACTGTGTGGCAGACAAGCTCAACAGGACAAAGGCAGATCCTTGTGAATGTAAACTAGATCAAGGGTCTTCCAAGATTTGATCTTTCTATGGGGAAGTTCCTTAGACGTCTTTGCCTCTTCTCTAAAGAATCAGCTGGTAAATTTCTGCTCCATTACTCCATACAAGAAGACCTGGAAAACAGATGAATTTTCTTTTCCAAGACAAGAGTGTCCCTGTATACTTTTCCACCTTTTCCACTGATATCCAGGATATTCTTAAGATTCAGAAGGAATCCCCCAAGATCATTGTGGTGACTCCCTTCTGGCTCATACAATGGTTGTTCTCCCTTTGGCTCTCCCTTTTTAGAAATGTCCAAGTGCATTTACCACAAGCTTCCACACAGACTGGATCTACTCACACAAGGAAAGGGGTGTTTGATATACCCCAACCCCAGTCAACTTCAACTAACTGTCTGAGTGATAGGGTCTTAATTCCCTTTAGGAACCTCTTTACTGAAGACATGCAGCAGGTACTAATGGAGGCAAGAAAGCCTGCTACTAGAAAGTCATATATATAAGCAAATGAGAAGGGTTTTCTAGTTGGTGCCAGCAACACAACTAGCAACCATTCAGAGCTAGTGTTTCTATAGTTTTACAGTATTTGTGTGAGTTGATATCCTATGGCCTTTACTCTTCCATCAAGGTTAGTTTATTAGCCATATCAGCACGTTTGCCAATGCATCCTCCTCTTTCAAGGCATTCTCATGTAAAAATTTTCTTGAAAGGGATTTTGTATAACAGACCTCCAAGAAAACAGATGGCACCTCCTTGGTATCTTCATTTTGTAAAACAAAAAAGAGGCAAAAAAACGGAAACAAACTGTTTTTTGTATGTTAGTGCTTTTCGTCAAGTTTAATAACTCAACTTCTTCAGAAAAACAGAACAACCATATCAGATACACTTAAATACCAAATACAAAATCACATGATCAAAAGAAGTCACATGACCAAGCAATGTTAAACTTTTAAAGTGACCACATTACTTTTCTGAGAAAAAAAATTTGAATGCATATAGTCATTTAAAATATATTTAAAATACCATCCACCCTCTGAAAAACATTCAGCATCCTCATTTTTTAAAACATACACAATCAAAATACACAAGCAATATAAAATTATAAACTATTCAACGAGTCAAACTCTTCAATTTCAACACGCAGAATATAGAACACAGATCATTTAATCCTGGTTGATTATAGGCATGTGTTTCTAATCTGCCAAATTAACTCGCTCTGCTTAAGTCTTAGGGTGTGCGAACCTCCCGTTTCATCATACTCAACTTGATCTATCACTCTGAATAAAAATGAGTGTCCTGGCTGATTGATCACATGTTTAGCTAAAGCACTGTCCAACCTCCCTGTTCTAATATTATATAGGTGTTTGTACACATGCTCTCTTAATTTATGGTCAGTCTTGCCTATATAACAAACTAGGACAAGACTGGCACTTGGCTAAATACACTACCCTACTAGAATTACAGTTGTACTTGCCCTTACAAGTATACTTTCTCCCTTTCAGTGTGTATGTATAACCCACATCCATATCCTTACAGTAGGCACAAACCTCACATTTAAACATACCTTGTTGCCTTGTCAGTCCCAAATTTTTAAATTCTAATAACCCTTTCAGGTTTTGAGCTCTTATAAAAATAAATTTAGGGTTAGCACCTAGTTTATTCACTAAGGACCCATCTGATGCTATTACACTCCAATTCTTAATCAAACCTGTTTAATGCTGCCAGCATCAATATTATAAGGGGTTATAAAAGTCAAGGGATAGTTTACTGTTTCATTTTGTTGGATATCATCACTCACTGTACCCTCATTTTCCATCATACATTGTCCACCCACCAAGATAGCTTTGAAATAAACTACATTAATTTTCATTTGAACTTCATTCACCAATTCTTCGAGTAAGAGTGCCGGGTAGCCTCTCTTCGAAAACATTTGGACTAACAAGTCACATTCAGCCATGAAGTCAAAATTAGTAGTGCACATTCTGACTGCTCTTACAAGCTGTCCCTTCACAACAGATTTTTTTCTGATAGCAAGGGTGAGCAGTAGTAAAATGCAAAAAGGAGTTCAAATGTGTCTCCTTTCTATAGATCTTCACTTTATAATATCTATTCTGTCTATCCTTAGACAAGTCCACGACTAAAAATGCTATCTTCTCTGTATTGAATGCATGTGTGAATGTTAGAAATTCTGTTGTTCTATTACAATATTCAGTAAATTCAACAAATAAATCATGTCCACCCTTAAATATAATAAAAATTTCATCCAAATATCTGTTGTAGTAAAAAATGTACTGAATAAAGAGATTATTATTAAATACAAATTCGCTCTCCCAGTAAGCCATAACTAAGTTAGCCAAACTGGCTCCTACTGGGGAGCCCATGGCTACACCCTTTTTTTCTCAGAAAAGTAATGTGGTCACTTTAAAGGTTTAACATTGTGTGGTCATGTGACTTTTACCCTTGATCATGTGATTTTGTATTTGGTTTTTAAGTGTATCTGATATGGTTGTTCTGTTTGAAGAAGTTGAGTTATTAAACTTGACGAAAGCACTAAAATACAAAAAACAGTGTTTCCAGTTGTTTGCCTTTTTTGTTTTATTAAGTGGTTTGTCAGTTTTTTTTTTTTTTGGAGTTTGAGTTCGTATCTTAATTTTGTGTTAGAGAAGCTAACACTTTCTTCCTTTGAACCAGCTCATCTGGCTGACTTGAGTTTTTCTTAACATGGAACACTGTTTTACTGATTGTTTTAACCTCTGCAAGAAAAGTATCTGAATTGCAAGCTCTTATGATAAGTCAACCTTACTTCATTTTCCAGAGAGACAGTGTGTCTTAAGAACTAATCCTTCTTTTGTGCCTTAGGCGATATACAGGTTACTTTAAGCCAAAGTATCCATTGCTCCATTATCTTTCCTGAACTAAAAATAAGGGAGATAGAATTCTCCATACCTTAGATATCCACAGAGAACTCTTAATAGTAACTTGACAGAAGAAAATATTTCAGATCTGTGAATCAATTGTTCATTTCTTGTGAAACTAAGAATGTACAACTTGTTTTGAAATAAGACTATTTCCAAATGATTGTCTCAGGCTATTACCTTCTGTTATTCTCATCATGGCAAAATTATTTTGAGCAGGGTCAAGGCCCACTCTATCAGGGTCTTGCTTCATCAATGGCTTTTTGGAAAAGGTTGGGTTCTAGAAGTGTTCTAGAAGCAACAACTTGGCCCTCTCTACATACTTATACAAAGCTCTTCAAGCTGTATTCCTTCTGTAGTCTAGATCAGGCTCTGCTAGAACAATTCTCTAGTCACTTCTGGTCCCTTCTTCCACATCCCAAATGTTGTCAGCTAGGGTAATCTACCCATATAGCTAAGGCTACTGCAGCAGTGATCATTCAAACATCTACTATTATGGTGCATTTACTTACACTACTGCATTTCTTTTGTCTCCAGCATCACCCCCTTTGCACTTATAAAAGCTAACATACCATCAGTTCAGCAAACATTCACTACTGCAGGAAAAAACAGCCTATATTTCAGACTACATCTATTTTCTGGAACGGCCTTCACAAATTGCAGTCCGTTCTGAAATATTGCTCTTCCAGTGTCACTTACCTTGTCATCAGGTTAGGACTCGCATTTAGTCACAGATCTCTTCTTCCTCTTCACATCCTTCAAAATCTCACTGGCAGATATTATTTTTTTTCACCACTAATTCTGCAGTGATAAAAGACTATGCAGCCAGCTTCTAGATATTGTTAACACAGAAGGCAGAAAGTAACTTCAAAAATTATTTGAAAAAAAGAAGAGACTCTAGAAAGAAAATATTTTCCCAGGAAACTGTAAGTGTGGTGGCTCTACTAGATCTACACACACACACACACACATATATATATATATATATATATATATATATATATATATATATATATATAAATATATATATATCTATGCAGAGACTGAGAGAGCTATACACATATATATATATATATATATATATATATATATATATGCATAGACCGAGAGAGCTATATATGTGTATATATATATATATTTGTGTGTGTGTGTATATTTATTTATATATATGTTTATGATGTATATAGACATATGTAGGTCTCCATATAGATGTATATACATAGATATAACATAATACTTATTTGTTAACCACATAGGTCCACTGGACACACAGTCCCTTTTCAGGGGAGACCCAGGAGCAATGTCTGGTTAAGTGACTTGCACAATGTCACACAGTAAACAAACGAGGGCTAAGGGGAAAAAAAATATATATATACATATATATATATATATATATATATATATATATATATATATACATACATATATATATGTGTATATATATATATATATATATATATATATATGTATAGGGTACCTGTCAAATCTTCAAACGCTCACAATTTCGAACATTACATGGTCGAGACCAAACGTTCGAAATTTTGAGTGCTCGAAGATAGACTTTCAATGGCATCGTATAGTGCAGATAGGGAGAATTTCCCTTTTCTACACTGAAGTGTGGTCTCTGAGTTGGTCTGTTTAAGTAGGGAGGGGTGGGGGGGTGCAGGGGGGCTTTTTTCTGTGTTTTTTTTTTTACGTTCGAACATCCAAATGTCAAACATTTGGTCTCGACCAGGTAATGTCCGACATTTTGGATGTTCGAATATTTAACAAAGACCCTATATATATATATATATATATATATATATATATATATATATATATATAAAATACATGTGTGTGTGTGTGTGTGTGTGTATTATACATACATATGTGTGTGTCTGTGTGTATACATATAATGTATATATGTATATATAATTGTGTGTGTGTGTGTGTGTGTGTGTGTATTATACATACATATGTGTGTGTCTGTGTGTATACATATAATGTATATATGTATATATAATTGTGTGTGTGTGTGTGTGTGTATTATACATACATATGTGTGTGTCTGTGTGTATACATATAATGTATATATGTATATATAATTATGTAAATGTATGTAAAACACACACATATATATATATATATATATATATATATATATATATATATATATATGAGTGTGTTTTACATAGCTGACATGCAGAAACATCAACTTTTAAAGCATTAATTTTTGCACATTGAAACCCAGCAACATAAAAAAAAACACCAAAACAAAATTGAAAAAAAAAAATAATAATATCACAGACAGGCTTAGTTTGCTTGAATAGTGATACTGGTAGGGAAAGTGTGCATGGTAATGTAATGTGTCAAGATTTAGGGACAGGGTTAGATTTAGCACGCATGAGTAGGGTGGATGGAGGGCTTTGTCCCCCCCCCCCACACACACACACACAGATAACCCCTGTATTATGAATTGTGCTTCTGTACTTCCAATGAAGTTCTAATAACAGATACAGTTTACTGTATATGCTATATACAGTGTGTTGTTTGCGAGTAAAATTCTCTACATACAGTTTTCACTGAAGTATGAAGAGAAAGGCATATCCCGTATGACTGAAGAATAAGCATACTAGTGCCATTTACAAGAACAAAGGAGACATCCACAACTGTGGGCAGTATAGAGGTATCACACATAACACATTGCATGACAGTTTTGGAGAGGATGGTTAATAAATGAAGAGAGTAGCAGAAAGTAAGATGGGAGATGGTCAATTCAGATTCAGATCAGGAAGCAGCACAACTGACCCAATGTTTGCAGTGCGACACTTCAAAAGAAACTAGAGATGAGGAAAGAGTCCAGCTGGGCAGTCCTAGACTTGAAGAAAGCATATGACAAGTTCCCAGGAAAGCTAATTTGAGCAGTCCTGCAGTGGTTCAAAGTTTCAGAAATATTGGTAGAATTAGAACAGGCTATGTGCAAGAGCCCAATGGCACTAGTACAAATAGTGTTTGGACTCACTGTGGGGTTCCCATTGAGACTGAATGTGCATCAGGGTTTGTCTCTTAAGTCCACTTCTGCTCATACAGCCGCTGGGCTATAATATCAAATATATCAGATGGAACAGATTTCCAGATAATGTCGCATTAAAGGCAGTCTCTGAGCAAGATCTTCAGCAAATGATAGGAGAAACTGAGTACAAATAAGGCAGTTGTAGTGGCAGTGAATGGGCAAATCAAAAGAAACCAAGAAACTGAGATAGAAGGGGAAATAGTGGAAATATTTAATAGCTGGGAGAGGTGGTTAAAGAGAAGGGAAATCTGAGTGAGGAGGTCAAAGCTAGAATTAGAGAGGCTGCAGCTAGCTGGCACAGAGTGTCAGGGTAGCATGTGACAGAGGAGTGCCAAAAAAGCTAAAAAGTAATGAGCAGTTGAGGAAGTGATCATGATGAAGTGTCTGAGATGAGTGGTAGGATACCACTTATAACATGTTGATGGGAACAGCTTTTTTGTCAAACATCATTATGCTGTACTTTTTAAGTTTAGTTTGAGACTATTTTCAGTAAACCAAGCTTATGCATATTCCATCCCTTTTTGGAGCAGTTTAGTATCAGTGGATGAGCAGATAACAATACCCAGCTTGAAGTCATCTGCAAACTTGATCAGCTGTACTTCAGAGGTATTTGCTTGGGTGTCTGCAAAATAAAAGGCAAACAGTAGAGGGCCCATCACTTGCAGTACCCTACTAGTTACAGTGTTGCATTCAGAGAGGGTATCAGCAACTTTCACTACTTGGGAACTGTTGGATGCCCAATATGGAATCATTGGGACAACATACATGTTTACATTATGTTTGTTTAAAAAAGTATGTGAGATAATGACAAAAGCCTTGGCCATGTTGGAGTACACAGCATGCACAAAGTGACCATTGTTCACAGCCTCTGTAACCTTTTCAAAGAAGTTTACTAGGTTCAGGAGGCAGGATCTTCCCTTCATAAAACCAAAGTGAGTTCTAGATCAGTTAAGCTGCATGTGTCTGTATAAAGTTTGCTGTGATATTTTCCACAGCTTTGTACATATGGCTGGTGAGACTGATTGGCCTATAATTGCCTAAATCTGTAGAGGGATCACATTTTGTAGAGTAGTCACAGTGGCTGTTCTAAAGGCATCAGGGACAGACTCTGTAGATAGGTAGAGGTGGAACAGTTCAAGTAGAGGTTCAGATAGTGCATACTTGGCACTGATGAGAATGCAGCCTGGTATGTTATCTGGCCTAATAGAGAGATTATTGTTTAGCTTTAGGCTGGGACTCTAAGACTTGTTCCAAGGTGCTTATAATGGAAATTTAATGTTTCAGAGATAGTGAAAATGGAGATAGGTATGGTAAAGTTAGCACTAAATTTATCTGCTAATGTATTAGCTGTATCCCTTAGACTGGAATTTGTGATATTATTACGGATGAGCTCAGTGTATTGTTGGATATTATTCCTTAATTTCCTGACAAAAGTGAAGAAAGATTTGTAGTTTCCTTTGATATCTGTAGAAACCATGAGGGTGTACTCTGACTTATTTTCTAACAGTGCTGTTAAGTTCCTTGCTAGCATGTTCCAGTGTGTTCTTGGGGGGGGGGATCTTACAACATTTCATTAGTTTCCATCTTTTGTTATATAGTTTGCTAATATGGGAGTTGCACCTAAGAGGCTTATTCTTGAATTTGCCATTATATTTAGGGTGGATGGATAAAGACTTTTCTATGCAGCTGTTTAGATGCTGGTAAATGTTGGAGATGAATGTGGTGGTCCTTTCATCTGGGTCCATTTGTGGAGTATTGTTGGGAATTTTACATAGGTTTGCCCTGGAGAAGACTATGAAGATGGTTTAATTGGATAGTTGGGTGGTACCATTAAGCCCAACAAAGAAAGTGATTTGCAGTCTGCATTTAACCAGAGATAAGAAGATGTGTAGTAGTGTGCAGGGGTGTGCTAGATTAATAAGCACCAGGTCAAGGATATTAGAACTGCTATTGAATAGTTTTGACAATTTGCTTCAGCGCATTGTTATTAACAAAGTCTATGAAACGCTGATCATATCCATTTATAGAGACATGCACCAGTTAGTTCTAGGTTAATTGAAATCCTCTAGCAAGAAGGTATTTGTATTGATATTTAACATCTCAGTTCTATCAAGGTAATTTTCATGAACTTTGGGGGGCATTGATGGGGATCTGTAGCTACCAAGGAAGTAATAGTTGGATTTGTTAAAAGTGATTTGGGTCTTTAGGAGCTTCTAGTTAGGACTGATGGAAATTTGACTTGAAGTGATGATGTTTCTCCAACACAAAGTCCACGGTAGCAGATGCAGGACAGCAACCAAATCTTTTAACTAAAGAGCACTTTATTTGCAAAAAAATAATAAAATTAGTTGAATAGCAGCAATAAATCAAGCACTTTCGTCTCTGTTCATTCAGAGACTTTTTCAAGATAAAGCACACAGTCAACAGTCCCTTTTTAAAATAGATATAGACTGCTAATACATGTCAAGCAGAGTGCCTCTTTGGCCCTCTTCAAAAGGAACCTTGATAACTGGATGGGAGATAGAAAATTCACCCCGGGGATCACGTCAGTTGCCCTGCTAGACAAGGGTCCAGGGAAGTAAATACTGTGGGAAGAAATAGCCAGGGAATTGTTATGGCTAGGCTTCTATAGGCCCTAGGGCCGATAGCCTAGTACCAAACTATGAACAACCCCCTAATTACTCTCCACCAATAAGTTACATTCATCAATTAGAATCTCATAAATTATTCAACAGCTGGATAATTCCTTTTTTAAAGGTATAGAAACTGTATAAAAGATAAATAACACTCTCATTGTAAACCATCCATCCAGAATCATAAACTTAAAAGTATGGTCAGGGAAATCTTTACAGTGTTTTGCAAGGGCATTCGTCTCTTTTCAACCTTATATCTCTAAGGTGTTCATAAATTAAGTTTATGATTCTGGATGGACTTGAAACTGACCCTAGGGATGGCCCATGGATACTACAATTAGAAAAACAGGAGGCTATATGGCAAATTAGAATGAATGCAACAAGATGGTCAAGTATAAATGATGCCCTGTCTTTAGCGTGTTTTCTCAAATTGAAGGCACTGGATAGATAAAGAGATAAAAAGAAGTGTGTATGTGTATATACATATACATACAGTTTATTTTAAATGTTTGGATGGTGAATGTTTTTATTGCAACATATTATGCATTTTATGGTTTACACTGAGAGTGTTATTTATCTTTTTTATACAGTTTTTACGCCTTTAAAAAAAGAATTATCCAGCTATTGAATAATTTATGAGATTCTAACTGATGTATGTACCTTATTGGTGGAGAGTAATTAGGGGGCTGTCTTTTACTATTTTAAAAAAGGGACTATTGACTGTGTGCTTGATCTTGAAAAAGTCTCTGAATGAACAGAGATGAAAGCACTTGATTTATTGCTGATTTATTGCTGCTATTCAACTTATTTTATCAACTTATTTTATTATTTTTCCAAACATAAAGTGCTGTTTGCATTAAAAGATTTAGTAGCTGTCCTGCATCTGCTTCCGTGGACTTTGTCTTGGAGTTTCTAGTTTCATTTTGCTGATGATGTTTCTGACAAATACAGATACTTCCCATCACAGCTAACAAAGATACTGAACTCGTGATGGGCACTAAACCTTGGTACAGAGGGAATGCTGTTATTGCACTGAAGCCATGTCGGAGTAACTACACAGATATGAATGTGTCTGAGTTAGATATCCTTCCATATCACCGTTGCAGTATCATTAAATTAGGGATAGGGTTACCACCTGTCCCACTTTGTGAGGGACAGTCCCTCTTTGAGCAGTTGTGTCCTGCAAAAAAATTGAAAAAATGGCAAATGTCCTGAGATTTTAGGACAAACATATTTCCTATATTTTATGTAATAGTTGCATAACAAAGTTATTCTGTTTCTGAAACACCTAAATGTTATAAGAAACATAATAAGCAACTAAAATGCTACAAGAATAAGCATTTATTTAGGCAAAAAAGTGAAGGTCTGTCCTTTGTACTGGCCGTGGGTATGTTTTGCCTTGCAAAATCTGACGTTTGTACAAAAATGTCCCACTTTGGGCATTTGAAAAGGTGGCAACCCTAATTAGGGATCCCCTGCCAAGGGTGGCCCAACATCCGGCCAGTATACCATAGCCTTTAGTTTGCTTTAAGGTATGCCATACATCACATGTATGCACCTCACATAGCACAGAGCATAAAGGTGATGTCCAAAGTGTACCATCCTCAGAACGTCTTTGCTGCCAGTCCAAATGCCATTTTTTGATCATCTATCTAATTGCCCAAATTGTTGCTGGTAACATAGCCATTTAGATGAGTGCCCCATTGGGGTTTTTTGACTTATCCATTTTGCTTTTAGCATTTATGGTGTTGTGGGGTCTCATGTCATCCATAAAGGGTAAATGCCAGTGTGGGAAACAGATTCCCCATAAAGACTGTCACAAACAGTGCTTGTTTTTTTAGGAGCTTCACAACCATATGTCTTGTACGATTTGTCAGGTTTTTGTTCCTAAGACCTTATGCAGTTGTCTTTCCTCTCTCACTATTTATCAAGAGAACCAGCTTCTAAAGCTCTTAGCTAAAGACACTATGGAGGGTACTTTACAGCCTGAGGGTCAGCTGTCTTTGAAAAGAAGGCCAAAAAAATCAGGTTTGATTCTTCAGCTTTGCCTCCTCCACTGGATGTCTCTCTTGAAGCTGATGAAAGCCCAGATGATTGTTCAGTTTCCAAGCTGGATTCCTCTGCTGTGACCAATTTGGAGGCCAGCATGGCTCCGGCTTCTTGCACGTCCTCAGAGGCCTTGCAGATGCCCACTTCAGATCCTCAGAGGGAACCACAGCTGAGTATCATTGAAGGGAGTGGGGTGGTCCCTCAGATACTGGTTAGGGAGGAATTCCCAACTACAATTATTAAGTGTAGGCCAGCGTTGGAGCCTTCTTCCTTTCATAAGGTGGATGTCCCTTTCAAAAAGAAGCAGAAGGTAAAACATATTGCTTTCACTCCCTAGGACCCTCAAAGTTAATGGCAGAATTTTACACAAGGGTTGTCAATACTCTTATATCCTTGAAGCCTCCTCAGGGGGGTCTCTGTCTCACCTCCTCCTTAGTCATCTTCCCCTCTCAAGAGATCTAGCAATCAGGATTCTTCGGAGGAAGATGAGGATTCAGATGAGGAATCCTTAGCCTATTCTACCCAGATTCCTTTCCCCTCGAGTACAGTTCTGAGGAAGAGGAGTCTACTAGTCCTGAATCCCCTTTTGAGGAGATTTCTTTTGAGAATACCATTGCCAGGATGACAGAGTTCTTTAAATGGAATGGTCTCCAAGTGTCTGAAGTGCAGAGGACATATGAGCTCCTTCAGATGGAGCCTCTGAGACTGTCTGCTGTTCCTCCTATTTTGGCTGCTTTATGGGATGCTTTCTCTTCTGCTTTTTAAGCTCCAGACTCTCAGCCCCCTGTTCCTAAGAAACCAGACTGGAAAGAGGCTGATGACTGAAAATTCCTTTACAAGTGTCCATCTGCTGATCCTTTGCTGGTCTCCGTGACAATCAATAAGCCTTTTAAATTACTGCCCTCGACTAAGTTTCTTCCTTCTGATAAGGACAGCAGGACTATCGAAGGGCTGGGTAAAAAGGTTTATACTGCCATCTTAGCCTTTCAGGCTGTTAATTATCAGACTCATATAACCAGATGTGTTTTGGCCCTTCTTTCTCAGACTTGTCAAGTTATTTCTGAGCTTACTGATTCTGAGGGTAAGATTTCTGCTTTTATCTCTGTTACGCGCTTCTTCCCAGGTAGCTCGCCATGCTACTAAATGTGGTTATGATGCAGCAGATGCTCCCTCTAGGGCTGCTGCTTCTGGCTCTGTACTGAGGCAATATTCCTGGCTATGGCTTCAACCTCTGCCTGATGATATTAAGGTTAAGTTGATGGTTGCACCTTTTGATAATAAATGTTTGTTGCTGCTGCAGCTGATTTGTTCAAGTCCCTGCAGGAGAAAGGCAAGGAGTTACAGGATCTGAAACATATTTTTGTTTCACCAGTGCATAAGTTTCAGAGAAACTATCCTACTAAACCAGGTTTTGTTAGAAGGCAGTCTCATCCTCCTCCTAAAGGCAAGAAGGGTGGTAGGAGGCTTCACCCCACTAAGATTACTTAGACCCCTCCTGTTTAAAAGTCTTCCTTTCCTGATAAACCAGATACTGTCTGACTACCTGATTCTTCCCAGCAACATTCCTGTTTCGCTTTGTCTTTTTCTGTCTCTTCCTGTTTGGTGAAGCATAACCCAAGATTATTGGGTTCTTTCCATCATTCACCAAGAGTGTTTTATGGTTTGGAAATCTCCTCCCTGCTTCATGGGCATTCTCAGCCACCTCAAGAACAGTTAAGCTCTTTTCCAGAGGTGCTTCAGGATCTTTGGACTCAGGGAACTATTCAAGAGGTTCCAGCTGCTCAAAGGGGAAAGGGGTTTTATTCCACAATGTTTTTGGTCCCAGGAAAGTGGGCACTTGGAGAACCATTCTAGATCTTTCTCATCTAAATACTTTTCTGAAGGTTCCTTCCTTTTGAATGTTATCCCTTCAGACTTTGTTCCCTTTGTTGCTTCTTCAGGCTTTTATGGTTTCTCTGGATCTCAAGGATGCTTGCCTCCGTATCCCTGTTCATCGCCTTTTCGGGAAATTTGTATTTTTCTATGTTGAGTCCTGGCATTTTCATTTCTCTGCTTTGCCCTTTGACCTCGCTACTTCCTCTGAGGTATTCATTAAATGCCTAGCTCCTGTGAATGCTTTTTGCAGGATTCAGGGGATCCAAGCATTTCCTTACTTGGACAACCTCTTATTTCAGGTATCCTCTCCAGAGATCCTCTTACAAAATCTTCATTTTGCCATCTCCCTTCTGCAAAGCCTGGAGTTCACAATAAACTTCTGGGGTGCAGGATTCAGACATTGCCTATGCTGGCATCTCTGCCTTCTCCCAAGGTCTTAACCCTCATTTCCTTCTTTCAAACTCTTCTTTCTGTGGCATCTATCACAGCCAGGGAGTATCTGAGAGTCCTGGGGTTCATAGCATCCCCCATCCCTGTGCTCCCTCTGGCCAAACTCCACATGAGAAAGTTTGTCATTTCTGAAGTTGATTTGGCTTCAACATGCACATCTCCCAGATGTTGTAGTTCTTTTTCTTCCTTGTCTAAGAAGGAACTTCGCTTGTGAATTCAGCAGCTGTCTCAAAACCCAGGGCCCTTTTTTTATTCCCCTCTTGCCTCTCAAGAGCTGTTCACTGATGCCTAAGACATGAGAAGGGGAGCAGCTTTTGCTTCCCTAAAGGTGCAGGGGGTGTGGCCGCCTTTTCAACAGAAAGAGCATATCAGTGTCAAAGAGATGAGAGCTTTTCTGTTCATGCGTCAGGCTTTTCATCTTTTCTCCCCAGAACCTTGCAAGGTATTTACAGACAATACCACAGTGATGTGGTATGTAAACAAACAGGGAGGAGCAAGCTCTTATCTTCTTTGCCATTGGCTGTCCTGGTGTGGGATCTTGCTGTCCAGTATCAAGTGACTCTTCAGGCAGTTTACATTCCCTCAGGTCAAAACATTGTAGCAGATACTCTGAATTGGTTCTTATCTCAATCCCACAAATGGATGCTTCACAGGGATGTGTTTCTGGACATTATCCACCAGTGGGGTACTCCTCAAATAGATCTATTTGCCTCCCCTCTGAACGGACAACTTCCTCTTTTTTCTTTTTTTTTAAAACAAGTTTATTGTTTTAACATATAAGAGAAATATAACAATTTTGTACAAATAATTAAAAATAGGTATTATAATATTCAACAAAACAACTAAAGTATTTACAAAGACATCCACTGCAATCAGATCAATTAATTAAACTAAAATACTGTGCTACTGAAATTAGAATTTTTTTAACAAATTTTGTAAATTATCCCATACAATAAAATGTGATGTTTTTCTAGTTGTTCTCATTCTAATTGTGCTTATTTCCATATGACACATTATATTCATAACATTTTTAAATTCATTGAACGAAGGAGGTGTATCTGAAATCCAATTTCTAGTTATTATTTTCCTAGCCACTGCTAGGATAGACCATAACAAGGGAAGCTTAATCTTTTTAACACATTGAGGTACAGGTGTGTTGAATAATATAAGAGACTTAGAAATAATGAAATTATCTGTAAAAAGAGCCTGCAAAAATTCATTAATTGACTTCCAGTATTCTTTCAACTTCATACAGTCATAAAACATATGAGCCCAGTCAGCATTAATTTCTACATTACATCTCTTACATAGATTATCTTTATTATTAATTTTATTCATCATCAAAGGTGTATAAAAGATCTATGTAAAAATTTCCATGTATAAAGTCTCCAGACAATGGAAGATGTAGTTCTATAAGCAGATTCCAATATATATTGTTTATCTTGTTGAGTTGGTGGGTCCCCATTAATAGAGGTGAAATAATTCCAGTATGAATCTACATTGTAAAAAGTTTCTTGTCTGATAATTTTATGTATATATGAAAGTTTACCTTTATCAGAAACTTTATGCTGTAAATTTATTATCAAGTAATCAATCAGTTTTGGAATAGATTCTTTTACTGTTATAGACATTAGATCTATTCTATCAATGAGATGTTGTCTAAAGATCTGAACCTCTAACCAGCAAGTTTCTCTTAGATCAAATTCTTGTTTTAAGAAATCTTGATTTTTAACTTTATTATCAGATATCAGCTGATACCAGTACTTTAGATTATTATCTATAGCTAAATGAGCTCCTTCAGAAGTAGATGACATAAGCATACCCTGAGTATAAATTATAGGGAATACAATAAAATTCCATTCCCTATACTTAGGGTGCATGAATATAAAGTTACGATAACTAATAATAATATTTAATGGGTAACAGACCATATGTTTAGGTGTAATAGGTGAAGTACAAAATTCCTTTAGCAACCACAACATGGAGTTATTTATAATCATATTTTTATGTGTTAAGGAGATTTTCATGAAGTGCATACTAATTAGCTCCCAATAATCTTTCCATTTTGCGACATATGACCGATCTATTAATAAAGTAATAACTTTTATAATAGAAGAGATAATATATAAATTAAAGTCTGGAAAAGAAATACCCCTTGAGACCAGCTATTAGTATGTTTCTTTAATGCAATCCTAGGTCTATTAGGTGCCCATAAGAAATTTAACATTAGTGTATTCAGTTTCTTGATAATTATTTTTGTAGGTGAAAGTATTATTGATTGTATTAAGTATAAAATCTTGGGGAATATTATCATTTTAATAATTGTAAGTCTCTCCTCCATAGTAAAAAACATATTATTCCAGGTATTAAAGATTTTGTATATTAAGAAAACAGGTATTATAGTTATTATATATAATAGATTTAATATCTTTAGATAGTATTATACCTAAATAAGTTATCTGACCTGAGTTGGGTACATATTTAGTAAAATCACTAATGAGAGTATTTTTTCGTGTATATATAGGTAGTATTTTAGTTTTTCTTCATTGAATATTAAACCAGAAATACTTTTAAAATTCATAATTTTATCAAATAAAGACTGCATAGAAGAATTAGATCCTGCTGATGTAATTAGAACATCATCTGAAAAAGTTGAATTTTTGATGTTGTATTTTCTTCTATTTCAAAACCCTCTATGTCAGTACTGTTTCTAATCAAATTAGCCCAAGGCTCCATTACTAAAGTGAATAATAGTGGAGAAAGTGGACATCCTTGCTTTGTACCTTTAAGAATGGGTATTTTTTGTGAAACATATGTTCCTACCTTAATATAAGCCAGCGTTCCTTTGTATAAATGCTCAATTAAATTTACAAATGCATCAGAGAAATTTGTGCTCTTCAGTAAGGTAAACAGATAGTCCCAACTTACTGAATCAAATGCTGAACCTATATCAAGACTAATAAGTGTTAAATCTTTCTTTTTACTATTTGCACAATCAATTAATGTTAAAGTTCTTCTTATATTATCAAAAGTATTTCTATTTACAATGAAGCCCGTCTGATCTATGTCTATAATGCCGGGGATAATTGTCTTCAATCTATCAGCAAAAATACTCATAAACATTTTATAATCAACATTAAGTAATGAGATGGGTCGATATGAAGAACATCTAGTTGGATCTTTATTAGGTTTTAAAATTGGTGAAATAAATGTATATTGCCAAGATGGGGGGATTATTAACTCAGTTTGGGCCAGAATAAAAACCTTATGTATTAATGAATATGTAGTTTTAGAAAGGATTTTATATATCTCTGGTATAATACCATCATTACCCGGTGCTTTGTTTGATTTAAGCTTATTTATTTGTGTAATAACTTCTGTATATGAAATACTCTTGTCCAATAGTTTAATCTGTTGTTTATTAAGCTTTTTATTCATGTTTGTGGTTATAAACTCCTTTATTTTATCTTTAGGTTCCATGTTAATGTTGTTATGGTTAATCTTGTGAAAGTGATTTCTAAATTCATCCAGTATTTCTGGTATACTAGAAACATTCTTCTTTTTCCTTAGAGAAAAGATTTCTTTGATATGGTTTTATTTATTCAATCTTTTTGTTTTATTTTTAAGTCTATGTAAGTATTTGGGGCTTATTGAATAAGACAAAAACTTGTATTTCTCTAAAGTTATTTTAACTTTATGAGTTAAAATTTCTTTGTATTTCTCATTTAGTTTGTTTATTTCTTCAATAACTTTCTTGTCCATAATATTTTCTTTATTATTGTTTATAAGAGTCTAGTTTACTTTGAATATCTAACAATTCCTTATCCCAAGATTTCCTTTTGTTGTTATACCATCTGATACTTTGTCCATATAGATATGATTTTAAGGCATCCCAAACATAGACAATGGAGACTTCAGGAGTATTATTTATGTCTAGAAAATGTTGTACTTCTGAAAGTATATATTCTTTATAGTATATATTCTTTATAGTCTTTTAGCTGAGTTAAGTATGCTGGTATCCTTTTGATCTGAACATTATGAGTATTTTTTATCATGAATTCAAAAACAATTGAGTTATGATCAGATATAGGACATGAAATGATTTTGGAATTAATTAAATCTGTTACCATCTGGTTAGAAATAAAGACCCTATCTATTTTTGAATAAGTTTTGTATCTGTTAGAAAAAAGGTGTATGGTAATGATTTTGACTCTATCTGATTATTAATATCATTCAAATGATAAGAATTAGCAAAATCATTTAAATGTTTTGCATTAGATGTAATTCTTCTTTTCTTTATAGTGGTAGTATCACTTTCATGTAGTATACAATTAAAATCACCAGCTAAAATAATATCCCCTATAGAGAATGATATGATCTTATCAAGATGATGTTTCACTGTATTAATACCAATTCCAGGTATCCAGTATACATTAATTAAAGTGTAAGTCTTCCCATTAATTTGTATTGTAACCATACAAAACATTCCTTTGTCATCCTGATAAGACTTAATGGTTTTAGGAATGGGCATACTTTTATTCCATAAAATAGCCACTCCTCTTTTTCTGAGTGTGCTCTGAACTAACCAATACTGCATACTTATTAGTGGCTAGTTTATCAATATCTTTTTTCAAGAGATGGGTTTCTTGCAGGAAGACTAGATTGGCCTTGTGTAGATTAATGTATCTTATTAGGCTTGCCCTTTTACACGGATTATTCAATCCATTAATGTTTAAAGAAATTCCTTTTAAAGATGTAATTTGGCATTTTTAAAACTCAAGAATCTTATGATCGAAATAACAAATAACAAGATAAATAATGTTACATCTCCTCTTTTAGGTGTACCTTTAAATATAGCTGTATTTATTAAATCTCTTATGGGATTTTGTATAGGATTCAATTTTGTTTGTAGTGACAATGAGTGTACAAAATATATTGTGGATGTCAAAACTATATACATATAACAATGAACAAGTGAAAATAATGTAAGGATTAAACCTTGCATCCCGCCTGGAGTTGAAAACTCCAACTTAGAGCAGTATTTACTACTCAAGGTAACGCCCTACCCTAAGCAGCAGTACCTCAGCTACCACCTTATCAATTTAATACTAGTTATATTTAACTGAGGTTAACAGTTTTCAATTCAATTATCTATCAAGACAAAACTACACATTTGGTAAAACAGCATCATATAAACTAAAATAAACTTTTTTTTTTTTTTTTTTTTTTAAAAACTGTTCATACTATTATATAGATCTATGTAATATATAACACTTGAATTCTAATAGCATTCAAATAATCTTAATGTTAGAAATCAAGAGGAGAGAAAATTATGTTCTAACATTCATTTAAATCAAAAACTTTGGCTAATATGATTCAGACATTACATGCATTAAGATGCATCTATTTTCTGTCATGTGAATTCTATCAACAGCTTCCAAAAAATCTTGAATTGTTTGTATATGAGCATTTACTTAAACTCATTATTGTCAATAGAGTAAAATATTGTATTCATAAAAATTATAATAAATCATATTGCATAGTTATGCAGATTCTCAGAAACACCTGCGTTATTACCTAAAAAAAAAAAAAAAAAAAAAAAGCCATCACACACATAAACACAGACACACACACATACATATACACACACACACATATACACACACACACACACACACACACACACACACACACACACACACACACATACATACATATACACATACACATATATACATAGATACACACACACACACACACACACACACACATATATATATATATATATATATATATATATATATATATATATATATCTGATCTCACTGAGTTGTGTGTTAGTAGAGCACTATCCTACTTGCTGTCCCTAGAATAAATCTGTCTGCTTTATACAAAATAATGCACAGCAAACACATATTAGTAACCAGATTTTACAATCATGTTAACCTACTGCTTTAAAATATATCACATGACATTTCTTCCAGAATAGAGTTATAAGATTATTTATGCTTGCCAATCAGATGAATTAAATGAGTTATAGTAAAGTATATGTTTGGGACACAAGTTTTTAACACAGACTATTATGCTACTGTTAAGTAGATTTTCAAAAACATTTAAATAAATTTCATTTTCTATGCCTTCTAAAATAAGATATTTACTTGCTACAAGAAACTACATCATCCAAACTCATCATAACTGACATATTTTATGAATAGAGTATTTTTCCTGAATCTGTGGTGTGTCAGTGTGATAACCTTGTCAATGTTTATACTAACTGCTTTCAGTTTCTCTGTGAAAATTGTGTGAGTGAAGCTTCTGAGGAAACTCATGGACACCATGCATGAGACAGCCCACATCCCAGATTGTCTCCCTTAACATTTTGGCGGGAAACTTATTAAAACTTGTGGCAAACATTCATTTTGTCAATAGAGTAAAATATTGTATTCATAGAAATTATTATAAATCATATTGGATAGTTATGCAGATTCTCAGAAAAAAAAGCCATCACACTCACACACACACACACACACATACATACACACACACACACACACACACATATATATATATATCTGATCTCACTGAGTTGTGTGTTAGTAGAGCACTATCCTACTTGTTGTCCCTAGAATAAATCTCTGCTTTATACAAAATAATGCACAGCAAACACATATTGGTAACCAGATTTTACAATCATGCTAACCTACTGCTTTAAAATATATCACATGACATTTCTTCCAGAATAGAGTTATAAGATTATTTATGTTTGTCAATCAGATGAATTAAATGAGTTATAGTAAAGTATATGTTTGGAACACACATTTTTAACACAGATTATTATGCTGCTGTTAAGTAGATTTTCAAAAACATTTAAATAAATGTTTCATTTTTTATGCCTTCTAAAATAAGACATTTACTTACTACAAGAAACTACATCATTTAAACTCATTATAACTGACATATTTTATGAACAGAGTATTTTTCCTGAATCTGTGGTGTGTCAGTGGGATAACCTTGTCAATGTTTATACTAACTGCTTTCAGTTTCTCTGTGAGAATTCTGTGATTTGAAGATTCTGAGGTAACTCAAGGACATTGTGCATAAGACAGCCCACATCCCAGATTGTCTCTCTTAACATTTTGGCGGGAAACTTATTAAAAACTAGTGACAAACATTCATTTAGCAGTGTAAATGCATCTAAACATGACAGAACCTCCACAATGTATTCCACAGATCATCACAGCCTTTATGCAAGTGAAATTAAACTCAAAATTACCAACAAGCAATAAAACTGAGCATTCTTCTCCCAACTCAATTTTCATACAAATCCTATTATTCACTGTGCCCACACAGTCTAAAGCATTTCTATATATTAATAAAGAAAAGAAAAGAGAGTAGAAAATAAAAGGGAGTGAGGCAGAAATAAAAAATGTAAGAGAAAGCTGTAAGAAGTATATACAATGGAATGTTACTTACTGTTTATATTAATAGAGTTAAAAATAAAACATATTATTTACTCTTATTTAGTTCTGATTATTATTAGTTAAAGCATGACAGATTATTTACAAACAAGCATAAGCAGTATAATCAAGAAAGTATAATTAGAAATAGCATTTGAAGAACTTATAAACTTTTACAAGAAATAAATATGTTATTATTCTATTAATGATATTTTCATTACTGTTCTCTCCTGCCCTCCCCACCCTTTACCCACTACATAATCTAAATAGAATGTCATTGTTTAAACAAAGAAAATAATAAAAGAAGAAGGAAAAAAAGGTAAAGATAAAAAAAGTATCAAATTACTAACCTTACTTTTTTCAGAAAGAAAAACAAATCGAGTCACAGCCTGCCATTAAATCCTCAGGCATTTTGACTGGTTATGAAACAAAACATTTCTTTGCACATAGAGAATAACTTTGATTAAATCTTTTCCAAAATATTTGTGGCTTTCTGGAAATGCAGGAACTATATTCAAAAAGATTAATAATGAACTAAAATGATGAGAGAGAAAAAAACATATAACAAATCATTTGTTTTTAGTCTCTTCTTCTTCTCTGAAGTCTTCCAGGAAGCTTCAGTTGCCAATCTCTTTAATGAAGAACTAGCCCATTCCATTTCTTCTATTTTATCCAAAATCCTTTTTCTTTGACAAACAGTAAAGCAGAGTCTAAATCATCGAAGACCTTAGGACCATCAGGAAGGAAGATTTTAAGCTTGGCAGGAAACAGAAGGTATGTTTTAAACTGTGCTTTTTAAGCTCCCTTATTAGTGGCAGAAAAACTTTTCTTTTAGCAATTACCATGGAAGAATAGTCATTGTCAAAACGCACAGTTGTCTCATTAAACTTAACAGGAGCTTTAGCCCAAGCAGATTTAAGAACCATCTCTTTATCAAAAGATGATAGAAATCTAACTATAACTGATCTAGGATAGTTTTGTTAGAGTTAGTATTAGCTATAGATCTATGTGCTCTTCGATACCAAAGAGAATGCTTCTGGTAAATCTAAAGTTTTAGGGAGCCATGTTGTTAAAAAGAAGTAATATTGTTACCTTCAATATTTTCTGGCAGTCCAAAAATCCTAATGTTATTGCCTAGATCTATTTTCCAGGTCATCCAGCTTTGTTTGTAAATGTGTATTTTGTTTCAGCAGAAACTCAATGTTGATTTCCTGTTCTTGTATTTTATTTTCCATGTCATTCACAGCTTCTTCTATGCCTGTCATCTGGATCTTCTGTTGTTGCAGGTCCATATGTAACAAGTCTATTTGTTTTGTAGTTTTTCTATGAAAGTGTCTATTTTAGTATCCATTTTATCCATCTTAGCAGTAAGTTGCTGGACTATAATTATCAGAGACTGAAGTTCTTTCTTGATGCTGGAGTCTTGAGAATTTGTCTTACTGGAACTCATTTCAGACTGATAAACTGACAGAAAAATTTCCAAAGTAATTTCTGACAGGAATATTATTAAGATTTCCTTTCTTTTTTAGATATAGTTCAAGAACTATATAAAACAAACATATTTAGAAAGAAAATTACTTCAAGAATTAATTTTTTAAGTAATTAATTCCTGTCAATGTAATGAAATTGGTGGAGCTGAAGAAATCTGCTGCTATCCTGTGTTCATCCTTGGCCACGCCCCCTACTTCCTCTTTTTTCTGACAGAGTCCCAAGTCCTCAGCTGGATGCCCTCTCTTTTTCTTGGAAGGGGATATTTCTTTGTGTTCCCTCCCCTTGCCCTCATTCCAAAAGTCCTGTTCAAAATTCAATCAGATTATCCCAAAATCTTGTTAGTGAATCCCTTTTGGCCAAGGCTGCATTGGTTCCCTCTTCTGCATTTAGTCAAGGACAGTCATCACAAGTTACCTCACAGGGTGTACCATACCAGACACCTGCAGCAACTTGAATGATCTCAGACATTTCTAACTAAGATAATTCAGGGTCTCCAGCACATGTCTTATATGAACAGACTGTATTTGCTGTTACTGTACTCAGTAGCATATAGACTACTTAGAGATAACTTATATCTGGCTTACAGGGCTATCTCTGACCCAAATCCTATGACAATGCACGTTCGTAAGTCAAATGGGACTGCAATCACCTGTTCCAGAGACCTCAATCTAGCCTGTGACATAAATAGGACCTGCTGAAGAGACAAATACATCTCTCACAGGTTGCCACTACTCTGGAACAGGCTTCCAATCCATGTCAAGCTGAGCAACTCCATAACCCTGTTTAAGTGCAGCCTGGATAACTGAATGAGAGACAGTAATTTTTTTTCTTGGGTTTGTCCCTGCTTCTCTTCTGGACATGGACAGTCCTTGCTAGAAAAATCCTGGACATAGACAATGTCTCTCATCTACTATTATATTGAGATTTAATGGCTAGGCTTGTAAAGACCCTCAGGTCAATAGCCTAGTAACATCCTATGAGCCTAAGACAAGGGATCTGTCATTCATCCCCACCTGTCCACTCTTCAATTGACACTGTGCGTGAGGACAAATAAAGTCTACCAAAGCCAAATTTGAGGTAAGTTTGGCCTCCCAGGCCAAGGGCAACCACAAAGCATTCTTTAGTTATGTCCACAGCATCAAAGGCAATACACAGTTGTGTGCAGAGCTCATTGTAAATGGAGCCACCTGTACTGAGCCAGAATAAATTCAGCTCCAACTTTACTTCTCTGTCCCTCTCAAACTTCCTTCAGGAAATATCATCAAATATAAGTCCCCCTACTATCACTAGGGAACAGGTCCTTAAGGCTGTCTCTAAGACCAAGAACACTGCATCAGTGGGCCCAGACAATATCCCAGGATGCCTTATAAATAGCATGAAACATGACCTATCAGGGCATCTGGAATTAGTATTTATCTGTATCCTCCATACAGTCTTCATGCCTCATGAATGAAGAAAGGCAACAGTCATCCTTCTGCACAAAGGTGGGCCATCTACAGACCCTGGAAACTACATACCCATAAATCTCACTAGTCTAATATGTAAAGTCATGGAAAGAATTATCATGGAGATGATCAACAGAGATATAGCAAACCTCCAGACACTGGACCCAACCCAGTTTAGTTTCTTCAAGGGCAGATCATGCCTACTCAACCTGGTGGACTTCTTTGAGAAGGTCACCAAAGTAATGGATGAGGGCAAAATCAATCTCACTGCCTACCTTGACCTGGCCAAGGCATTTGCCACAATACCACACTCGGGCATTGTTGACAAAATCAAGAGGTTAGGTACAAACCCGTATGTCATCCGGTGGATAGCCAACTAGCTCATAGACAGAACCCAGGAAATTAGAATTGGGGAGTCCACCTCTATAAAAAGGCCACTCACAAGTGGAGCCTCTCAGGGATCAGTCCTTGGACCGCTCCTTTTTGGCCTTTATTTCTCAGAAGTCAAGGCTAATGTCAGTGGTCTCTGGCTGACTAAATTTGCAGATGATTGCAAATTAGGAGCAGTCATTGAATCTCACACTGACACAAATGTTCTCCAGTGGGGGGCTGACACAGACAAACAACTGGTGTCAGAGCCAGGGACTAAAACTAAATGCCAAGAAGTGCATAATAGTATCATTTGGGAAGTCATCTATCCCTGGTAACTATCATATTGACAACACACCCCTTAGAGCTGACCTAGTAGTCAGAGACTTAGGGACACACATTGATAGTAATCTAGCCTTTGACCATTATGTGTCTACAGTGGTAAGGAAATCATTCTGTGTTGCGCAATTTATAAACAAAGGTCTGGCATCTAAGTCCAAGGAAGTTATTGTTCATGGTTCCACTGTATTCAGCATTCATCAGACCTATCATTGAGTACAGTGCCCCCTTTGGTATGTACCTAACTAGGCTTATCCAACAATTGGAATGTCCACAGGGGTTCCTCACTAGAAGAATACAGGGTGTAAGTAAAATGCCCTATGCAGACTGCCTCAAGGACCTTTCCCTGTATTCTGTCTCCTACAGGCTTTTGAGGGGAGATCTATGCCCGACATACAGGGCATTGTCAGACCCCACTCTGATGGACCTCTTGCATATCCACAAAACAAACAGCACCAGAATTACCCATTCTAAAGACTTAAACCTTGCCTTCTTTATAAATAGAGCTTGCTGAAGAGATAGGTATGTATCCCAGTGGCTACCCCATCTATGGAACAGGCTCCCCATCCATGTGAAGCAGAGTTTCTCCCTAACCCAATTCAAGTGCGACTTGGACAATTGGAAGGGAAACCAGAAATTCATCCTTGGTTTGGCACCTATGTCTCTAATTGACACAGGTAACTTGTAAATGGTTCATCTCTCAGGCCCATGCTTACACTTTTCAAGGGTATCAGAACTTGTCAGAGGTTTGGGATGCATGACTAGGCTTAAAAAGGCCCTTGTATTAGTTAGCCCAGTGAACACCTATGAACATATGATAGAATTTTGATGACACATAGATATCTTTTTTTTCTGAAGATGTGCTTAGGGTCCTGCAGAAGACCAGGAAACCCACTACTAGGAAAGTCTACTTATGCAAATGGACGAGGTTTTCTGTTTCAGTGTCTTTCTCAAAACCTGGGTTCACTTTCTGTAGATGTTCCTTTGGTTATCTCTGTTTGTGTGAATTGGCTCAATGCTGGGTTGGCCTATTCTTCTAAGGCCCACTTATCAACTACCTTTGCTTGTCTGCCTTTTTCTCCTCCTTTGCCTTCTATATTTGAGGCTAAACAATTTCTTAAAGGCATCCTTCATATTAGGCCTCTCAGAAAACCTGTTCCTCCTCCCTGGGATCTTAATTTTGTTTTTTTTTTAAATGACTCAACTCTATTTGAGCCTGCTGCTTCAGCTTCCTTTCAACATTGCTCTTGGAAGACTGTACTTTTGTTGGCCTTTACTTCTGCCAGATGGGTGTCTGAGCTTTAAGCCCTTATGACCTGTCCACCTTTTCTGATGTTTCATAAGGACAAGGTGTCCTTGCGTACTAATCCTTCTTTTTTATGCCCATGGTGGTTGATGAGTTGTCTCTTAATCAGTCTATTCATCTGTCCACTTTTTTCCCCTCTCTGCAACAGTGAGAGGGTGCTGCACACATTAGATGTGCATAGACAACTCAGATTTTATTTGGATAAGAACTATTCTATATTCTATTAGGAAATCTGATCAGCTGTTTGTTTCTTTTCATCCTAGGTCCCTAGGATTAGCTGTATCCAAGCAAACTATTTCTTCTTTGATTTCTAAAGCTATTGCCTTTTGTTATTATTTTCATAGTAAGAACCTTTCTTTTCCTGTTAAGTAGCTCATTCTAGAGCTGCGGCTTCATTTGGTGCTTTTTTTCAAAGGTTTGGATACTAACTCTGTTCTTGAGGCAGCTATCTGGACTTCTCTGCATACATTTACCAAGTACTAGAAGTTGGATGGAATCTCTAGAGCTAGATCTGGTTTTGCTAGGGCCATCCTTCATAGCTTCCTAGAGGGCTCTGTTGCTCCTTCATTGTCCTAGTTTTCTTCCTGAGCTTTTGCAGTCTCCCTAATGTAATGAATACTGCAACAGTGAAATGGAAGGACATAGTACAGTTGTGTAAAATCTTACCATAACGGTAGATGTCCTCCTCTTCACTGTTGCAGTATTAACTTCCTCCTTCCACCCCATAGTCCATTTATTTTCTGGATGTACTGATTACCTTTTCTTTTCCTTGGACTGGCATTCCTACTGGGGCTCTCAGTTCTGGGGATTGTACATCCGGATATCACCTTTATGCCCTACGCTATGTGGGGAGTATAAATGTGATGTGTGGCATTCCTTAAAGCAGCCTAAAGGCTTTGGTATACTGGCCAGACGTCGGGCTGTCCTTGGCAGGGGATCCCTAATGTAATGAATACTGCAACTGTGAAGACAAAGGACATCTACCATTATGGTAAGATTTTACACAACTGTACTTTGTGAGTTAGGCTGCAAAGCCAATACCTTTCATTTTTAATTCTGATGTGTAGTCTGGAATCATTGGATACATGGAGTGAGACAGATTTTACTCGTCAATAAGTTATTGGAAAGGGTAAATTGTAGTGACCCTGTCTAATGGAAAGTAACATTCCACAGATTAGTTATATATAGCATGCTTGTTAAATGAAGAAATTATTTTATGGCTATGTAATAGTACTAAGATACTTCATTCTAGTTGGTGGTATGAGATTTTCCTATGACTAATGGCACTTTGGCATTTATGTTCTAATCATGAGATTTGGCCATGCTGGCATAGCCAGATGTATCACAACCCATAAATGTTATTACTTGACTATTATGTAGTCATGGGAAAATCAGTCTCATAACAAATAAAATGTCTAAACCTATTGCTTTGGTATTGGATAATAACAGTATTAATTTGATAATCAAGGTTCATGTGAAGAAAATACAGTTCAGTTGTTGTCCTTCTGATAGTGCTTACTTCTTTCCATGTTAGTTGCTAACTGATTGGATGGTATGTGGCTGCTACATTTATATAATTAGACCCTGGAAGTTCTAGCTGAAAAAACAGATCCTGATTTTTTTTTTTTGTTTTTGTTTGTTTTTAAGAGGGGAGCAAGCCATATGGCTAGCTAATGGTATCAATTATCAAAGCACACATATATTAAGTTATATAATAAAAACCTTACGCAGAGCTACAGATTGTGGTGGGATTCAAACCAGCAAATGTTAGCTTCACATATCAGTACCATATCAGTTATAATGTTGTTCACTTAACATACAAGTCATAATCCTTTTCAAGGATGAGTCACCGCTGTCTAGATTAGCTTTGCATGAGATGAACTAAAAGAAGGTCAGGTGGGAGGTCTATAATACTTAGCATAAACAAGTAAATATAATTATTTGTAGATTAAACCATCATTATAGCTGTTATAAGTAGCTCCATTCTCTGTGACTGAGTCTTATTTTTAGTTACATACTATTACTGGTAAGTATAAATGTGACTAGCAGCTAGATAATATTTGTAATGTTTTTCGACTGTGGCCTGAGTGATGAAAAAACGTTCTGTTTATTCTAAAGAAATATGAATCAACAAACCATTACTGTTTCTGTTGATTTAGGTCTGATTGTTGTGGACTTGGGGAGCTAAAGAAAGAAGGCAGATAATTCCTTATCATTTTATATGCGCATGCTTAGCTAGTAATGCTCTGTGTTTCCTTAAGAAGAGATCCCATGGTGCCAATTAGCCTAACTTATTCCAAAACAGTGCTGCATTTGGAAAGAATAATTTTCATGGTGGGTGTTCCTTGAAATTGTATGCTTCATGCCCTGTTATTACTATGATGTGTGTAACACACTTCAGAATGCCAACTTTTTCCACTTCGTTGTCTGTTAATTCTGAGATCAGAGCCATATCCCACACACAGTGTTAGCTAATCCCTGCTTTATTTTGCATTCACTGTATGAAAAGCCTTTTTATTCAGGTGTTATTTTTGTTGCTGAAATAGCAACTGTACACGAGATCTGTTTAGATTAAAAATATCTAAAGACAAAAATAACTACTGCAGCTTTTTTTTACAGTGTGAGCTGGACTTTTATTTGAGTCCTGTCTTGCTATTTTCTGAATTCAGTTTCCTTGTTTATCTGTATGATTTCCCCTCAACAACCCATCAGTAATCACATTCCTTTCAGTTAAAATGTTTGACATTGTTGAATTCTGTTATACACAATGACATGTTATTTTTTTATTGTTATCAACCTGCTCTGAATATAATTTAGAGAGAATGTTGGAAATTGCTTATGTGGAATAGATTACTTTATGATGCTGTTGAAAAAGAAATGATGGTATAGTGTATAATTAACAGTAAGTCAAATTTAGACATGTCATGTAACAACTTATTGCCCTATGTTGTGAGTTAGTCATGCATAATGAGAATGAATTCAGGGTTCTGTTTAAAAAATATATGCCAGTAGGAATAAAATCCCATGTAACTTGCACTGGAACATTCAGAAGTAATCAGCATTCCCAGTTGATAGTTACTCACTTTCTCACATGTCCACACATGCACACACACACACACACACACACACACACACACACACACACACACACACACTGAAATATATAGCCATATTTGTCAAAACTGACTAGATTTAATAGTCACTACAGGTGGTAAGGCAATGCTTTAAGGATATAGGCTGTAGCTGCAGCACCTGCTGCTAGCCACTACACCAGCACCTCAGGGACTGCTCAAGTATTTATGTGAGCTGTACAGATATTGTGTATATATTTATGTATACTTAGTACTGACATAGCTCAGCTACAAACGTTGAGTAAATATTGTATAATAATGACACACAGTGATGGTGGGTATTTTATTCTTGATTTAGTCCCTTATGATTCAGTTGTCTGATTCCTCTGGTTTCGCCATTTGTATCAAAGTTGGCTAGTTTGGAGCAATCCAGTCATAATGCCTACCCCCACAAGGTATTTTTGCTATTACCATCCTGCATTCCACTTATTCCATTATGTTTTAAAAATGTAGCTGTAAAGCTACTGATTGTTCTACTTGTCACTGATACTACTGTATTATAAGGCTTTCCTGCTAACAATAATATAAATTATTCCATGGCAGAGTGCCACAGCTGTGTATTCATACAGTCATTACAACACAGAACATGTGTAAGTCACTTAACTAATCATTATAATATAAATGTAAAATATGCTGAAATGTTTTTTTTTTCTGTAGTTACAGATCTCTGGGGAATGCAAATGAAAAAGAGCACATAGTCCTAGCTTCATTTCATTTTATTAAATTTAAAACTAAAATGATACATAGTGCACAAAGGTTAGTGTACAAAGTGGCTTATGACATATCTCTTTTCTCCACGAATAGTTACTTAACAACCCAAGATGCTTGTGTACAGCTAATTTGTTTAAAAATCATTGTATTGCACCATTAGAAACAAGAAATTGTTCTCAACCAGTGATAATACAAAGATCAAGACTGGTAACTGTGTGATGTAAGATCTAATAATTAAATGTACTTTATTTTATTTCCACATTACTTGAGGACATTTCCTGGTAAATACACCCATATTTGAGATGACTAAAAGTATCTGTATCTTATTAATAAATGCAGAAACCTAAGCAGTTCAGCTCTACACATAGTTACAGTTTTCAGTTCCACAAATTCAAGTCTTTGAATGCATACTTTTAAATGGATATACTGTGCCGCATGATTTTTCCTAACAAATGGGAAGCTTATATGGTGACTAACATAAATCAGGTACATTGCTATGCAATTTTATTAAGAAGGTAGTACTTTTGAGTAAACAAATAGCCGTAGAATTTTCAGCATGAAAGAGATGAACATCATTAAGGCTGTCCTGAGGTCACCACATTCCCCTACAATCCAAAGAGAGGCAAACTGCCAGTAGTTGCATTTCTCCAGTGCCAGAAAAAGTGTGAAACACTGAATAATAATGCCTAATTAAACAACTATATGTAGAAATCATCTATATTCACCCAGCTTCACATTTCAATAGCTAAGAATAAGAGAACTAAAGAAAATAAAACAGTTTAGTGAAAGCAGTACTGTTAAGAGGTAAACTGCTCCTCCTTGTGTTTCTCTAAAAGCAGAAAAAGCATGAAAATATGAATAATTAGGTTAGTTCTGCTTAATTGGAGAAATCCATTCAGCAGTCTCCCAAATCCTCCCCATTGCTCTCCAGCAATTAAGGATGGGAAAACTAAAGAAAATAAAACACAGTTGTGATAGCAGTACTTTTAGAAGCAAACTGGCAGTCATTGTACTTCTCCACAGCCATAAAAAGTGTGAAACACTGAATAATTATGTTACTTATGCCTAATTAAATGTATCTGACCAGCAATCTTCTATATTCCCCCTGCATTATTTAATTTATGTATGTCTGTACTGCTATATGTGGCTGCACTGCAGGTTAAGGAGTTGCCCCCATTCTCCTAGACATAGACATCTGATTATGAACTGCAAACTCAGTGGCTTGTTGGTGTACAACAATTTGCTTAATCAGGTTGAATTAGCTGCCCATGCATTCTAATGAGCTAAATCACACAAGCATAATACTTTTTACTTTTATTCTGTTTGAATTATGCACCTAAGTCTGACATGGCCTGAAAAGGCATAGACAACAGAACTTATTTACTGGCTCTGCCTTTCTTAATAAGTTTATTCAATATTTTTTTCTAGAGCAAGGCACAGTTGTTTTTTCTGTGAAACCTTGGTCTGTGCAGGTTCACTGTGCTCCCGTACCCTACCTCCATTTCCCACCCACCATCTTCTCCACATATATACCTCCATTCATTCATGTGACCGTTCCTTCTGCAGTAGCCAGCTAATATATCCCATACAATTAAACACATCCAACCCAGCAATCCTTCCCTTTCCTTTTAGTCCAGCTTTGAAAATAACCCTGCTTTACTGTCTTCTCCCATATCCTAATTCAAATACTCATTCTTCTAAAACTCTGCACAGTACAATGAACAGTATATCTTCAGACAGTTCTTAACATATTGATAATTACTTAACCATGCACAACTGTATTACAGTATCTAGAACACTGTGCTCTCACCTGTGTACTATAACTTATTCTCATGTCTAGTAAGCGCACTGTCCTCTGTCACCCTCAGTTTCATATTTCTGCACTTCATCCATGCTGACATTTGCACCCCAGTACTCCAAGTGACTATTCTGTCATGGGCTGCTGATACATTCTCCCATAAAATCATCGTAATTACTGACCGAATCATCATACTTGCTGACCCCAAGATAAACTGGATTCCTTCAACCAACAAAGTGCATCAGCTTCACTAAATGTATTTAGCTTTTCTCAGCTAGTCACAATAAGCCCTGCAATACAGAGTCTGTAGTAAACTGGATATTAAACATCAACCCAGATAAAATGCTGCTAGTACTGACATTAAAGAAATCTAGATGACAGAGCTTATGTACTGTCTCTCCCTTTCTTGATAAGTTTATTCATTTTTTTTCTAGAGCAAGGCACATACATCTTTTCTGTGAAACCCTGATCTCCTCAGGTGATTATCAACCTACATATGCCATAAGATACTTTGACAAAAAAAAAAAAACCTGTCTGCCATTGTATAACTTGATTCATAAAATAAATAATTATTACTTTAATACCTTTTCTTCTACACTACATCAGTTTACCTGGTAGGCCTTGTTATTATTATTGATTCCCTAGAAAAGGCTTCTTAACCATTGTCAATTAAATTACTTCCATCAGGAGAAAATTGGTATAAGGTAATCCTTCCCCTTAGCTCAATCAGTCTACGAAACAGCTACTGAAGACCAGGGATATGACCAGAGATTTGTCAGAAAGGTACTTAACAGATTTGTCACTTTCCTGAATTTGGATTGCTATCAAGGTGCTCCACCATGTACTACATATCTGCATGTATGCACACACACAATTTATATCAGTACATACTGCTATATGTACACACACACACACATGTATATGTATATATATATATATATCTCTCTCTCTATATATATATATATGGGACTACCTGAGAAGGCCGACAAGTGAAATCACCGACAACGAGATGACTGACACCGGAAGACCGACAGTGGAAATACCCGACAAGTGGAAATCATGACGCTGACAACACCGACATGCGAAACAAGCTCGATAGTGATGGACTTTAGGGTTAGCGTGCGGGTAAGGTAAGTGTGCGATAGTGACGGACTTTAGGGTTAGGGTGCGGGTAAGGTAAGTGTGCGATAGTGACGGACTTTAGGGTTAGGGTGTGGGTAAGGTAAGTGTGCGATAGTGATGGACCTTAGGGTTAGGGTTTTGGGTTAAGGTTAGTGCATAGATAGTTGTGTATGTAAGGTTTAGTGTAGGTTTGTAAGGTTTTTGGTGTGCTTGTGTTGTGTGTGTGTTTTTCGGAAAAGGAATTTATTTTGTTGACTGTCTGGATTGTGGATTGTCGGGCATGTGAACTTTTGTGTTTTTGAACTTTCAGTTTTGTGGTGTCAGTGATCTCATTGTCAGCATTTTGAGCTTTCGGTGTTGTCAGGTAGATCCATATTTTATATACATATATATATATATATATATGTATATGTATATGTGTATATATATATGGGTCAACTTGTATATGTATATATATGGGTCGACTTTGTTTCGTTGAATCTCATTTCACTGAATTTCATTTCACCCTGACCACTTCGCTGAAAACACAAATTACTGAAAACCCATTTCACTGAATCTCATTTCACTGAACTGATCTTAGTATATATGGCACTGCGTAGAGTACTGTAAGGCAAGTAAAGGGCATATGCCCTTTTCCCCACTGTAGTGCGATACTGGAGTTAGTATAGCTGGGGGGGAGCGTAGCCCCCCCACCTTGTTGTTTTATATTGTATTTTACCAAAAACTTTAAACCAATACATTTTAAGCAATAGACATGAATAGTTGCAACAACAATGACTAACTCTGCCCAGAAGACAATATGTACTCTAAGTAAGTTGGGGGCTATGCCCCCATGCCCCCCACACCCCCCCAACTATATATATATATATATATATATATATATATATATATATATATATATATCTACATATACATACATACTAAGTCCAGGATCGCACTACAGTGGGGAAAACGGTATATACATTTTACTTACCTTACAGTACTCTACACAGTGCCATATATACTAACTGCAGTTCAGTGAAATCAAATTTAGTGAAATGAGTTTTCAGTAATTTTAGTTTTCAACGAAGCGGTCGGGATGAAATGAAATTCAGTGAAATGAGATTCAACAAAACAAAGTAGACCCATGCATAATCATACACACACACACACACACACACACACACACACACACACACACACACACACACACACACAAAGACACATACAGAGGAGGTATTTTCTCACTAAAAAGCTCCATCCTGTATCACCTCCTTCATGTATAACCATCTTAATGCATTCCTGTTATGTTTTCTATGTCTGCTGTCCCCTTTTTCCTAATTTCCTGTCTTCCTTATTTGCTTACTTATAAAAGCCCAAACCCATATAAGGTGACCTTCAAAGTGAACTAAAAAAAGTATAAAACTTGTGATATGGTGCTGGCCAGTAGTGCTAAGCCACAATCAGTGCAGGTTCTCATGGAAAGTTCTCACACTATTAGTGTAACTTGGCACTCCCTGCTGGCTGCTCAAAATATATGGAGCTACTTGGGAATTTACAAATGTGTAGCTCTTACACATGTGAATCTTTTTGCACATTTTTGCATTGTTCTTGACTGACTTACACAGTTCCAGCTGTGCAGAGTATAGAGGAGCATTTCTTTGCAGGCTTGAGAAGTTTAAAACCAAGAATACTTATTCACATTTATTGCATTTACATATCAAAGTAGCAGCACAAACATATTCGCCATGTGTGCAGACCAGAACTATAAATCCCTTCCTTGATCTTTAAGGGAACTTAACTACTTCTCATCACATACATGCTACTTTTATCAGATTCTGTTCATGGTACTTATTTTACCATGATTATTATGAAAAATGAGTATTATTTTTTCATCTGCAATGATTTAATTTAATATTAAGGGTTCTACTGTGTGGTTTTCAGCTGTAAGTTCTATCTTTAAATCCTTGTTAATCTTTATTTTGGCACACTTTTTTAAAATTATTCATTTCTAAAAATGCTGTTATGTATGTTCATAGTTACTGATAATACATTTTACAAGAATTTATGTTTTATTAAGTCACATATTACAAAGTGTATTCACTTACCCCAACTGTTCTTTCCTCTGAGAAAGTCTTGACTCAGAGAACCCAGCTACTGTTATGGCAGGTATACCTACTCAAAGCAGCACCTTTTCATTTAGTCTTATTCTCCCATTGCCCTCCACCTGTGCTACATGCTATCCAGCTGCATATCTGTGTTTAGCATGGCACACACCAAGGGTATAAGTGCTGCTTTTCTGGTAAATACTGTATCACACCTTCTGAGGTGCCCAGGTACTTGTTTTATCCACTCTGATTGCTAGAAACATGTTGCTTCACTGTACTGTTTGGCTATATACACAACTGTATTCTCAGCAAATAACTGAAAGCATCAAATAAATCCACATTAGGGACTGTTGTGGATTTGCAGTATTAGCCATTAAAAGAAAATACATTTGTTGTTATAAGGGTGTGTTTCACATTGCCTTTCCTTTTCATGTGGTTTCCTTAATTTTGCTAGGGTGCTTTGTGGCATTCATACTTACCTACAAGGCTATCTTGTGTAATATTTCCCAGGATGAATATCTGATGTAAGCTACTCATTTGACATATGAAGGCATTATGCTTGCAAGAGTACACTGGAGTGATAGTTTTAGGAGTAGAAGTTGTTCCATGTTATCTGTGACATGTTGTCATTGCCTAGCGGAATATATACAAGCATATTTGTGTGTGTGTTGTACCAGAAATCATTTCAAGACCTTAAGAAATATTTTGTGGTTTGTTATACAGTACTGTAGAATGTGATATAGGTTTCAAGTGCAGCAGCATGCAGGTTAGGCATTATCTGTGAAACAGAGAACCGGGATATGCCTACAATATCATTGTACACAACTGAAATATTGGTATGACAAGCATGCAGAGTGGAATGCCAAGTGAGAGGTTTCAAAGTAGCAAACCTTCAAATTAGCTGATGTGAGCTCTACATGGTGTGTGTCACAGATAATGCTCACAGTAGCACTATTTACTCAGTACAGTTCAAGGAGCAATTGATCAATAAGCATGGACTGGTTTTGTCTATGGTGGCTTTAGCAGCATTTTATGAGCGAGAGAGACAGAGAGAATAAGAATGTGTGTGTTTGTGTGTGTGTGTGCTTGTGTGTGTGCATCTGTGTGCATGTGCGTGTGCGTGTGCGTTAGCTAATAAGGATATGAAACATGAGACAGTATGACAAACACCAGGCTTTATACTCCATTATTATTTCTTCAATTACTGTTAAAACCTCTAATTTTTCATTTCCATAGCCAGCTAGTAGCTACCTGTTTCCAAACACTGCCACCATATCCTTGCAACCTCATATAAGAATCATCGTTTCACTCTTTTAGCAACATTGTATTGGTTTCCAAGACATAGACACGGCCACTTCATGGCACATTTCTATACTGTATGCATAGTACACTAAGTAAAGACTGAAATACCCATTTCTGTATCGTAGCACATTATGTATAAATAAAGGAACCTCTGCTTTGTTCTTGAGTAGGCTTGTTGGTGTGAGATGTAAGTTCAAGTCATACATCTACAGGCATATATACTCAAAAATCCATACTTCTCTTTCTGTTGACACAGGCATCACACTTATGGGATATCATGCACATATTTATTCATAAACCACACCTATGCTCATATTCATGTCTGCTACTAAGAATATGCACAGTAGCCTTTAGTAAACAGACTAAAGCAAGTGTGGGATTGTTAGAGTCTACTTCTGCTGCTGCTGGTTGTCTTCAGTGTTGAAATTTATCAGAAATAAATGGAATAAATGCATGCAGTTTAATGATCCACTGTCAGTAGCAATCAACCCCGCCAACTACAAACAAAAGAACACATTTATATCTAGTGACCTTAAAACTCAAAAGTGTTTGTTAGCGTATTTAGCCAGTATTCTGCTGCTCTGTAGCATTTGTGCTGTTATAACTCCATCAGAACTGCTCCTTAAGCCCCCCTCCTGCCTCTCTCTTTCTTTGCTTGTTTTTCCTAACTTGCCCCCTTTTGCTTCTATCTCTTTGTGTAGTTTGACCCACTTGCAAACCTGAACTCATTCTTCTATCTGTATTATTTCTGTACGCTGTAATCTGTCTCCTCCTCTCCTCCCTACTTCTCACCTGTACATCTCCTTTAACTGGTAGTTTTTGTCATTCTTCTTGCTTCTCCCAGGCTGGTGTAGCCCCGCTCCGTTCACCCTCGGTCCCACTCTTCTACCCTACCCTACCCCCTTTCGCACACACCCCTACTTCACTTGCATCTATACTTCACCCTGGTCACTCCCCCTACTTCCCCCACCCCCAGCTACCTCCTCCAATCTCTTCCCTCCACTCAGCCATAGTTGCCCCACCTATCTTCCTCTCTCCTATTGCACTCAATCCACCTTCCTTAAAATGTAATGCTCTTCCCTCTCTTCCACATACTGCCCAACATTTCACTGTTCTTCTCCTGTCCTCATCATACTTTATAATCCATTTATTTTTCCTTCCCCTCTATATTCTCACCCACTTACTATCTTAGTACCTCACACTCCAATCTCTCACTAATATGCTACATTTACTACTTACTATTTCACTACTAACCCTTCTCTCTATCTCCACATCTCTCCATCATACATTACCAGACCTCCACCACAGCCCCACTTTTCCTCACCAAAATAGCAATTCCCCAGGTCCATACTCTTTCCGTCTATCACCCTCTCTTTTTTCTCATCACAATGCCTACCTTTATAAAATTAAATAACCCCACATCTTATCATCCTTCTAAATCTAAACTAAAGTCTGACTACCTCTACTCTCTCCTCTCCAATTCCTCTTATTTCTTAAACATTCTACTTCGCGCAGATGATATTCATCCCAACCCAGGCCCTGACACTCACCTCACTCATCTCTCCTCCACAGCAGCTTCTCCATCTTCACAAACTAGCCCTCAACATCTCACTGCCCAATCTGCTAAGACTCTTAGAATTATGGCTCTCAATATCCGAAGTATCCAAAACAAAGTCTCTGAACTGCATTCCTGGCTATCACTTTATACCTCCAATATTCTCTCCATCTCTGAAACTTGGCTAAAACCTCACATTACTAATAGTGAAATCTTACCCCCTGGTTACAATATTTTCCGCCAAGATAGACCTAAGAAAAAAGGTGGAGTTGCTGTACTATACTCTGTAGAGCTGTCCATTCACTCACTTCTCTTCACCACCCCTTGTTTTCACCCAGCTGAAATACTCATTGTTAACTGCAGCCTAAACAAACAAAAGCAAATAGCTATTGTCTCCATTTACATACCTCCTGATGACAATATTCCTACCCTTGAATGATTCCTTGCTTGGATATCTCAAACTATCTCCTATGAAACCATCTTTCTAGGAGACATTAACATTGACTGGAATACTCTGTGCTGTTTCTCTCCAACCTCTAGCATTAACCTATATAATTTTTCTCAACTCATAACCTCTACTCGCATAAACTCTAAAACTAACTCCAGCTCTACTTTGGACCGGCTTCTTACCTCCCATTCTAATCACTGTAATAATCTCACTACACTACCTGACTCCCTTAGCGATCACCTCCCAACTTCTTTTCAGTGCAATTCCTCCCAAGCTATTAAATTCCAGATATATAGAGACTGCTGTAACCTATCCAACTTTGACCCAAATAAATTCAACCAAACACTCTCTTCCATCAACTCGTCCTTCCTTCACAACTTCCCACTTGAAGAAGCTGTTCTACAACTTAACAGCATATTTCTAAGCATTCTTTACTCCATGGCCCCCATCAGAAAAATAAGGGTTAAATCTAATTATACTCCCTGGGAAACTTACAACACCACCAGTGCACAAGTGCAGATTCATGGACGTTGTCAATACAAATACTCTGGAACCATTAGTCAGAGTACCCGCAAGGGGGAGTAACATCTTGGATCTTGTTGTTAATAATATGGGAGCATCTTGCACTATCCCTTGAGTATTTTCATCACTTTTTAGGTCTAACCATAAAGCAATCTCCTTTCAAATAAAACTGAAACCAGATATCCCTTGCACCAAAAGTACCTTTAGAAATTAGATGAACTACCTACTCATAACTGATACTCTGGCAAGCTTCAAATCCCCACCAAACCCAGTAAATGCCACAGAATATGCAGAAACGTACACCAGATCACTGTACCAGCATGTAAATAGCTGCATAGATGCAGCTGTACTCGCTAGGCACAAGCCGAGTGCAAACGCCAGCAACAAACACACATGGTGCAACCATAATATCAACAAACTTTATAATAAAAGAAAAATAAGTTCAAAGTTAGAAGAGTGATTCCCAGAATGTTAGAGCCCTTGTTACTTTGTTTGTGTCTTTCAGCTTTTCACGGTTAGGGGTCACCACAGCAGAACTCCGGTCCGCTAATGATTGGTAATTGATTTTTACGTGCCGAGTTACCAGCCCTGATGCACAACCTTCAACGAAGGCACGCCCATTCACGCATGTCTCCACGCAGAAGACGTTCTAGCTGAGAATCGAACCGGACAGCATCTTACTGTGAGGCGCCAACGCTACCGCAGCACCACCACCGCGGATCTGTTAGAGCCCTTGTCACTAAAATAAGCAAACAACTCAGAGCTTAATAAAATTCAATAAAGTCAAGTCTGAGATGAAAATAGCTACCCAAGCCAAAGACAATCACAAGGTAATTTCAGTTATGTTCATAATCTCAAAAGCACAAAGAAGCAATGTGCTGAGCTAATTTGTAAATGAGGTTGCATACATTGTGGCTGATAAATTTAGATCTAACTTTACTCCTCTCTCCCCTCCATCTGTCCCTCAACATATACCTGAAACTGGCTCACCTCCAGCTATCACACAAGACTAAGTCCTAAAAGTGCTATCAAAGGCTAACAATACTGCATTGATGGGTCCTAACAATATCTCTAGTTGAATCTTAAATAGCATGAAGAATGATTTAGCCAGGGTCTAACAACACTGTTCAATCTCAGGCTCCATATTGGTTTTGTACCAAGCAAATGAAGAACAGCTACAGTCATTTCCCTGTATAAGGAAAGACCTTCCACTGGCCCAAGCTATTACAGACCCATAAGCCTGACTAGCCTCATATGCAGAACCATAAAAAGACTTATCATGGAATTAATCAATCAGTGTGTAGGGGAACCTTCAAATACTGGACCCATGTCACTTTGGATTTGTTAATGGTAAGTCAACCTTGCGGATTTTTTAAAAGGTCACCAAAAGAATGGATGAATGCAAAATGGTACACATTGCATACTTCAATCTAGCCAAAGCTTTTGACACAATTCCCCACTCAAGCATTTTAAAAAACTAAACAGACTGTGAATAAACCCTTATTTTACTCGCTGGATTGCGATCTGGCTCAGAGATAGCAAATGGGAAATCAAAACAGTGGAAGCTACCTCTACAAAGACACCAGTTATCAGTAGATTCCCGCCAGGGTTCAGTGCTGGGACCTCTCCTGTTTGGCATCTACTTTTCTGAAGTAAAAGCCAATGCCAAAGGCTTCTTGCTGACTAATTTTGCAGGTGACTACAAGCTAGGAGCAGTCACTGACTCCCCAGATGACTTAGCCATCCCATAGGAAGGTATGTCTCAAATAAATAACTGATACCAAAATAATGGACTGACACTAAATGCCAAAAAATGCATTATTGTATCATTTGGGAAGTCATCTCCCCCAGGAAACTACCACATTGACAATATGCCCCTAAGAGTTGTGGAAATTGCTCAGGATTTGGAATTTATGTGGATAGTGACCTAACTTTTGACCAGCAAGTGCCCATTGTTTTAAGAAAATCCTTATATATTGCTTAGTTTATAACTAAAGGGATTGTGTTTAGATCTAGTGATGTCATTATCTTCCTGAACTCAGCCGTCGTTAGGCCAATCTTTGAATATAATGCCCCCTTTGGCATCTATCTGCCCAGACACATGCAACAACTGGGACATGCGGAGATACCTTAGTAAAAGGATACAAAGCCTAAACATGTCATATATGGACTGACTCAAAGCCCTGTCACTATACTCTGTCCTACAGACTGAGAGCTGACCTGTGTCTGGCATGCAAGACATCCTCTCACCAGTTACTGTTAGGCTTACTTCACATCAACAAGCCAAATGACATCAGAAATACTCTAAGGATCTAAACCTCTTCTGTAACATCAGTAGAATGGTTTGGAGGGAAGGTTTATCTTGCAGAGGATACTGCTGCTATGGAACAGACTGCCCATCCACATAAAACAAAACTTCATTCCTGTTCATATTCAAGCACAACTCAGATCTATGGATGGGAAGTAGAAGAATTACCCCAGTACTACTAATGGACAGAGGCAGCTCCTAAATGCTTTGTCTCATGCATGGGTCCCCTCAAATTATCTATGGTATAATCCCAGTTATTCTTATTAGGGGTAATATATAATTAACCATGGGATGGTTAAGGGAGTCTAAAACCAAATGGGATTAGATTATTTTAAAACACAAAAATGGAAAATGGCTAGGTTAAAATTTTATTTATTTATTTATTTATTTTATTTTACATTTGTTAACCGGGAAAGTCCGACTGTATACATACCCATTTTCAGTGGAGGCCCGGGGAGAAAAGCTCGACATTGCAATTAAGTGACACACAAAGTTGGTTACATAGAAATATAAACATTTAGCAAATCAGTGACAAATTATAGTCAAGGTTACATTTAAATCAACAAACATTGTAGGTTTATGGTATAAATATACAGAGGTAACATTTTACATCTATGAAGTGTGTAAAAAGAAAGAAAAGTATTTCCAGGTTGAATGTAAGGATGATAGTTAAGATAAAAGGTGGTTAGATAAGAAGGAAGTTATAGTAAATAGTATGTAGAGGGGTAGAAGAGCATAGCTTCAGAATGGGTAGTATAACAAGTTATCTTCCTGATAATAGAATTCTAATGGTTGTAGAGAAGTGTATGTTGTAAAGGTGGGTAATGGATTATAAATGGGTATTTCACCTCTATGAGCTATGTTTTTCTTACCTTTGTCTTGTTATGTTTTGGGTTAGTCTGGGTTTAGACATGGACATAGCTATGTTTTTCTTATCTTTTTCTTGTTATTGTTTGAGTTAGTCTGGGTTTAGACATGGACATAGCCAGTCCCTGTTTATATACATCTTTAGGGATATTTTGAATTGGAGCAAGGAGGATGTAGTGGTTAGTTCAGCAGGAAGTGAGTTCCATTTTTTTTCATCAGAGTTGGAGAATGATTCTCCAGCTGAGTTGCTGGCTTTGGTAGATTGTACTAGCATTCTTTTGGATGAGCGGAGGGTTGCTAGGTTGCTGTAAGGGGTAATAATAATAGTCAGAATGGGAGTACTGGTAGGTTGGTAGAGGATTTTATGAATAACTATGAGTTGGTTATAATGGAACTGCTTGGGTAGTTCTAGCCAGTCTAATTTGTGAAGATTTTGACAGTGGTGGGTTCTGTAGGCTGAGCCTGTGGCACATCTAGCTATATTGTTATAGCAGCTAGTGATTTTGTTAAGATTTGATTTGCTTAGATTTGTGAGGATGGGTGAGGCATAGAGAAGGGATGACAGCAGATGTGTCCAAGCTATTGCGGTTCTGGCAGATGGGGTTAAGAGTTACTTAATCCTATACAAGGAGCCTATTTTTTTAACTGTTTTTATGGTTTTGTCTATATGGGCATCATACTTCAGATTATTATCAATGATTATTCCAAGAAGATTAATGCAAGGTTCAGGAGCGATTATGGGGCCATTGTTAGACGAGATTTTAATTATTGGTAATGTTAGCTTACAGGTAGGGGGGAAAAGTAGTAGTTTGGTTTTGTTTGGGTTCAGTAGGAGATGACGATTATTGAGCCAGTTCTCTACTTTGTTGAAGGTGATTTGGAATAGGGATTGTAGTTCTGTGGGAGTGGAGGCAGAGCAGATAAGTGTAGAGTCATCTGCATACTGTATACAAGTTGCATCTGGGATAACTTTGGGTAGGTCATTAATGAATATAGAGAAAAGGAGGGGACCCAATATAGAACCTTGGGGTACTCCAAGGGTGACAGGTAGAAGGGGGGATAGATTGTCTTTCCATAGAACAGCTTGTTGTCTGCCATGCAGGTAAGAGTGGAACCAGTTGATTACTGGGTTGTCTAAGGACAGTGATTTTAGAGAGTCTAGGAGTAGGTGGTGATTCACCATATTGAATGCTTTCGATAGATCGAGAAAGAGGGCAGAGGAGAGCTTATTCTAATTATGGTTGTGATTTATTGTGTACGAAAAGGAGAGAAGGGCAGTAGTTATACTATGGGCAGGTCTAAATCCATGCTGGGTTAGGGCTAGGAGAGTATTCTGAGTAAGGTGAGTTTGAATTTGCTTCTGTATGCATTTCTCCATTATTTTGGCTAAGGGAGATAGGATGGCTATAGGTCTGTAGTTAGAGAATTCAGTGGCGTTTCCCCCTTTATGAAGTGGAATAATGTGAGAAATATTCCAGATGGAGGGGATGTAGGATTCGTGAATAGTATGATTGATTAAGATGGAGATAGGAGACAGGGTATGCTATTTCATTAGCGGCCTTTTTTAGAAACTCCGCAGGAAGTAAGTCGGCTGCCAGGGTGGTGAGTTTTAGTTTCTTAAGTAGGGATTTAATATAGTCTGTGGTGACAGGATCACATTTGAAGGGAGGGATATTTACCTGAGTGGGTGTGATTGTTGTAGAAGAGTTGGGAGATAGATTATTAGCTAGGGACTGGACTGTTTCTGTGATGAAAGTGTTAAAGGTCTTTGCAACACATTTAGGAGGTAGTTGTAGGGTAGCTGAGGGGGTGGGGGTTGAGGATTTACCTGGGTGGAGCAGTTTATTCAGACCTGACCAGAATTTTTGAGGCTGGTTTTGGTGCTTTTGCTGTAAATTTAAATAGTAGTTTTGTTTGTCTAACACAATAGACCTTTTTGCTTCATTTCTCATTTGTTTGAATCTAAAGTGGGCTTGTGGGGATTTGGTGGCTCTCCAGGAGGTCCATGCTGTGTTTCTAGCAATATGTTTTTGTCTAGAACTATTGGTTAGGCATGGAGCAATTTGGTTTTTGGTTTTGATTGTTTGTGTGGGAGCATGCCTGTCTAAGATGGCAAGGACTCTAGCATTGAATTCTGAGACTGCTTCGTCAAGGGGAAGTAATTTAAGATTGGCCCATTTGCATGAGTTAAGATCCGCCTGGAAACTAGTTAGGTTAAGGTTATTTGTATACCTAAGGGTTTTAAAGGTAGTTTGGGGAGACATGTCATCCCTTTTTCCGATTATAGAGGTTAGGAGGTGGTCGCTCATGTCCTCAGGTAGGGTGCCTGATTTGTATAACTGAGGTTTGTTATTTATTAAGATCCAACCTAGGATATTCTCCTTTTTGCTGGGCTTATTGATTCTGGTGGGGGTGGTAATAATCCTGGAGAAACCATTTAAGTTGATATGGAGTGGTGGGGAAGTTTGATGAACATGTTGTCCAGTCGATGTTGAAGTCCCCGAGAATAATTGTTTCTTGAGGGTGGTTAGTGGATAACCAGTGGAGGGTGCATTCTAAGGTGTCTATGTTGTTGCCTGGGAGACTATAGCTACATACTATGTTTATAGATTTGTGTTTGTTAAGTTGGACTTTTGAGATGATTGTTTCGGAGTAGGTAGTTGTTAAGTCTTGTGGGGTGCTAATTGTGGATACCTCAAGAGTGGATTTATATAGGATGGGTACTCCACCTCCTTTTTTACCAGTCCGGTCAAGTCTTATTATATTGTAGTTGGGGGGTATAATTTCATTATCAGGGGTAATGGGGTTGAGCCAGGTTTCTGTAAGACATAATAGATCAGGGGAGTGCATGTCCAAGAGGGCATGCAGATAGTGGAATTTTCTTATTTATACTTCTGATATTTAGGTGACAGACTAGAAATGAATTAGGGGCGTCATATGAGTTTCTTAGGTTAGTAGGAGTACTGTTTGTGGGGTTAGTGGTAGCAGGTGAGTTTGGGCCTGGGTTAGGGTGGATGTTGCCGTCGGCTATGAGGTTAGGTAGTATACTCCTTATGAGTTTGGTGAACTTTAGTAGGAGTTGGTAATAGTTTTTAGTCCTAGGGTTTAAATATATAGGTTGTATGGGATGGAGAGGTTTTGAAGTAGTGCAGTTGGAGAAGAGGTGGGGTAGTATTGGTGTGGGGGTGTGTGGTTGGATGCTAGTGGTGGTAATTGAAGTAGGATACTGAGAGTTAGGTACATAGTGGAATTCATAGGCGGTGAGAAGATAAAGTATTACAAGTGGAGGTATGAGGTAGTAATGTAGTCTAGGTTTTGGATATAAGGTGGGAGTTAGTGGAGATATTGTGGGGGTAAAGTAGTAGTTGGGATAGAGAGTATGGGTGGAATGAAAGAAGCGAGTGAATTATGGTGAACTGGGAGTGGGGGTTGGTTGTACAGAAAGGATGACTTGTGGTAAAATTAATGTGATGTGTGGGAATGGCAGAGTAGGGGGTGTATTTAGGGTAGTATAAATGTAGGAGCACTGGGGGCGGGTGAAATTTGGGGACAGGGTAGGGGAGCAGAGTGAGCCTGCAGGGCAAATGGAGTGGGTAGAGCCAGAGAAGGACTAATTTCTGAAAAAACAATCTGTTAAGGTAAGTTTAAGGAGAGATAGTGGGCTGTGCAGTTGAGAAATGTATAGTAAAAAAAGAGGGGTAAAGTGGGTTTACCAGATAGATAAATATATTAGTAAGTGGATGTCTGAGATTTAAATTTTAAGATTGGAAGATAGTTATTCAAGGAGATTAGATCTGGGAAGAGGGTGCCACTTAGTGGGCAAGGGTTGTAATGCAACCAAGACTATTCGCAGGGCTAGCTGCTCTAGTGTGAAAGGGAGGGTAATACAGGAGTAGTATGAAGAGGCTCTAAGAGGGGAAGGTATGGGAGTTGGGAGGAGAGAAGGTTTTGGCTGCTGGCTGTCCTGGCTAGGGAGTGTACAATAAACACCTGGGGTTATATAACAAGTGTATTATTTACAAACAGTGGTTTTAAAACATACTTTCTTGTATCCTTGAGGGAAATTATGCCCAGAGAAAGGTTTGGCTATGTTCCTTAGCTTGGGGAAGAGGCAGCAATCTTAGGGCAATGAACCCAAAACCTAGTACAGGTCAGGCAGGTTGGAGCACTGGGTACATAAAGGAAGAGAAAAAAAGTGGTGAAGTAAGCAGTAGGTCGGAGACACTTTCTAAGCAATTAACAACTAAAGGCAGTACATTTGTAATCACTTTATCTAAGTATCCACTCATTAGTATTCCAAATATTCTTTGAGGTTAATACAGTAAAGTGCAATGTAGATGCAGTTTTGTAGTGAAAGTTATACAGTAGGGCATAAAGTATCAGTATAACAACATCTATACAGGTCTAGTAAAACAAAGCAGTACAAGGAATACACTAAGCATCCATACACATCATAGTGCAGGTAACAGTAACCCAGCATGGAGAAAGGGGTAGAAGATGCACGTGTAACGTTTAGCTAAATATTTGTGTTCTCTTGTTTAAAAAAGAACCCCTATGTAACTAATTACTACATATATGGGGCCACCCTACCATGAACACTAACCTAATTCAGCGCTTTAGCCTAAGGAGTACTAATACAGCTTTAATGTCCCGTTTTATATCAGGTAAACCACTCATTTGCAGTCTAGACTACGGGGCACTACTCTAACCCGGCATTTTCTTGTTTAAAAAAAGTACCGCTTCCTCTTAGATTGTTAGCAGTTATATTTCAGCATTTTAGCATAAGGAGTACTAATACAGCTTTAATGTCCCATTTTATATCAGGTAAACCACACATTTGCAGTCTAAACTATGGAGCGGTACTCTAACCCGATGTTTTCTTGTTTAAAAGAGTACCGCTTCCTCTTAGATTGTTATCAGTTATATTCCAAAGCATACACGGTTTACAATGCTATGTCTACATGCTATATTCCTTATAATGTTAGAACAGCGACAATGATGGTGCGGTGTAAATTGAATTCACTTCTTTAATCTGGGTCCTACTAAGGGCCCGATGTATGTGTGATCCCCATTACAAGAAGAATGATCACTATCTTAACGTGATGTTTCAGATTATAAACTAGAGCCCTTTCGTTGGTAAATATTTCACTATAACAGCCCTCGCATATACGGTAATCAGTGCTGAAACGCTACCCTGACTTAGTGTTCACTGTTTAGACATAGAATAACCTCATACTGTTAATTTAAACTAGTAATCTGGCACAATCACTCTACAGCCATTGAAACGCTACTCTGCTTTGGTAATGTCTGTTAGATAAGGACCATTACTCCCCACAGTAGGAACGGAACATATTGTAGTGAAGTTCAGTAGCGCATATCAGCTCCACGTGCTACAAATATTCAAATTTAGCTCCTGCCAGAGATAGAGCAGCTAGTACTCCATTCCAAATGTAAAAATTATAGCATGTAGCTATACAGAAACAATTTCTCTCACTGTAGTAATTTTTCTTTAAACAAATAATGCGCATATCAGCTCCACATGCTACAAACATTCCAATAATGTTCCTGCCTGTATGACCTGTATTACGTATGAACTTATAAATGTAAGGTCAGCTGTTAACATAGGATTAAATTTTATTCAAAAGGCAGCACTAAGATATTTTGCAGCTTTATTAGGCAGCTTAGAAATACTCCACAACTCTGTACTGAGTGTATCTTCAATAGTACTCCCTTCTCTGACTCCCAAGTACATTGCTAATATTCTAGGAGACAAATTCTGTTCCAGCTTAATTCTATCCACCCTCACCTCTACCCCTTCCATTCCCTATCACACTCTTCCTCCTGAGATTAATTTCAACCAAGTTCTTTTTGGGTCCTGAAAATATCCCTGGATGTCTGATGTGAAGCATAAAGTTATACCTAGCAAAACCCCTCCATCAGTTCTTCAACCTGTCACCACTGATTATATCCCCAAGGTGTGGAGAATGGAAGGTGTTTGTGTGCTTGCATAAAGGTGGCCTGTCTACTTATACTGGGGATTATAGGCCTATTAGACATAGTAGAATTATTTGCAAGGCAATGGAATGCATTATAGATGAACTGCTAACCAATGATATAGTTGACTTTTATATACATGGATACACACCAGTTTGACTTTGTATTAGGCAGATCATTCCTCCTTAACCTGTATGAGCTCTTCAGAAGGGTTACTAAGATCATGGATAAAGAAGCACACTGTCCACACACACTGCCATCTGGATTTTGCCAAGGCCTTTGATATTATCCCCCATGATGGGATAATCAACAAACTCTCAACTCAACATTAACCCATACAGAGTTTGCCAGGTTGGTACTGTCTGTTTGACAGAACCCATGCCATTAAGGTCAGGAGTATTTGCTCTAGACAGAGTAATGTCACTAGTGGTGTCCCACTTGGCTGCGTTCTAGGTTCATGCCTCTGAAATATATTTCTGTGGCAGAAAAGTCATTATCAAGGGTGATTGCAAACTGGTTGTGGTTATCAAAACCCCATTCTGATACTCAAATTATCCATCAAGGGCTGAACCAAGCAAAGGCTTGGTATATTAATCATGGGCTTACCTTCAACACCAAGAAAGGCTGCATAGTTTTGTAAATCTAATATTAATACTGATTAGCCATTTAAATAACGTTCCACTTGAATGTGACACAGTCATAAGGGACTTGAGTATGTATGTTATTAAAAGACACTCCTTTGGTGTCTTTGCCTCTGTTGGGCTTAGAAAATCCTTCTGCCCTGCATAAGTTATCCTTTGTGGTATCTCCTGAAGGATAACCACCATTTATTAGGCCTGTCATTGAACATAATGCACCCTTTAGCATATACCTTGCTAAGCACCTAAACCAATTTGAGAGACCTCAACATTTCCTCACCAAAAAGATCTTAGATTTCAGTACCCATGCCTACTCTGGCAGACTATAAACCCTGTCCCTGTATTCAGTGTCATACAAACTCCTGAGGGGTGATCACTGCTTAACCATACTGTGAATAACCCTGTGCTCTTTAAATTCTTTCACCTCAATAGAATCAGTGGTAAAGCAAACACCTGTTCTAGAGACCTAAACCTATGCCACCACTTCAACACTGCTAAATGAAAGGACAGATGCCTTATCAGTATATCCCCATTTCTGAAATAGGCTATCCTTACCTATCAAGCAGAGTACTTCCCTAGCAGCCTTTAAGAACAGTCTGGATGACTAGATGGGTGATAGCAAATTTTCTACAAAGATATTTGAAGAAAGTCTGCTTAATGGGTAACATTTTTTTTCTTGACCATCGCCACCCATTCACAGGGTCAACCGGACCTGCCTTAGCCTCTTCCAGTCTCAACCTGACCCCACAACTGGAATAAATAAGGACATCATGGACACTGGTGCAATATCCTATTGCTGTTGGCTAGGGTATTCTAACACCCACTGCATCTCCAAGGCAGCCTTTGCAAGCTCCAACAATCTGCCATGTCAGTGGATACATGACACATCTTCAACCTCTGATTAAGAGGCATACCTACCTGCAGCATGGAAACCACCACGCACTCATTGCTGCTATTTTACAGCAAGCCTAGGCTGCCTTCCTCTCCCTAGGATACGCAAGCTGACTTTTGCCACTCATATCCCACCACACACACACACACACACACACACACACACACACACACACACACACACACACACACCTTGCAGGACTCATTGCATCATAGTCTCCATCTTAATACAATCACAAATGAAATTCTGTTTTAAAACCCTCTCTACATTTCTGTAAGCATATCTAAAAATATTACCATGTCCTCCTGGTAGTTGTAAATGTTCATACAGCTAAAATGCTATAAGATGTTTAGAAAATCTAGACTTACTAGACACTTCATCTATCTGAAGAGATGTAATTTCCTGCTTTTCCTGCTGTTGTTTCATTTTTAAAATTGAAGGAAGTGGGTGCTGAGAAATGTCTAAATTGATTTCAATCAATTTTGGATTCTCCCAAACTGAACTAAATGTGGGAAAACAGTATCTTTATTTAATGTGACAGAATAATGATGCCTGGAGCATCACTGACCAAATGGGTACAAATTTTGCTGAAGCCTTAATAGCAGTTGCTCTTGCTACACTGGACCAGTGGTGAATCTTTAAGCCCTGCTTCCTGTACGTGGAATTTGAATGATCATCAATGATTGTACCACAGACTGTGATTCAGTGCAGATATTAAGCTCCCATTAGAAGTGAAGGGTCCCAATTCTCAAGTCACAAGTTATCTTAACAAAGTGCATCTGCTCCCACCAAAAACAATGCGGCGTCCATCTGGAATATGTTTTTAGTACCTCTTCCAAAGCATATGTTTTTTTTTCTGTACATTATTGTTCTAATCTTGATGATTAGAATTGGTCTAAACAGTTTGGTAGCATCAAAAATGTATTTTATTTCATTTCTCAGCACCTACTTCATCCTACTCAGAGGCATCACAAAACCAGAGCATGTCCCAGCAAACAAAAGATATAAGGTATCAAATCAGTCCTAGAAAGAATGTCAACCCATTCTCAGGCTGTATTTGTCACATGGTCACTACTCACTACACATGCTCATGCATGCACACACACACACACACACACCTGTTTATAGCTTACAGGATCATCACTTTACTTAGAAGTCTTTGCCTTGTGAGGAGACACTGGAGACCCCAGTGAAAACCCAGTCTGATAAAGGGAGGACAAGCAGATTTCACACAGAAGGCACAGCAGAAGTGAATCATATCTTTAAATATGTCTCTCTTTCTATGCATAGTCAGTTTTAAGATTAAAAGAACTGCCTGGTAAATGCTTTGACTTAACAAGAATAGGGAAGTTTCTGTGTGTTTCTAAAGTGGGAGGGGATAAGAGTTACATATGTTATTATGTACTGTTTAAATGTTGACTCAGAAGATTAAGGATGTGTATAATGGAAATTGCTGGATATAGTTCAAGAGTTATGCAACAATTGAAGATAGACAGGAAAGTCATTGTGTCATGTATAGGATGGATGTGTGAACATAGTAATATGGAAAAACGCTAGTGAAAGTTTCCTTCGTAGATGACACATATGAGGACACTAGGCAAGGAACACTAAGTGGTTTGTTATCTGTAGCTTATCAGCGCAATAAAAGTCCCAGCATAGTGTAAGCCATCCAGTGGACTTTCTAGCATGTAGATGTGACCAAGATCTAGGTTATGTCTTTGTTGATGCAGTTATTTTAATAAGTTTCATGCTTGTCCATGCCTACTTTGTCATGTGCTAATTTTTATGAGCTTTCATTGGCTTTTAGATGTTAGATAAATGTTGACAATCTGGTGATAGTATTTACAAAGAAGTGTCCCTTTTGACACATTATCTGAGTTAATGTTTGAAGTCACAATAATGGGATTCAAGTGCTAACAGAATTCCATTTATACTATTATGTGCTGAATCACAATGTCTTTCTCTTACCTTTAGATCCATAGCTTTGTGCTTTAGATTTTTGATTGATGCAGTACTGCATGCAGCATTATATAGCCAGTGGTGTTATTTACCCAGATTTCTCATTCTAGGTTAACATGGGTCATGATAACCAAATAAGCTTGTAAACTGTACATCTTAGTCCAAAATTTGATTACTGCCCTTAAGAGGTCATTTATGTTATAGTGCAGCATTGGGATAGAAGAATAAACAAATGATGATATGCTTCCCTTTTACATGGTCACATCCCTTTACTGCACTCTGATTTTATAATCTGTTTATATATTGTACTGCCCTGAAGCTGTATAAACTAATATAAATGTTCTTATTGTATATTGTTTCAGGTTGATTGAAAGATTGCTGACCCAAGTTAGTCCTAATTCCCAGAATCATAGTTAATTTTCTATGTAGTCAAACAAATTTGTTTAGATCTTCATCTGCTATAGGTGTTTCACTTGTCTTTACAAAGAATCTGCCCTTGCAGAAGTGATCAATTTGCTTTAACTATGACCATATAATCTGAATTATCTGTACGGTAATAAAAGTATGCGAGTTAATTTGTAAGCATTTAACATTCAAAATATTTTTTCTCATATTGTAAATATACTTGAAGTTGCCTCCTCTAGAGAAATGTCTCATTTAAAGCTGCACTATTAAATAGTTTGTTTTTCTAAGAAGTTGATATGGAAGATTGTACCACAGTGACAGTCTACCTGTGCTTTCAGACATTGTTCAGTTGTGGTAATTCACAGACAAAACTATGCCTATTTTAAAGGCCTACTGTAAAAATACATTGTATTCCATATTACAGTAATGCCCTGCATTGAAGGTGGCTGACATCAGTCTTGCCAGGAACATACCTGTAAGGAAGCAGGTTGCTATGGTACAATGTTCTGCAAGCTTGGGTAGAAGACTAAGAACTTGATATGGAAGACTATGCTGTATAGTATTTAACACTACCTGCTTGTTGGTGCATTCTTTTTGTTATAGTTTGCTTCACATGAAGCCACTGCTACCCAGCCTTGATTTATTGCTGATCTTTTTCTATTTGTTACTGGGCGTCAATGATTCACATTAATCAGCCTTATTTTGATGAGCTTCATATTACCTGGGAGAGGAACGCCTTTGAAACTTTTACTTAATCACTGAGGTGTACTTACTAGTACTAATTTAGTGCTGGTATCAGGTTTCTGAGATCATCACAATAGCTTTTGCTAACATTCATCGTGGTGACAAGGTATGCAATGAATTTAGCTTAAAGGCATGATGCTTTTACTATCTTTGTATGTGATCCATGCAAACTCTTAGTTATTCGGTTACAGCTATAAGCCATACTGACATTGCATATTTACTTAGCACTTATGTGTTTTACATTGGTAAAATGCATGTTAAAACACAAAAATCCTGAGTGCACTCTAAGTTTTATTTCCTCATCTCACATTACTCTTGAGTAGTTACTTGTATATTGCATGTTGATATGACCTATCCAAATTATCTACATTTAAGTATTACAGTGCTTTCCAATATAAGCGTGAAGCTTTCTTTGCACACCTGGATGGTTGTAATTAGAAAATAGAAGGTGTGTACCTTCATGGAATTGGATTTGTTGGACAAATTGTTTTGCTTCTATTGTCTGTAACATATGGGAAAACCCCATTGTTTACTCCCAAACTTCTAAATCTACATAAATCATTGTAGGCTAACTACCCTTCTGGGCCATTTTAAGCCAGCCAATAATCCCGTTTGAGAATCAAGCCTTGCACCTTATATAAGTAAGGTAAACTCTTTGACCATTATACCAACTCCCAACCAAAATACAGCACCTCCATCCTACTGGCTGTATGGAATTTGCAAACATGGTAACTGCTATAAATTTGTGAAACAAGTAGCCTTAAATACTCTTGCTATTTAACCTTTAGCTTGGAAATTATTTCCTTTCTAAACTCCTGAGTTTATAAGAAGCATCACACATCTGATATGATCCAGGTCCCATTTTACTAAGTTTGGGGACCTTCACTGAAGATATGGCTTTTACTAAAGCTAAGGACCTAGAAATTACAGATACGAATATGACCTCTGTGACACCGAGTATCTTTGACTTGACAGAGTAGTTTAAATCTGCACTTAAGCCTTACCAACTTGTCTGACTTTGGTGTTTGATATCTAAAAGACGAATAATTTCTAACTGTTAAGGCAGTCATCATTTTTTTTTCTTTTCTGAGATTTTTTATTTGCTCTGAGGAATATATTTAAGATTGTATTTGTTTTTGCATATGACTTCTTGATTTGGTTTGCATTTGCATTACAAAAGTCAGCTAAGAAATTAAACTGACCTGTAATTTTTAGTATTAGACCCTAGAGTTTGTTGCAGTTCAGAAACATAGCACAAACCAAATAGCAATACCCACATTATAGGAACAAGATAAGATGAAGTATTTAGGTGTTTGGATTAAAAAGGATTGTATTATGGTAGCCAAGGATATGTGGGAAGAGACTAAACAAAAGATAGTACAAACATTTATGAAGTTGGAAGCTCTAGAGTATGGATACGGATCGTAAGATACAAGCATGAAAATGTTTCTAGTTAGTTTAATATTATACACAGGTTAGGTATAGTTTTATCAACCAGAGCAGAAGCTGTAGACCATAATTAATAAAGAATAAAAGAAATTTATTTAGGAGCGAAAGAGGACAAGAGTCAAGTGGTTAAGTTGTTTCTCCCCACAGAACAAGGTGGATTAGCATTACCCGATTTGAAGAGATACTTCAGAGCTGCACAGTTAAGGCTCATACGCATAACACAAGCAGAAGACTTCAACTTAAAGTGGAAAGAAATCATCTTGAAAAGAGCGGCTTACAAAATAAGGAGTAAGTAGGATTTTGGATACTGGCCCTGGAGAAGAACAGTAACAATCGTATAGAATATTTGTGTCTTTCGGCTTTTCCCGGTTAGGGTTCACCACAGCGGAACTCCGGTCCGCTAATGATTAGTAGTTGATTTTTACGTGCCGAGTTACCAGCCCTGACGCACAACCTTCAACGAAGGTACGCCCATTCACGCATGTCTCCACGCAGATGACACTGTAGCTGAGAATCGAACCGGACAGTGTCTTACTGTGAGGCGACAAAGCTACCGCAGCACCACCACCGCAGATTTTAACAATTGTATAGAATATTATACTTACAAAATAGAAGAAAATATTTTGCTAACTAAACTAATACTAGAATGGAAAAATGATATTATACCAAACAGAATGACTGCATGATTGGTACAGAAGAGACACAAGAGGGAGCTGCAATTTTTTGGTAAAAATTTGCAAATTAATTAAAATATTGGGAAGAAATAACTAGGGAGGAAAACGTCATAGATTGGGATAAGGCTGAGCAGAAGTTTGGACTGCAGGTTGCAGACTACCTTCCCTACTAGAGATTGGTAATACAGTGTAGGCAAAGAGAAAGGGATGTGAGGAGTGTTAAATGAATGACCAGCCTTGGCTGAGTTTGTAGTTGAGTGTAGAACAGAAGTTCTGAGTATAAAAGAGATAATCAGCAGAGCATATAAAGTAATGCATGATAACTATACAAATCTTCCAGAAGATTCTAGAAATGACAATGACATGAGAAGAGAATGGCAAAGCAGTGTACAAAGGAACAATGGGAGGATGTATGTATGGCTTCCAAGTATGCTACAAAATCTGCATGAAAGTGTTTGCTTAGGTATTTTATATGCCAAGTAGACTTCAGCGATTTTATAGGTAGACAGCAATTTTTGGAGTTGTGATTGGAAAGAGAGTCTTACTTGGGAACGTGTTTTGGGAATGCAATAAGTTAGTAGATTTTAAAAATCCCCTACTTGGTACTTTTTCCGAAATGTTGGGGTAGCAAATTATTGTAACGAAGGAAATAATTATTTTGAGATGCAATATATAAACTAAATTGCCTAGACATAATAAGGCTGTACTGAGTTTAGTGCTATTGACTATGAAAAAAGCAATTACTAGAAAATGGAAATAAACTAAACAAACTGTAACAGATTTATTGATGGTTATAAAGTAGATACAAGAACTGGAAGTGGGATTTGTATAAAAGGGAAGAAAAAAACTACATAGAGGTACATGGAATCTGTTAGAACAATACATGCAGAATAATGTTCAGGAAGAGGACGAAATTTTAAGAAAGGCAGAACTTGAGCAATCCAAATAATTAAGAAATAAATCATATATGTATCATGTATGAAAAAGGAAATTCTTTGTAATAGCTTGTTTTGTGATAACCGTATGTGTACCCATGTCACTGTATATGTGAAGATAATAAAGATGTTTAAAGAAAAAAACACTGTGTCTAATGCCTCCTATTGTTGCAGTTCGCCTTGCAATTAGAGGTTATGGCAGTGGTAGAAGTGACTGGGTCAGTAATCTCATCCATTTTTTAAAGATGGTGTGAATTTCCAGTATGTATGCACCCTCTATCTTTGACACACCCCATTTCATTACTGTCTGCATTATTGTTTGTGCCAGAGACTGGGTACATCTACAGTGCATACGTACCTTTTGAACTCAGTCTGCAGATGGTAGGCTCTCATTAGTACTGTATTATGCTTCCTGATACAATAATGCACATATGAGGAGTTATTGTACCTGTAGTTGTTTATTTAGCTTGCTTTCACTGTATACCCCTATATGGTTCATTTACACTGCATTTTTAAATGTTTGTTTTTTTGTCTATTTTTTAATTTTTATTGATGTTCATGTAAACATTCTTTGCAGCTTTATTTGTGTGGCCAAATTATAAAATAAATTCAGCAGCCACCTACAAAACAGTTGGTTACAATTTGATAACACAATAAAAGGAAAAATGTTTAAATAAGTCCAGTTAGAGTGTTGTCAGTTTTCCCCTCCACTCATAATATCCTTCCCAACACATTCATGCTCAGTCTTCCCATGTCAGTGTGCTGAATGTCAGGTGGTCATCTGATAAGCTATCATCATCGTTCCAGAATGATTTGCTTTGAAAACAACAGCAGTAATTCTATATGTTGCATAGTCTGCACTTTTTTATTGTAATATTGCTTTGTTTTCTTTCTCTTGTAAACACAATTTGTGGGTCTAGTATCATTGTATTAACTATGGTAGGGGAATCATTGCTGAAGTATGTGCAAGTGACCCTCAAGATGCTTATGATCATGGAGCTGCAAAATAAAACAAGAACAAGTGAAATAGTAAGCTGTGCTGAAAATTATTGCCTCCTTGGTGTATCTTAAGGTCGAATTAAGCTCTAGTAAAAATTCAAGTCAGGTTGTGAAAATTAAATCAGACTATTCAGACGTGTGAAGCAATTTTGAGAGAGTCTAGCCTTACACATTAAAGCATATATAGTTGTTTCAGTGCAACCCCTCCCCCAACATACAAAATTATGATTGGGTCTCTGATCATAACCAATATTTTATATGTTCAAGATTTTGCTATATGTCTATTAATTACAATAGAAACAATTAAAACTGCCTTATCTAAGATTAAAAATAATATTTCAGTTTGATCTGATCTTATTCCAGGATGTTTTATATATAATATCCAAGACCATGGGATAATGTTGTTGAAAAATACCATTGGTCCTGATACTTGGAAATTAGTTAATATTGTGCCAATATACAAAACTGGATTCCATGATGTTATTGCAAGCTATGGTCTACTGTGTTTGACATCACTGTTGGATAAGTGTTTTGATTCATTATCATTAATAAATCATGGGGATGAAATAGCTTTAGTGAACTTGAATCAACATGGGCTCATAATAAACACGTCTGCATTTACAAAGCTAGTACAGTTCTCTGAGATTACAAATGAAGCTCTGTACAGTGGTGTCAGTGTGGGTGTGGTATATGTGGATTTATTGAAGGCTTTCAATACTGTTGCCATAGTGTATTAATAAATTATTTAGAAAAGCAAAATGTCAATCCTTATATAATTAAATAGTTAAATTGCTTGTTTAAATATAATTTTATGGTCAGAAATTTATTCTGAAATCCCTCAGAGGTCTATTTGGGGTCCTGTTTTGTTTAATTTTTATCTTCTCCATTTTACCTAATAACCTCACATACTGGATATCTCATATAAGCAGTTTATATTAAAACAGATGCATTTTTAGCTTCTGCAAATGATTATGTGGCATTTAATTTATATGTGCTTGATGTATATAACTGGCTACAAGACTGTGAAGTACACATTTTGGCAGTTTCAAACCAGTATGTATTTTTGGTAATAATACTGTTTATGAAATATCTGAATATAAGGACCTATTCTTGTATATAAGTTCAAATTTAAACTTCAAGAAATGCTTGTTCTGTAAAAACAAACTATGTGTGTGTACTATGCCTATTAATGTGATGATGTCCTATCTCACATTCATTCTGTACTGGTTGGGTTCAGAACTGATCATTGGTTCTGACTTGGCCTATACAGAAGCTCGAGGACTTCCACCTTACAGCTCATGGCTGTAGCCCTATCCCATCATGCTTAGGGAAAATTACCCAGACTCGTTTGTCGCTAACCAAGATCTGGTGCTTCCATTCAGGCTCTGGCTAAGTGGAAATATTTTTTCTAACTGTTTGAAATTATTAAAATTGTTGTATTAAAATTGTTCTCCTTACTGTTTTTGAAAACCTTTTAGAGTGTTAGTAGTTTAATTTTAGCTTAGTTAGAGTGTTTGCTTTATTGTTGGCTGTTTCCTGTGGCTGTCGTTTCTACCTGTAGGCCTTTTTTCTTTCTCTAACCTACCTATCCCGGCTATCCTTTCTCAAATGTTTATCCAAGCTCATTTAAGTTAGAGAGCTTGGAGAAAAGTCTTCATTCTTGTTTTAACTCGATTGGTCTTTCCCCTGGTAGCTTGTTTAAGTTAGAGGGCTACTGTTGGCCTGTTTAACTTAGAGGGCCTTCCTTCCTTCTCTTTTTTATAATTCTTCTTTCTCTAGTTAGAGGCAAGTTAATTTAACTTAGAGAACTGCCCCTCCTTGTCTCTGTTTCATATTAAAACTTTGGGTTGCTGTTGTTAAAAAAAAAAAATTCTCTACTAGTGTTATTAGTGGTTGATTGTTGTTGGTAGTGCTGTTAATACATGATGTCCAGTGATCCAAATGAGTCAAAACTCTCTGGGTTTAAGAAATGTGATAAATGTAGCTAGAAAATGTTGTTGACTGATGCCCATACTAGTTGTGTTTATTGTTTAGGTGCAGTCCACCTTCAGGAGTCATGTGCTTTTTGTCATGCTTTCAGTTCCAGAGTTTTGTTTGAGAGAAAGAACAAGCTTATATTAAGAGGATTATTAACAACCCCTTTCACAGAGGCTATGGGAGAGACCCAGAGTACGTCTAAAACACCAAAATCCCCATCTTCCAGGTCAGAGAAGTTGGGAAAGCGAACATCTACCTCTATTCTTCATTCAGAACCGTCCAAAAAATAAGCAAAAGGCTCATCCTTGGACCCAAAGGCTTTCAAGCCCGAAAAAACATCCTCCTCGGCTCCTACTTTGGCTTCGGGACTGATGGAGTTGCAAATTCGGAGCTGGTCACCAGTTCTGGAACCAGTCTCCACAACTCTTAGATCTCTTTTGCTACAACCAGTGAGATCTCCCACCCTCTCCTCTCGATCCTCCAGGAGCCTCTCTGATGACGATGTGGATCGTGTGGTGAGGAGACTTTTACGGACACTGGCGCTGGCCAAAATACTGTCGACTCTAACCCAGAGGGATTCGGAGCCAACAAAGACTACCTTCCCTTCATCAATTCCTCCTCCGACCCGATCTGGGTCTTCGGAGCCAGAATGCCTGGATCCGTTTGAAGTGAAACCACTGGTATCGAGACCTGCACCAGGATCTTCGGGCCCGACTACTGCTCCGAATTCCTCGGTTCCATCAGAATTTGAGGAGTCTTGGAGCCATTGTTCACCAGTTGTCCAGTGAGGGGAGTCGGTTTGGACACCTGTCTGATCCAAACGTGCCTCTCGGTGCTTCGTCACAGGTGAGCTCAGCTCCTACATCGGCCTCGGAGCCCACTGTCTTGGTTCCTGTGATACCTTCTGATTCTTTGGAGCCAGAGGCTTCATCAGATCAGGGATGGGGGGGGCCTTTGAGCTGATGAGGAGAGTGCTGTCACCACGGGCAGCTTCTCTCTCTCTCAGATTTAGGTATACTTCCTCCTAAGGTGTCACTGTCTGTCTCAGTGTTATCATATCCACACAGACATGGAGACCCAAAGCCTCAGGATGCCCCATTGGGTGAAGCTTTCCCTTCTGAAACCTCTTTGGATTCCCCTTCCGAAAAGGACCCTTTAAATGCTTCCTCTTCCATAATCTCTTTCGACTCCCCAGAGGGGTCCATCACATCAGATACGGACCTTGATGAATTAGAAGGGTCCCCACGGTCACACTCTGAGGATGTTTCCTTTGTGGACATCCTGCAAATACTTAAACAAAGAGGTGGCTGGAAACCCATCACGCCTTCTGAGGATGAGTCTGTATACCTGGAGGCTTTCGGGTCTCGCCCTTCCACCTCTTGGGTGTCTCCACCTTTCGACCAGCTCATGAATGTAGTTAGTTGAAAGGAGTGGGAGTCTCCAGACTCAGTGGAACCTGTTCCTAGGAGGCCAAATAAGTTCATTACTGCACCTTCAGACAAGGAATTCCTTAGCAAGGGTGTCACAGTAGATGCTGTGGTGGTGGTGGCAGTCACCAAGAAGGAGCGTTCAGAGACATCCTCATCTTTCCATCTGCCAAAGAGTCTTGTACAATGGGCAGATATGGAAAGCTCACCTTCTCTTCAGTGTCACTAAACTACCTGACCCATTTTACTAGGCTTCATAGGGGTCTCCTGAAGGAGCTAGGAGATTCCCTCCAAAGTTCTGTAGCTGTGGGGGTTTCAGACAAGGTTTCCTCTCAGCTCTCCACCTTAAATTCAGTGGTAAACTCCTCCATGAGGCTCATTTCTTATGCAGCTGATGGAGCGAGTAGGGCAAGTGGGTACAGGAATTTCCTTAAGGGGACATTCCTGGATGCACTTATGTGATTTTGCAGAGACCTTTAAGTCTTCCTTTATTAATGCTTCTTTTGAGTATTTGTCCTTGTTCGGGCCAAAAATTAGACACATTAACCAGGTGTGAACAGGAAAGAAAGAGTCCATTTCTCCCTACCTACCAGACCTTACTGCAAAGGTCAGAAGGGGGGGTGTGGTTTCAAAAATCCCAGAGAGCTTTCCAGGACACGTGGCGATTCTTCCCCCAGGGGCAGAGGGGGTCCGCAGAACCAGGCTGATAGGGACTCCTTCCTTGGTATGCCCTTTCAGCATTCCTGAAAGGAGGCCCATCTGTCCATCTCTGGAGGCATTCGGGAGTTGTCTCTGTTTGTACCCAAGCGCCTGGCTAGAAATAAAAGACAAATGGGTACAAATGATCATATCCAGAGGCTACTACATTCCCTTTTCTTTTCCCCCCTTAAAAACAAAATTCATCCCAGATGTTCCACCTAGTCAAAGGGATCATGCAGCTCTAGAAATACAAATGTTGCTAGGCAAAAGAGTCATCCAAACTGTCCCCGCAGACCAAATTGGATCTGAAACTTACTCAAGGTTCTATTTAGTTCCAAAATAGACAGGGGACTGGAGAACCATTTTGGATCACAGCAGACTAAACAAGCCCATGAAGAAATCAAAGTTCCAGATGGTGACACTGCAGTCAATACTTCCCCTGATTGGATGATTGGATGTGGTCGACAGACCTCCAGGTGCGTACTACCACATCAAAATGGACAGGCGATCCAGGAGTCATTTACACTTTTGGCTGGGAGCCAGTCACTACCAGTTTTGAGCTCTGCCCTTTGGTCTCACAACAGCCCCCAGAGTGTTCACCAAATGCATGACAGTAGTCAGCTCACTTGAGATGCCTAGGATTCTGAGTGTTTCCGTACCTTGACGACTGGCTCCTAACTGCCACCACCAAGCATCTACTAACAAGAGCTAGAGACACCACAATACACTTTGCTGTCACCTAGGGATCACAATAAATTACAAAAAATCTGCCTTGTTGCTATTTTAGTGTATCATCTTTATAGGAGCAGATCTTGGTGCAAAACAAATGTTGGCCAAGCTTCCCCTGAAAGAGTTCAAGTCCTAAATCATAAAGTCAAAAATCTACTGTCCAAGACAAAAGTGCAAGCAAGGACTGCCCTGAAAGTTTTGGGTACCATGGCAGCAGCAATAACCTTGATACCATTAGCACGCCTGCACATGAGAATTTTGCAGTGGCTGCTGTTCACTCAGTGGTCCAATCAGGCGCTACCCATGTCTCACCAAATTATTATTACAGAATCTTGCAAGAAAGACCTTTGTTGGTGGCTTCATTCCACTCGGGTGACCCTAGGCCAACTGTTTGTTTTGCCACAACCATTAACCACAGTGACCACGGATGCTTCCCAGATAGGATGGGGGGGGGGCATTATCTGGTCCCTAAAACAGGAAGTAGTGGAAAATATTTTCCACAAGTGGGGCCAGCCTTGCTGCGATCTCTTCACCACATCCATGAATCCCAAGTGCAGCAGCTACTTTGCCTTGATCCCACCCCCAGGGGAGTCCCAAAGTGACACCCTTGTACACAGCTGGCCCCTGGGTGTCCTCTATGCCTTTCCCCCCTTTCCTTTGATTCCCAAAGTCCTTCAGAAAGCCAGCTCATTGGGAAGGAGATTGATACTAGTCGTCCCGTACTGGCCTCGTCAAATATGGTCCCCTTTCTTTGGCCCCATCTACTGAAGGAGCCGTGGATCCTGGACCCAATTCCACAACTCCTGACTCATTCCTCAGGGAGGCTCCATCCATTGGTTCAAATCCTCAAATTGACAGCTTGGCTGCTCCAGTTCCACACATAGCCAGGCTTCCTGACATTTCCCCTTCAGTAAAACATATCTTGATTTCATCTCATAAGGTTTCAACAAGGAAATTATACTCAAGCAAATGGAAAAGATTTTCCCGTTGGGCCTTCAATAATCAAGTTGACCCTTTCACTGCCCCTGTAACATCTGTATTAGACTTCTTGGCAAAGCTTTTTAATGATGGTCCAGCTGCGGCTACTATTTGAGTTCAACTAGCTGCTATATCCAACTACCATATAGGAGAAATGGGACTAAAAATAATGTCCCACAGACTTTGCAAAGCTTTCCTGAAGGGTACCTTTTTACTCAGGCCTCCCATCAAAGACCCCCAGCTCCATGGGACCTATACTTTGTTTTATCCAGTTTGATTCTTCCCCCTTTTGAACATGCATCATCCAGTGACCTAAAGTTCTTAACGTGGAAGACAACCCTTTTGGTAGCCATCACTTCTGTTAGAAGGTTATCAGAACTTCAAGCATTGTCAGTAAGGCCCCCTACATGATTCTCCACAAGGATAGAGTATCTCTGCTAACAAACCCATCCTTCCTACCCAAAGTGTGCTCAGAATCTAATTTGAATCAGTCCATAGACTTACCAGTTTTTTTCCCCAACTGTGGCAACAGGGCAGAGTATAAACTACACCAGATAGATCTGCATAGGCAATTACGTTTTCCTACCTAAATAGAACAAAGGATCACAGGAAATCTAACAGTTATTTGTATCATTTTCAGGCAAAAAAAGGGGGTGCCTCCATATCAAAGGTAACACATTCAAAATGGCTTACAGATTGCATTACCTTCACTTACAAATCTCAAAACAGAGAACTTGCCGGAAAGGTAAAAGGTCATTCTACAAGGGCTATAGCAACCTCATCTGCCTTTCAGGCGAGGCTACCTATGGATGCTGTTTGTGCCGCAGCAACATGGGTAAAGCCTCATACCTTTATCACTCATTACAAAGTGGATTTGTCCTCCAGGAACAGGGCCTCCTTTGGGTCCACTGTTCTGAAGAATATTCTCCCTTGAGCCACCCAAGAAAGATGGTGCTAGGGACGCTGTCCCAACCAGTACAGAATGAAAGCGAGATAGGAAAACATCACATAAAGAACTTATGCACTCACCATAATGTTCCATGTGTGTTGTCCATCTCGTCTTCATTCTTATGTCCAACCCTCCATCCCCCAACCTTTTGCTCCTGGAGGAACGAGTGGTTTTGATTGGAATATAATGTTTTCTGACTCTCTTCATTGGTCTGTTACATATGTAAATAGTTCCTTCTCATTAGTTTTAAATATCTTCAAACAAGATCTGGGTAATCTTCCCTAAGCATGATGGGATAGGGCTACAGCCACGAGCTGGTGGAAGTCCTCAAGCTTTTGTATAGGCCGAGTTGGAACCAATGATCAGTTTCAAACCCAACCAGTACAGAATGAAGGCGAGATGGACAACACACATGGAACGTTACGGTGAGTACATAACTTCTTTTTAATAACAATTAGTTTTAGATTCATGGCAGTATTGTTAAAACTATTTATAACCTGTATTATATCCATTATTGAATATAATTATTTTTTTCTCTGATATTCAAGAGGTGTCAAGATTGTTGGAAAGAGTTAAGGAAGGTTCAGTAAATGAATTATAGACTGTAAGATTATGCCTTATCTTGAACAGTTGAAAAGCTTAAGTTATTTTTAATAGGTTTCAGTTAGCTACAAGTTAGATTATGTTTAGTATGTTGTGTTCTATATGATGAACAGATTAGACTCTTATTAAATATTGGCATATTCTCATCTTCTATAAAATAAAGAGGAAGAAACTTTAAAACATAAAACAGCCCTGAGGACCAAATTTATAACCCAATTTTTAGTTAGTTCTTAGAGTAAGTTACCATTATATGTAAGACAGAGCAGCTCATTAACTGTACTTAAGAATTAAGTAGATACTTGGGATGCAACCAATGTTTATTTCTGGAATATTCAGTCTACATTTTGATGGCCTTTGACCTTTACGCAGTATAAATAAACTACAAAAATCTGACTTGGATATCAAGAAATTGACACTGAGACCAGAACAAAGCCAATACAAAAAGAACCAGTAGTAAACAAAATTATAAATGCAAAGTTCCCAAGTTTCCCGAAAATTATATGTAGAGTTCTGAAATATTCTGTTAGGGTTCATGACTGTTTCCTTGTTTATTAATAGTGGTCTCTGCAACTGGGATGGAATCATACTTTGATGCCAAAAATCTTATTCTGTATAGGTCCAGTGCTGGTGCTGACTTGACTGTTGACAACTAGGAGTAAAATTCTTGCACCTCAACACCTGGCACTTTTAAAATAAAATGTCATTCCTATGTGCTAAACAGGGTTAAGGTAATGAACTGTTAACATGCCATTTTCTGTAGTCATGGGTTCAATTCCCTCAACCTTCATTTGTGTGACTCTGAGCAAGAAATTTAAGCTGAGAATTGTCTGTAGCGATTAGGAATTTGGGCTAGGCTTCTCAATAGTCTTCTAGGCTGCATGCATAGTAAATATCTGTGAATTTAAGAAAAAGAACACAAGTGCAAAATATGAACATGATGCATTTTAATGCTATTTGTGAGTGCCATCACTTACCATGAACAACAGAAAAGACTGAAATATGTTAGTGGATTATGCGTTTGGTTTACGTTTGGCTGCTAAATTTTTAAATGGTTGCCAGAAAAGATCAGTTCATGAAAAACATGATTACCTCGAACCAGCAGAGGAGGAGATGTCTTATCTTTGCCACAGCAGATAACGGCATTAAATCTGTATTCATCTATAAAATCTTTTAGCCATGTACTTGTAACTTAGACCTGAATAATCTCATAATTGCTTTCTTCCATGGCATTCAAATCTTTCAGTTTTTTCTAAGAAAATATGTGACACTCTATTTAAAAAGGGGGTTAAATGAAAAAAAATATTTAGACTTTCTTCAGCTGCTCTTAACTGTCTTCGAACTTATTACCTTAGTTGCTGTTCTGTGTGCTTTTAAGTGTTCAAGTGCTCTTAGTTCCTCCATTTTGATTTTTTCATAATTTACTGCTCTCTGCACTTGTTTTTTGTCGTTTTTAATTTATCTGCATTTATTTAAACTGTATTTGCCTTAATATTGCTACACTCTCAAGTGTGCTAGCTTGTACTGCATCTAAAGTGTTTTTTCTACTGTTTTAACTGCTTTTCTGCAAAAAAAATAAAGTTTTAAGCTTGTTTTCCACCTTTCCTGTAACTAGCCTAGTCCAGATACAGATTTGCTCCATCCAGGACTGCTTTGTACGTTCTTGAGACCCCTCCCCCCCAGAGCTTTCTGTGCTGGAGGGAAGCCTTCTAGCTGATCAGTGGGAGTGGCAAGCACTAGGTAGTCTATCTACCACAAGAGGAGTGGTTTCTGGCCCAGAAATTGTAGTTTATTGGCTGTTTGGGTAGTTTTTCCATCCCTTTCAACTTTCAGGTTTAAAAGCCCGTGTTTGTACGGGTTTGCGCTTGTTTAAGCTCAGTGGATCCAGTTTTGGCATCTTACAGACTACAAGAGCAACAGGAAGGCAAAAGAGATACTCTAAGTGCCTCCATTTTGATTTTTCTCATAATTTAATGCTCCCTGCACTTGATTTGTCATTTTTAATTTATTTGCATTTATTTAAACTGTATTTGCCTTAATATTGCTACACACTCAAGTGTTCTAGCTTGTACTGCATTTACAGAATTTTTGTTACTGTTTTAACTGCTTTTCTGCAAAACCAACAAAAACAAGTTCTAAGCTTGTTTCCCACCTTTCCTGTAACTATTCTAGTGCATATACAGGTTTGCTGCATCCAGGACTGTTTTGTAAGTGTCTGGGCTCCCAGATCTTTCTGTGTTGGAGGGAAGCCTTCTAGCTGATCAGTGGGAGTGGTAAGCACTAGGTAGTCTATCTACCACAAGAGGAGCAGTTTCTGGCCCAGAAATTGTTGTTTATTGGCTGTTTGGGCAGTTTTTCCATCCCTTTCAACGTTCTGGTTTAAAAACCCAGGTGTGCACTTGTTTAAGCTCCTTGAATCCAGTTTTGGCATCCTGCAGAGACTACAAGAGCAACAGGAAGGAGAAAGATACTCTAAATGTCTCCATTTTGATTTTGTCATAATTTACTGATCTCTGCACTTGTTTTTTTGTCATTTTTAACTTATCTGCATTTATTTAAACTTCATTTGTCTTATTGCTACACAATCAAGTGTGCTGGCTTGAACTGCATTTAAAGTGTTTTTGCTACCGTTTTAACTGCTTTTCTGCAAAAAAAAAAAATCAAAAAGTTCTAAGTTTGTTTCCCACCTTTCCTTTAACTAGTGTAGTCCAGATACAGATTTGCTGTATCCAGGACTGTTTTGTAAGTTTCTGAGCCCCCAGACCTTTCTGTGTTGGAGGGAAGCCTTCTAACTTATCAGTGGGAGTGGTAAGCACTAGGTAGCATATCTACCACAAGAAGAATGGTTTCTGGCCCAGAAATTGTAGTTTATTGTCTGTTTGGGCAGTTTTTCCGTCTCTTTCAACTTTCTGGTTTAAAAGCCCTTGTTTATGTGGGTTTGCATTTGTTTAAGCTCTGCGGATCTAGGTTTGGTGTCCTGCAGACTACAAGAGCAACAGGAAGGACAAAGAGATACTTTAAGTGCTTCCATTTTGATTTTTTCATAATTTACTGCTCACTGCACTTGTTTTTTGTTGTTTTTAATTTATCTACATTTATTTAAACTGTATTTGCCTTAATATTGCTACACACTCAAGTGTGCTAGTTTGTACTGCATTTAAAGTGTTTTTGCTACTGTTCTAACTGCTTTTCTGCAAAAACAAACAAAAACACATTCTAAGCTTGTTTTTCCACCTTTCCTGTAACTAGTCTAGTCCAGATACAGATTTGCTGTATCCAGGACAGTTGTATAAGTTTCTGAGTCCCCCAGCCCTTTCTGTGTTGGAGGAAAGCCTATCAGTGGGAGTGGTAAGCACTAGGTAGTCTATATACCACAAGAAGAGTGGTTTCTGATCCAGAAATTGTAGTTTTTTAGCTGTGGCATTTTTTCCATCCCTTTCAACATTCTGGTGTAAAAGGCCATGTTTGTGCACTGTGCAGCGGCACTTAGCTGAGGTAAACTATTACCAGTGCCAGAAAGTCTGTTCTTCAATTTTCCCCTTAGAACATGCTTGTTGTTTTACTTCTTGCACTTCAATTAGCTTAATCGGCTAACACTTTAACAGGCTTTTGTAGCATTTATTGTAGCATACTTAGGTGCTATCAGCACTAGCTGTTCCTATGCAGTAACAGCACCAGTACTTATTAGTTATGACCACCCCTCCTGGTATGATTGTAGGGCAATTTCCTGTGCTTACTCCTGCTAACCTGGTGCACTTGGGCATTCTTAGACAGTGTGGCAACTGTCTAATGTACACAGACAACTCTCTCCTCTTACTTCCCAACACTCATACCTGTAAGAGATGCACTTGTATCACCAAACTAGAAGCAGTGCATGCTCCAACCAAGACCGTACTACCTGGTCAAGAGGAGAAGGTCAACACCTGCAACTTGCTGCATAGAACACACAGCCCTCCAAAACACCAACCATCACAAACCATACACCCACCTTCATGGAGGCTCTCAATAAAAATTTACCCAAACAGAGACCCCAAGACACAAATGCACTCGATCACCACAACACACCTATCCCAACCCCAGAAGACATAGCTCACCACCACAGTGTGCCCCTCAACCCAAGCCCATAAGGCAAAACACTTTGCCCAATGTACTAACCACAGTAGACTCAATTGTTAGGCACACTGATGTCCCACTCACTATGCTGAACAAGGAGAAGGTGACAGTCAGTTATCTAGCAGGTGCCAGGATCCGCCACATAACACATGCACTCAGGTCACTCCACAACAAGTACAAATATGACTCAGTCATTGTCCATGTGGGTGTGAATGACCTGAGACGTACCACCCTAGACTACATGAAAAGAGATGTGATGGAACTCTCGGATTATGTGGCCCAGGCAGGTATGACCCTTGCCCTGAGCAGTAGTCTACCATCACCCAGAATGATACCACAGTATGAGCAGAAAATGATTGACTTCAACAAATGGCTAAGTTTCCGGTGTCTTTCTAAGTATCTGTCTCCCTGGGATGACATGATCAACAGATCTCGATGCTTTGCCAGAGACGACCTGCATCTGTCACCCCTAAGATTCCGGGTACTGACTAAGGCTGTTGCCACCCCTATAGTGCCTTTTTAGGGAGTATTCCAAAGACCAAAATTCAACCATAACAGCTACAAACAAATGTAATCTGAGGGTCCTGCTGCTCAGTGCTAGAGGTCTAAATCTCAAGATGCACTCACTTGAAGCTATCCTCAAAATGGAGAATGTCGACATCTGTGCTGTAATGGAGACCTGGTCTAAAGAGGCAGAAAGCACCACTGCGCTCCCAGGCTACAACTCATTCCATACCTTTCGGCCCCAGATTATGGCCAGAAGCTCCAAAGGCGGTGGTGTCTCCATATTCTTAAAGGACACGTACACCTGTAGACTTATCGCTGACAATAATGCATCCGAGATACTTCAGGTGCAATGAACACTGGGGAAGACAGTGATACAAGTCATAGCCTGCTACAGAACCCCAAACATGTCCCTAGACTCACTCTCAAGTTCCTAAACACCCTGGAATCTATCAAGGTCCAATCCAATACTCTCATACTAGGTGACTTCAACTAACCTTCCATCAACTTCTGAAATCTCAAAATTAACAAAAGAAAATAAAAAATGACAACTGCTTAAACCTTGCTATTGCAGGAGGGCAAGCCCCCCCTGCACCCCCCACACCCCTTGCAACTTAAATATCCTAACTCTGAGATCACGCTACAGTGAAGAGAATGGTAATATTCCAGTTCCGCACTGTATAGCACTGTACATTACCATTCTCTTCACTGTACGGCGATCTCGGAGTTCATATATTTAGGTTGCATAGGGTGTAGTAGGTGCACGGGGGGGCTTGCCCCCCCTGTAGAAGCATAGTTTTAGCAGTTGTCATTTTTTTTTTTTTTTAATTTCTTAATTTCGAGATTTCAGAAGCTCGAGATTTTGGGTTCATTATTATGAATCTCAAGATTTTGAACTTTCAAAATTAAGATGTGGACCTATATGTATGTGTATATATATATATATATATATATATGCGTGTGTGTGTGTGTATGTATATATATATATATATATATATATATATATATATATATATATATATATATTAGGTTTACTATTAATATGTCGATGTCAGAATGTACACATAAATTATTCAAACTACAGATGTTCGAATAGTTCATATGAGTACATTACAAACGTTTGAAAGTTATATTTGTGAATGTCCTGTGCATTCACAAATGTAAATATTTGAAGGGATGTTCAGAGATCGCAGTACAGTGCAGTTAGGGAAAAACATCCCTTTCCTCACTGTAGTGCGATCTCGGATTTGGAATATATAGTTGGGGGGGTGTAAGGGGCTTGCCCCCTGCATAAACGGGATGTTAGTTGCAGGAGGTTGGGATTTACGGCATGGGTGGTATTGTCGTTAATTGCCGTAAAATGTCAAATTCATCATTTCCGGCAATTACTGCAGATTTACAACTGAGTGAAGAGTCGTAAATCTGTAGTTTCGACATTAATTGTCAACATTTAAGTGCAAAATTATTTTGAATTTCGTACTTTTAATAGTAAACCATATATATACATATATATATATATATATGTGTGTGTGTGTGTGTGTGTGTGTGTGTGTGTGTGTATGTATGTATACATATATATATCAAGATCACTGAGAAAAATCCCCAGTGTTCCATCCAATCAGAGGGATGAGGTGGCCATAGAAGTTTAAAAGCTGCTAGAAAAGGAGTCATCCAAGAAGTTCAGCCAGACCAGATAGGATCCGGATTTTACTCCAGGTTCTTTTTAGTGCCAAAGAAGGTGGGAGACTGGAGGCCAATATTAGACCTCAGCCTCACTTGATTCATCATCCGTGGATTCTGGACCCAGTCTCACCCACAGGGATTGATGCATCCCGATCTACACTCTCAAGCTCACAAACTGGTTCCTCCAATTCTATTAGTCACCAGGCAGAATAATATTACTTCCCCCCTGTACAAAAATTTTTTTCAGGCTTCCCATAGACCTTCCACCACAATACTCTATTCCAGTAAATGGAAGAGATTTTCAATTTGGGCTTCTGAAAACAATTTAGACCCCTTTTTGGCACCTGTTGAAAATATTTTGGAATGTTTAGCCACCCTTTTTGATCAAAGAGCTTCTGCTTCCACCATTAGAGTTCAGTTACCAGCCATTTCTATTTTTCACAATGGATACTATGACCATTCTTTAATTTCCCATCACCCGTGCAAGGTCCTTGTCAAATGTGCCTTAAGTCTAAAACCTCCATTCAAAAATCACTTAGTTTCGTGAGATCTAATCTTGGTTTTACAATCTTTAGTACTACCTCTGTCTGAACCAGTGGCCACTTGCCATCTCAAATTCCTTTCCTGGGAAACTCTTTTTCTGGCAGCCATCACTTCTGCCAGAAGAGTCTCTGAGATCCAGGCATTATGTACAAAACCCCAGTATATAATTTTTCATAAAGACAGGGTGTCCTTGAGAACTAATCCTTCCTTTCTTCCTAAGGTGGTCTCTGAATCAAATATTAATCAAACTATTGAGCTACCAGTTTTCTTCCCCATGTTTTCCAATGAAGAATATTGTTTACACGTACTAAATGTACATAGGCAACTATGTTTTTACCTGAACAGGGCTAAAGAGTCCAGGAAATCAGATCAATTGCTAATTTCCTTTTCTGGTCCAGTGGCGCGACAAGCTGTATCAAAAGTGACATTATCTAAATGGCTGAGGTGTATTACTTTTATTTATGCACATAATCAAAAGTTACCTTCGTCTGTTAAAGTGCATTCAACCAGATCAGTTGCCACATCAGCAGTTTTTCATTCAAAAGCTTCTATGGGTGAAATTTGTGCAGTTGCAACTTGGGCTATGCCTCACACCTTCATCACTCATTACAAATTGGATATGGTCTCCAGAGGAAGAACATCCTTTGTCTCTATGGTTATCAGGAATATCCTTCCATAAGGCCAGCAAGGGACTGAAGTAGCTGGGGACTCTTTCCCATTCGTCAAGAATGAATGAAGATTGACAAAGTCAGATGAAGTTATGCACTCACCGTAATGTTCCATCTGTGTTGTCGATCTTCGTTCATTCTTGACATCCCATCCTCCTTTGTTTCCTTGGACATTGCTTCTGCTTATAATTGCTGTGTATATTCTTGCAATGATCTGCAAACTTGATCTGATGTAATGGAGAGAGAGGGATTATGGATAGAGTCTTAGCTCGAGAGTTTTTTGGCTGGCACAAGCTATATAACGGCCGAGCCAGTTCCGAAGATCGGAACCAAGCTCCATTCATCAAGAATGAATGAAGATCGACAACACAGATGGAATGTTATGGTGAGTACATAACTTATTTTTTGTGTGGATTAGATTCTTCAAGTTTTCAGATCACTAGTCATTGTTTAAAGTGTGTTTATGACTTGGTAGATTCTAAATCCAGAGCTGTTTCTACTAGCGCTGTGTTTAGGAGGTTTACCTGGCTGCATTTTCAGAACCTCTAGGAATATGTAAAGCATGAGATTTTAAATTCTCCTTTGGATATTCAGTTTTTAGCTCCTTTGATACACACAAGAGGAGTAAGCTGTACAGGAAATCTCACACATTTTTCAGCCTCCTCCAAATTTTCCAGTGGATTTTCTGCTCCCTCGTCCAATTTTGGCATGAAACAAAATAAACAGTCTCAGCAAAATGCTGGTAAACAGGCATTTAAAAAGCAATTGCAAGGAGGTTCCCAAAAAAAAAAAAAAAAACAGGAACCTCAGAATAATATACAGTCAAATAAGGCAGACTGACTATATAATGGACCTTGTTCCCCCCTCCCTCCCTGGCAGAATGTCTGAATCTCCATTTGTCTTTAGCAACAGATTGTTTCAGAGGGTTCTGAGATATATTCAGCAGGGTTATAGATGGCAATGGGAAGAACTGCCTCACTTCCAGGGAATTATTCCACATCCACCAGACTAATCCCTTCTGTTCCCTTCTGTCCCCTTCTGTCCAACAGCGCATGCTATCTCAGGGGCAATGGAAACATTTCCTCCTGCCCAGTTTGGAAAAAGGTTTTATTCAAGAATTGGTGCCAAAGAAGTAACCTGCCTGGAGGCCATTTCTGTACCTTTCTTTTCTAAACCAGTATGTGATAGTGCCTGAGTTCAAAATGTTTTCACTTCCCAGTCTGTTATCCTTCTTCTTAATTTGAGGGTTTTTTTTTGGTAACCTTAGATTTAAAAGATGCATACCATCACATTCCTGTTCATCCACACTTCAGACATTTCTTAAGGTTTTATGTGTCTGGATCACATTATCAATTCTTTGCCTTACCCTTTGAGCTATCCATTGCTCCAAGAGTGTTCACTAAGTGTCTAGCTCCTGTTATAGTCCATAACAGGCTGCAGGGTATCCACATTTTTTTTCAATATTTAGATGAGCTGCTTATCTTTGCAGAGTCTTTTGTAAAGTGTTAGGAATCTCTCACTTCAGTGAGAGATCTTCTATGTGGACCAGGGTTCCAAGTGAACATTCAGAAGTCTTTTTTTGACTCCATCACTAAGGAGTTAGGAGGGTGGCCTAATGGTTAAGGTGTTTGCCTTACAAATGCAAGGTGCGGGGTTCGAGTCTCACAAGGGTTAATTGGCTAGGCTTAAAATGGCTCGCAAGAGCAGTTAGCTTAGTACTAATCTATGAACCTATGAGTTTATTCCTGGGTATCTTTGTTAGAAATCTAAGTACAAAGATGTTTTCTTCCAAGGAAAAAAATAGACCTATATCCAGTCAGACTTCGGTCACTTTGAGGGAATACTACAGGATCAGTGTCTCATGGCATCTTTGGTTCTCATGATACATTTGGCAAGGGTCCACATGAGAAAGATACAATGACATCTGAAGTGTGTTTGATTCCAGCACTTGCACCCAGTATCTTTTCAGATTACACTTCAGGGATTTGTGAGAAGAGAAATCACTTTGGTGTAGATATCCAATATCTATGAATCCAGTTCACATCTTCTTCCCTTCTGCTCCAATGCAGTCAGTCACCAAAGATGTCTCAGACTTTGGGAAGCAGTGTGAAGGTATCTGGAACAACATAGCAGACAGAAGCATATAAATATAAAAGAGATGCTTGCCCTTATCAAGACACTCAACTGTCTGAATCACCTCTGGACCTCAGGACCACTTCAAGTTGTTACAGACAATACCACAGAGATGTAGTACATAAATAAGCAAGGGGAATCGCATCTTACCCCCTATGCAGACTAACCATATTAGCACGGGATATAGCTTTACAGCAAATTTCAATCTACAGGTTTTCTATATTCTGTCAGAGCAAGCCTGTGTGGCAGACAAGCTAAGCAGGGCAAAGCCATTTCCTCACAATTGGAAACTAGATTGGGGTCTTCTTCTTACTCGAATAGACCTTTTTATCTCTTCCTTGAACAATCAGCTGGCAAATTTCTGCTCCAGGACTCCATGAAAGAAGGAATGGAAGACAGGTATCTTTTTTTCCTTGGACAGGAATGTTCCTGCATGATTTTCTACCATTTCCACTGATATCAAGGGTACGTCTGAAGATTCAGAAGAAATCCCCAAGATCATTGTGGTGACTCCCTTCTGGCCCAGGCAGCAGTATTTCTCCCTTCTTTTGGAAAAGTCTGGGGGCAGTTACCACAAGCTTCCTCACAGACTGGATTTACTCACACAAGAACAGAGCTTTTGATGCATCCTGATCCCAAATAATTTCAAATGACTGCCTTTAGGCAGCTGTTTACTGCAGATGTGCAGCAGGTACTAATGGAGGCAGAAAAGCCTGCTACTACAAAATCATACATAAGTGAATGGAAAAGGTTTTTTAGCTGCTGCCAATAACATAGCCAGCACACATTCTGGGATAGTGTTTCTCTGGTTTTACAATGCATGTGTGAATTACTTTCCTAGGCTTTGCCTCACTCCTCTATCAAAGTTCATTTGTTGGTCATTTTAGCATGTCTACTCATAGATCCCTGCCTTTCAAGGCATTCTCATGTCAAAATGTCTTTGAAAGGGGTATCGCATAAGAGACTATCAAGAAAATCAGTGGCTCATCCTTGGAATCTTACTTTTGTGCTATAGAAGGTAACACTTGCTCTATTCGAACCTGCTCATCTAGCTGATTTGAGGCTCTTAACATGGAAAAGAGTGTTACTGATTGCTCTGACCTGTGAAGGATGAGTATCTGACTTGCAAGCTCTTAGGGTGGGTCAAACTTATATGCCCCTGCAAATAGTTATCTTCTACCTTCTCTTCTTTATGGAGGGTTCCTATTAAATGATCGAAGACGCACTCTTTTGAATGCGTCTTAAACTTGAAAGCACAAAAAGGCAAAATAGCGAAAAGGCATGTAAGCAAATTTTTACCCTGGGAAAGAAATCGCTTGGCCGCTTTCATTACTTTGCCATTTTCATGACTGTAGTGCGATCTCGGAGTTGGTATATTTAAGTAGGGGAGGTTTGGAGGGCACAGCCCCCCACTTTATGTAAATGTTTTACATTTTTTTTTATGTTTTGTGCAACAGCAATTTTTTTCCCTTGGAAAAAATCGCTGTTCTAAGCATTCGAGATTGTAAGCTTTCACTTACATGGGTTCGATAAGTCATCGTTCACTTTTTTAAGCGTTCGATGATTTAACATAGACCCTTTATAGAGCCCCCACTTCACTAATCATAAAATCTCACTCAAAAACTTGAACAACATTACAATAAAATAGCCAGATTTGCATCAAAGTCTCACTGCTGAACCCACCATTGTACCGCACTGAAGACACAACTGGCCAGAACTACCCAACTACCTAAAATATATATTCAGCTAATCACTACACACAAAATCATTCATTACCCAACCATCTGCCCAGCCTTAAATTCTATACTACAAAAACACTCTCCTAAATAACCCTTGTGATCCAGTAACCAAGTTTAACTCACTAATCATAAACCAAATAAATCAGCAGAGTATTCTCTGTATTCTCAGTCAATACCTAAAATATGGAACACTATGCCCACATCTCTAAGGACAGACACCCTCAAATCCTTCACATACTCTCTTAAAAACTACCTAAAAAAATACATGGGTCTGCTCATGTTCTACACCAGGTTAATCAAACAGCGCCTTAATCTGTAATTGTAACCACATTACCCTCCATCTTGCTGTTATATTTTATACAGTTAATAATTTTGTGCCTTATTTACCTATACCTTACACTACTATTTATTTATTTATTTTACATTTGTTTACTGGGATAGTCCGACTGGATACATGTCCATTTTCAGTGGAGGCCCGGGGAGAAAAGCTCCACATAGTCAAACATACAAAAGTTTACACAAGAAGTTTGAAAACAATTAGAATATATAAAAACAAAGTGGTAATGTATATTATGTACATTGGTTTAGTAATGTTCCCTAGTAGGGACTCACAGTTTTCATGGACAGACACAATTACAAGTAAGATTGTAACTCACAGTTAGTCACTAGTAGGGACTCACAGTTCTCATGGACAGACGCAATTACAAGTAAGACTGGATACATAGCATGGCAATGTAATTAGATGTTATGATAATTACTGATTATGCTATTGTTTTATAACTTAATCTGGGTTGGTACATGGACATAGCCAGTTCAATCTGAGATACTGTTTGAGTTTTTTTTAAGAGACTTTTGGAGGATTGTAGGGTTATATAGTTTGGCAAGGCATTCCAAGTTTTGCCAACAAATTTGGTGAACAGGGATTTACCAGCTGAGTTATTAGCTTTGTGGGTTTGGATCAGTAATTTGTCGGCTGACCGTAGGGATCTCAGGTTGCTATATGGCTTAATAATATTTATCTGAGAGGGGGTATCTTTAGGGTGGTACAGAACTTTGTGCGCTATTAAGAGTTGATTGAATTGAATTAAGCTGGGCAGTTATAGCCATTCTAGTTGTTTCAGGTGCTGGCAGTTATGGGTTCTATAGTTGGAGCCAGTGGCGAGTCTGGCAATATGGTTGTAGGTATGGGACAGCTTACTTCGGTTTTATTGAGGTTTGAGAGAACAGGTGAGGCATATAAAAGAGTAGAGAGTAGGTGTGATCGGGCGATTTCAGTCCTAGCCAATGGGGTTAAGAGTGTCTTCTTTCTATACAGTGATTCAAGCTTCTTATTGATGGTCTGTATGGTTTTGTTGACCTGTATGTCACATTTGAGATTACTGTCTATGATAACCCCTAGACGTTTAGTGTGTTGATCTAGGGAGATAGTGATGCCATCGTTAGATGTGACAGAGAATGAAAGTGTGGCAGATCTACTAGTGGGGGTGAAGAGTAGAAGTTTAGTTTTATTGGGGTTCAGTAGTAGACATTGGTTGGCAAGCCATTTCTCAATAGTGTTAAATATATTTTGGGTTAAGATTTGTAGTTCAGATATGGAGGTGGCTGAACAGATGAGAGTGGAATCATCTGCTTATTGAATACAGGTAGCTTTAGGGATAGTAGTGTGAAGATTATTGATAAAAATAGAGAAAAGTAGTGGGCCTAGTATGGAGCCTTGAGGGACACCAAGTGTGAGAGGTAGCTGACTAGAGAGTTTGCCCTGCCATAGTGCCACCTGTTGTCTACCAGTTAGGTAGGACTGGAACCACTGGATAGTGTGCATGTTGAGGGAAATGGATTTTAGAGAAAGCATGAGAAGTTCATGGTTGACCATGTCAAAGGCTTTTGATAGGTCAAGGAAGAGGGAGGAGGTTAGCCTATTGTCATTTCTGTTATGTTTATGGCATTAGTAAAGGAAAGGAGGGCTGAGGCAGTGCTATGGTATGGCCTAAAGCCATGCTGGGAGTTGGATAGTAAGTTATTCTGTATAAGGTATTGCATTAGTTGCTTGTGTACACATTTCTTCATTATTTTGGCTAGTGGAGAAAGAATAGCAATGGGTCTATAGTGGACATGTCTATTGAACTACCACCTTTATGGAGTGGGATGACGTGGGATATTTTCCAGAGGAAGGGGATAGCATTTTCGGATAAGGTTCTGTTGATAAGGATAGATATGTGATGTGCGTGACATCTGCAGCTATTTGTAGGTACTCTGCAGGGAGGAAGTCAGCAGCGAGGGTAGTAGGTTTTAGTTTTTTTAGGAGAATTTTGATAAAACTAGTGGATATTGGTTTGAGACTAAATTCGGGGTGATTTGTGGATAAATTAGGCATGTGGTTTAAGTTTGTGGAGGTTAGGTGATTTGCTAGGGATTGAATTGTTTCGGTGAAAAAGTTATAAGTGCTAGCTGTAGTCTCTGGGGAACTATGGGTATGGTTAGCCGGGTTTGGGGTGGTAGAATGTCCTGGATAAAGTAGTTGATTTAAGCCTGCCCAGAACTTTTGGGGGTTGTTTTGGTATTTTTGTAGGAGACTATGGTAGAAGCTTTTTTTATCCAGCAAAATAGATTTTTTTCTGTCATTCCTGAGTTGACAGTATTTTAGATGGTCAAGTGGTGCTTTGGTTGTTCTCCAGATGGCCCAGGCTCTGTTTCTAGCTTTGATTTTAGATTTGGTCTCTTTTATGAGCCATGGTGCTGTGTTTGATCTAGATTTTATTGTATGTGCTGGAGCATGGGAATCAAGGATACTTAGGAATTTCGTGTTAAAGTGAGCTACAGCCTTTTCTAATGGTAGATTTTTTAGTTTTGACCAGTTAACTGTTTGTAGTTCGTTTAGGAATATTGCAGTGTCAAGGTTTTTTCTGTTTCTCACTGTTTTATATTTGGTCTGGTGAGGGTTTCCTACCTTATGTTTTATGATATAGGTTAGAAAATGGTTGCTAAGGTTGTCAGGGAGAGTGCCAGCAGTATACAGTTGAGGTTGGTTGTTAACTAGGATCCAGTCCAGGATACTTTCCCTGTTGGTTGATTTGTTTATCCTAGTGGGAGAGGTTATGGTCTGTTTAAACCCAGATAAGTTTATAGGAGTGAGGGGGATGTTCAGAGGAGCAAGGATGCCAGTCGGTGGTAAAGTCACCAAGAACTATGGTTTCTTGGGGATAAGTAGTGGATAACCCAGTACAGGATATCCTCTAGGGTATTTAAGTTATTGCCTGGTGGAATGTATCCACAGACAATGTTTAAACATTTGTACTGGTTAATCTGTAATTTGGTTATGAGGAGTTCAGCATTGTTGAATTGGGGTGGTTGAATGGTGTCTCTATTAACAGTTAGTGTTTTTGTAAAGGACTGCTATCCCACCTCCTTTCTTAGTAGCATGGTCTAACCGATGTATATTATATCCTGGGGGAAGTATCTCATTGTCGGTAGTACAAGGTTTTAGCCAGGTTTCCATAAGGCACATAATGTCTGGGGAGTGGGTTGCTAGGAGGGTGTGTATGTTGGGAATCTTATTGTTAATACACCTAATGTTTAGGTGAAATGCTAGGAGGGAACTAGTGGGAGTAAAATGGGTAGCTTGACTGTGGGAGTTGTGGTAGGGGAGTAGAGGTTATTGGGTGTGGGTGGGCCAGGTTTGGGATGAATATCCACGTGTGTTATAAGGTTATAGTGACAGGATATTCTAAGCTTTAGGAGTTTGTTTATTAGTTTTATATAGTCGTTGCGTTTAGGATTGTGTTTTGTGGTTTTACAGGGGTGATATATTATTGAGGTGTGTATATTTGGTTTGCTGGAGATGGCACAGTGTTTGGTGTTGTGTGTAGTCATGGGTGTCTGACCTTGAGGGTAGTGAATACCATGGTCAAGTATTTGTTCGTAGGCAGTAAGATGGTAAAAGAGAAAAAGTATAGGCATTAGGGTAATTAGTATTTTTTTACTGGTTTGCATTTTGTTAGGGGAGGTGGGGCAAATTTGATGGTTTATTGTGCTAACAGGGTGTGGAAGAATGGAAGAGAAGAAAAATGGGTGTGGGGGAGGGCTGTTCAATGACTGGATCTTAGTATGAGGGGAGTGGCTGAGCATAGTTTAAATGTAGGAGTAGTGGGGGGCAGGTGGGAATTGGAGGCAGGGAGGGGAGCAGAGTGAGCCTGAGTGCAGTGGGCTTTATCCCCTAATTTTTCTTTCTTTCTCCCTATCAATGCCCCACACTTTAATAATAAACATATAAGTTTCTATCTCCTACATTCCCTCTTCTGTAATTCCCCTCCTCTCTCAACTCTGTACTATAAGATATGTATACTAAGTACATTGTAATAAACAAAAATTATTTAACTATCAAGCAGAATCATACTGATCTGAATCATATAATTGTAAAGGCCACTTCTCTCATGTATATTGTCGCCTTAGTAATATCTGATGTCTGTAATTAATGTGCAAGTATGTTTCATCTAATATATGTAAAAATGATGCGCTATCCATTTTTGTATATTCTTTTTTGTATGTGAAACCACTGATTGTTGTTCTGTAATACGTTAATGTAATATGCTATTGTCTCTAGAGCTTTTATCCCTGGGACTCCACTGAAAATTAGCACCCACCCAGTCAGACTTTCCTGGTAAACAAATGTTAAATTAATAAGCAAATGTTAAATTAATAAACAAATGAATAATTTTCCACAGACGAGGTTTATTTGAGAACTAACCCTTCTTTTATGCCTGAAGTGCTATCCAAGTTTACTTAGTTTACTTTGAACCAAGCTACCCATCTCCCTGTGTTCTTCCTTAAACCCAGAAATGAAGGAGAAGGGATACTTTATACTTTGGATGTATATAGACAACTCAGATACTATCTTGACAGAATAAAATCTTTCAGAACATCTGCTCAGTTCATTTCTTGTGAAAATATGCAAAAAGATACAACCTGTGTCAAAACAGGCTGTTTCCATTTGGTTGTCTTAGGCAGTTAGCTTTTGTTATTCCCAAAACAAATATATTTAGGTTCATAGTTTATTAATAAGCTAACTGCCCTTGCGAGCCATTTTAAGTTTAGCCAATTATCCCTTGTGAGACTCAAACCTTACACCTTATGTTTGTAAGGCAAACACCTTAGCCATTAACCCACCCTCCCAACCCAATATACATGCATATTTATATATATATCTCTAGAGAGAGAGAGAGATAGATATATTGTTATATGTATATATGTGTGTGTGTGTGTGTGTGTGTGTATATACATATATATATATGTGTGTGTGTGTGTGTATATATATATATATATATATATATTTTTTTTTTTTTCTTGTTGCAACAAGTGAAACACTACTTATATATGGTAGTTTGTTTTATTAGTTTTAATCTGAAGAAGTCGCTCTATTTGTGGCGACGAAAAGCGCTTAATTAAAACTGTATTTTTCAATCTAAGTGGATTACTTGCTTCACTGAACTGTCGTTTTGGACTGTTTTTTCCGATTTTTGCCTAAGCAATTTGTGGGTATCTAGTCTTCACATTTTTTTAGTTTGTCTTGGTCTATATATATATATATTACACATACTTAAATGACCTTGGCTTCATCTATGGCTTTTTGGAAAAGGTTGGAGGCTTGAAGTATTCTACAAGCTGCATATTGGCCTTGTGTGCATACTTTTAGAAAGTACTACAATCTAGATTCCATTTCCAGGTCTAGGTCAGGCTTTGCTAGGACCAAGCGGCAGGGTCTCCTTTACCCTTCCTCTTTCACCTCTCAGTTGTTCTAAGATATGGTAGCTTACCCATATAGCTTAGGTTACTGCAGCAGTGATCAATATGATGAACATAGTACAGTTGTGCAAGTAAACTTATCATAACAGTAGATGTTTGAGTGATCCCTGTAGCAGGAGCTTCTCCTTCTATCCACCCACCTTGTTTTTTGTGTTTTGGTTATGCCAGGGTGTAGACATGTTTTTTTTCTTCCTAGCAATGTCCTTTAAGGGCTCAGCTTCCCTCTCTCAGTTGGTATGAAATCTCTGAAGGGCTTGGTGCCCAAATCTGTCTTTTAGTCAGTCCAGCTCAAGCTGACTAATGATTTTGGTGTATAGAAGGTGTTCTGGAGCTTTCAAAACTGGCCAGTTGTCATATCTTATGTAGGATATAACCCATATAATGTATGCTACTGCAGCAGTTACCATTTGGACATATACTGTTATGGTAAGTTTACTTACACAATTGTAATTTCATGGAGGTAGACATTCAGACAGTCCTGGTGAAACTGTTGCATCCTTGAGGCTGTAAACCCTGATTTAACCCACTATTACAGAAAGACTTTTCTAATTTTAAATCACTACAAAAATGTAGAAGGAGGGAGAATCTGTAGACACGGTGTAACAAACTGATACAGGCATTTAGTATGAGTGGAGTAGAACAAGAAAGTGACACTCGTATAGAAAATCAGAATCACAACCAGGAGAAGATATTTAACATAGAAACTGAAAACAAAGTCAGAATTTGGTTATCTTTAGACAGTAAAAAGGTTGTGTCTGTTATCAAAAGCATGCCTAATGATAGAGCAACAAAATTCCCAAACTGTAAGAGGTGTTAGTATAGTAATTGAAGATGAACTGATAGGAAATTATGAAGTAAAAATTAGTTCAAGACAGAAGTCAGTATAGAGACTTACAAGAAGTGTTAGCACAGAAGCTGAGAAAGACATACAAAAAAGGCACTTGAGTGAGTACTCAGAGCAAAGTCAGTGGAGAAAGTACGGTAAGCATGAGTATGCAGAGATGTTCATCATATTGATCAGTGCTGCAGTATCCTAAACTGTATGGGTTATGCCCTAGCTTACAAAGCTTCAGGACACATTTCATGCACACAAACTGTTAAGACAGCTCAAACTGAGCTGACTAAAAAAAGTTTGGACACTGAGCCCTTCATGACTTTTCTGTCCCTGAAGAGAACATTCCTCTGCAAGCTTTCAAAGATAGATGATTGACTTGTGCTGTACCATTACTGAGCAGGTAAGTTGCCTTTGTGAAAAAAAAACTTCCAGTTCTTATAATTATTGTTTAACTTATTTTCCTATTTAGGAAAGTGTTTTTTTAAGCTAGGAGTATGTGTTTTTGTTGACTGTCACTTGACTGTGCTGTACTTTTAAATGGGAGTGCACTTTTATTTCTGACAGTTTAAATGTTGTTTAAAACATTCTAGAACTACATTTTCTATAAAGAAATTGTGTTCAAAATATGTTTTAGAACTACATTTTCTATAGAGAAATTGTACTCAAAATTTGTTTTGGAAAAGACAAATGTATTTTAGTGATTTTTACTATGGTTCATGTAAAAAAGTAACGTTTAAATATTTTTTTTTACATTTTAAAGGCTTGTGCTGCACCGTTCTTGGCTTGCCCATGGAACAAACTTCCAGTCCTGAAGTAGTCAGACCTTCTTACAGCCACAAAAAGTTGGCTTAGCCTTTGCCACCACAGCAGGCTAGAAGTTTCCCACAGCTGTAGGTGGTTTACTCTATAGTGGCCAAAGCTGGTACCTCAGACCATTGATATTTTTCATCCCACTGGTATTTTCCACACAGCCACTACAGACCACTGTTTACCCATGTTCTCTGTCAGGGTCCCCTCTGTGGACAAGAGATTGCCACTCTTCTTGGTATTGAGAGAAGGGTCAGGGAAGGTTCCCTTGCTAAGTCAGAATGCTGTGCCAGTCCCTGCTGCTACTCCCATTAGTAAACCTTTATGCCTCAACTTTACTATAAAAAAGAAACAGAAAACAAAGCATGTATCTTCTACTCAAATGGACTGGAGTAGTTTATTAGTTTTGACTGAGAGTATTGTGCATGCTATTGATTCTTCTTATAAGGTAGTTTCTGGTAAAAGAAAAAGGGGATTCCTCTTTTCCTGAAGAGATTCCAGAAACTGAATCTATAGATGAATGTGATGGGACTGTTGCAGGTTTTTCTCCTGTGATTCCTGATTCAGACTCAGAGGACAGTATGGTATCTAAATTTCCCTGTGAGGAATTCCCATTCTCTGTAACTTATTTTCAGACTGTGCCAGTGTTTTCCATGGGAGAACACTGAGGTTTCCCACTCTCTCAGAAAATAGTACAAGTGGTTACAACTGAAATTCCAAGAACCTTCACCCATACTTCCATTGCTGTTAGCATTGCAAGATGCATTTATCACAGCCTGTGGTGCCCTGACAACCAGTCTGCTACAACTAAGAAAGGAGGTAGAATGTACAAATGTTCTCTCTTTCAACTTTTTATACATTCATCCCAAATCTGACCCAGCAGCTCTTGCATTAGTTAATCCACCTGTTGCCAAGTATTTTGTTAATTCAAAATCCTCCCTTTCTGACAAGGATGGTATAACCATAGCTGGCTCAACTAGTACACTGTGCCTTCCCACAAACATGCACCCCTTAAACCAAAGAGCAGAAAAGAAAAGGTCCACTCCTTGTACTGGCATAAAAATGTCCACAGTCAGGGGGCTGGTGCTCCTGAACTGCAAGAGCCAACCAGATCCTGTTTGTGCATCCCACCCTATCCCCTCTTCAGATGAGAAGCAATTAAAAAAATAAAAGGTCAGCAATCATGTATCAGGGGCTCTTGAAATACAGGATCCAGTCCCACCCAGTTTCTGCATCCTACACCATATCCATATATCTAACATTGTGGTTACTTTATAACAAGAAAAAACAAATCTTGTTTTTTTCTTATAAACCATAGTAATCTGCTTCCTACAAAGCAAGCAGTTGCTGCACTTTATACCCTGTACAGAGCACTGCAGCAAAAGAAAATATTTTTTGTTTCAAACTGTAGAAAGCAGTTGGTACAGTTTATATCCAATACAGATCATATCCCATATCACATTGCACCTGGGGTATTTGCCCACTCTGCTCTCACCTAGCTATGTTACTGAGTAAAACAACTGATAAATTTTGGGAAACAATTGCATTCTTCATCAAGTTTAATTTTTACAATTTTGAATTGTCAGGCTCATATGTTAATTTATTTTGACTAATTGTACAAGTATGAGGAATGTTTTATCTGCAGTGCCTCCTGTAAATATTGCATCTGGGGATGTTGCCAGGTGTACTGTGTTGAGGAAGTTTGACTGGTTGCATTCTCACAACCCTCCAGAAGATGTAAATATGAGATTTTTAAATTTTCCTCTGGATAGAAAGTTTTTGGACCCCGTGATGCAGAAGTTTTCAAAAAGTGTGCCAAGAGAGATAAGCTGATACAGGAAATCTCTCAGATTTTTCAGGCCTCCTTCTCTAAATTTTCTAAAGGCTGCTTTGATCCCTCATCCAGTTTTCACAGTAGACAAAATAAACAGTCTCAGCAAAATGCTGGCAAGCAGATGTTTAAAAAGCAATAGCATGGTGTCAAAAAAAGCAGAATAGCTGTATAAGGGACCTTGATCTCTCAGGGCTTATTCTTCCTCTCTTCAGTATGACAATTATGAAGGGCTTGGAGCTCAAACCTGTCTTTAAGTCAGCTCAGCTTGACCTGCGTAATGGTTTGAGAGCATGGAAGGTACCCTGAAGCTTTAGTAGTTGTCAAGTTGTTATGAAGTGCTGCAACAGTGATCACTGGAACATCTGCTGTTATGGTAACTTTGCCTTTACAGTTGTAATGAGCCTGTATCTGTCAGTTTAAAGCAGGGACTCCAACTGAATGTGGACTGTAAGCAATAAGAATCTGTGAACCAAGATTTAAGCAAAACTGGCAATAAATTGTATAATGAGATACTGTTTGCAATGAAATGGAAATATAACAAAGGAAAAGGAAGTGAGAGGGTGCCACCACTCAAACTAAAGAAGAAGGAAAGCAGCCTAAAAGAAAAGAGAGCAGTCAAGACACCTCTGCTAATAACCAAGAAAATATTGTAGGTTATATTATTTAGAACTGCATTTTGTATGGGAAGACATAGAAGAAGTTGCAGTGTGTTGTTTTTTCAGGGGAAGAAGCTACACTTTTCTCCCCAAAGCAGGTTACTGAAGAAAGCAATTCTGAGTTAAGTCAGGGTTAACTTAAAAAGCACAATGGAAAGATGATACTTTAAGAAGAGCAAGAAAGAGCATTACAAAGGTTTAGGAGACAGGTCTATATTATCGTGTCTACATGGCATTACAGTGAATGCCGTTTCGACGACAGATAAAGAGCAAAATGCCAAATCAGTGAATGCTCAGGTCAGCAATTTTTTTTCCCAGGGAAAAAAATCGCTTGGCCATCGTTGTGACATTGCACTTTACCCCACTGTAGTGCGATTTCGGAGTTAGTATATTTAGTTAGGGGGGCACCAACCCCCACATTGTGGGGGTGGGGGCAAAGCCCCCTCACTTTGAAATGTTTTAACTGGTGTGTTGTATCTTTTTGGTGACCTGGGGTTTCGCTGTTTTGGTATTTCGCTCTTTATGTGTCATTGAAACGGCATTTGCTGTAATGCCATTTCAACAATATAATATAGACCCAGGGGAAGATACTGAACAGGATGCCTATTATATCTACCCCTATTTTTAGTTAACAGATGACATCTTATGTGGAGTAAATAAAAAGGGAAGAAATTCTGAATCAGTTATTAGTGACAAAACGTTACAGAATACTAGCAATGGAGCTAGCTCATAGTCATATATTACAAAGTCATCAAGAGATTGCCAAAACTAAAACAAGAGCATTAATGAAATTTTACTGGCCAGGAATAATAAAATAAATCAATTTCTTTTGACCAGAATTTCAGAAAACTGCAACCAATCAAGAATATAAAATTAGAGAAGTACCATTTGAACATATTACCATGAGCATCATGTCACCATTTGTAAAAATCTAGCATTTGGCATCAGTACATACTTGCCATAATGGACACATGCTACCACATTTCCAGAAGCAGTGCTATTACTCAATGGTATTGTTAAGGCGATTGCTAGAGAACTGGTACTTTTATTTTCCAGAGTGAGTATCCATAAGAAAATGCATATTGACCAAGACACATTCTTTGTCAAGGTTACTGCTCAGTTATGTCACTGACTTTTAAAGTTAGATAGTTGAAGACATCATTCTACCATCCACAGACTTACAGGTTAGTGGAAAGGTTTATAAGTACTGAAAGCTGTGTTAAGGAAGGTTGTTGCTGCAGATGGGACAGTGTGGGACTAGTTGTTACCCCACCTGCTGTTTGCAATCAGGGAAGTTGAATAACAATAAGAGACTCCTGCAAGTACGGCAAGTGCACGGCCCCAAAATTCCAAATGTCCACGAAAAAACAATAGGCCAGCACAGATAGGCATAAGGTGCCTAAAAATAAATATATTTTATATAAACATAAATTAGGCAAAACAGACCGGTTTCAGCCCAAAAATTATTAAGCCTTCCTCAGTGTAAAAATACAGGCAACAAAGCCAAGCCTAATATACATAAAAATGATCACATGATACAACAAAAGTCCCCCTAATTGGTTGGCTATAGATGCTCATTTAGACCTGGGGGAAATAATCCCCCCAGCTTGATAATCCACTTTTTTTCTTTCTTGTTCAATATGTCATGCCATCCAATTTTTATTAGCCCCGTCCTCACTTATCCTGTCAAAAATGGCGAACCTGAAAGATGCTGTAGTGTGGGTCAAAGAATGTTTATATAATGCATTGCTGTTTTTTTTAATCTGATATCACTATGGTGTAGCCAGGATGTTTGTCCTACGTAAAAAGCAGAGCACGTACAGGTGGCCAGGTAAATAACCCAGTTGGTTCCACAGTTAGCCAGAAACCTGATATCAAAAACCATCCCAGTATTTTTACTGGTAAACAGTTTAGACTTGGCCATCTTGGCACAATTAACACAATGACCACATGGATAACACCCCTGCAACAAATCCCCCATGAGAGTGGTTTGTGATAGTTCCCCCAAAATTAACCCCTGTTTATAATGATTAAAATAAGATCCCATGGTTTTACCCCTACGGTAAGAAAACTGCCATTTGTCATTTAGAAAACCTGATAATCTGTCATCCGCTAGCAATATGTTCCAATGTATGTTGACAATGCCTAACAAAATATTGGTATTGCATCCAAAGGTAGTAGTTAATCTAAGTTCAGATGATCCTGGCTGCTGTTTATTCCTATATACCAAAAGGTCATTCCTATTGACAGAAGATGCCAAATTGCTGGCTGAAAGTATAGTGCCAGTTTTATACCCTCGGGATTTGAACCTATTAATAATGTACAGTTTATAATCATAATATTTCTGAGGATGGAAACAGATGCATCTTATACACAAAAACTGTGATTTCGGAATTTTGCATGTAACATGAGGTGGGTGGAAGCTAGAAGTATGTAATAATGAGTTATATTGTGGATACTTGCGAAATACTTGTGTATCCAAAGTGTGGTCTAAATTACTTGTGATGAGAACATCCAAAAAATTTGATCAACATTGTAATTTAACAGTAAACTGGATCCCCCACTTGTTACCATTGACGTATTCCATAAATTCACACAAATATACCTCATCAGCTTTCCAAACCATCCAGCAATCGTCGAGGTAGTGTCTTCACATATATGTGTTTGGTCTGCAGAAAACCAAACATACATTTTCATAAATAGACCTAATTTGGGGTGATATTTATATGTGCCTACTGACATTCTAATCGACACATTGATAGGTTGATTTATTCTTTTGTTTGACCTGATATTGGAGTCATTTTTTGCTCCAATTGCCAGTTATTAGCAGGGGGTATTAATACAGAGCTCATTGGTGTGAGTTATTCCAATATATATTAATATATCAATAAAATATTTCATTGTGGACCTTACTTCTCTGATATGGGGGCTATCTGCGAACAGGGATGACTTGGGGATTTTTGGCCTTGGACCCAGAGGGAACCAGAGTAATATGGGGGACAGGGTTGAGCCACATAATGTTTGTGTAAAAACTTTTGAACATTTAACAAAGAGCATGAGGACTTTACGAACTAATGTTTGGCACTTAAGATTATTTAAAGTTTCCCAACCTAAGGGAATTTCCCCCAGGGGCTTAAGGGTCCGTATCCAACCCTTTGTAGCTCATCCAGATGAGGAATTGTTTGAACAATGGGCCCAGATTCAACAAAAGGCATCTATGGGTTTTGTGGACACCCTTATTGCTTACTATGACTGATTGATAGATTTAAATATCACAGAGGTAGCCTCTTTATGTGAAGAGACCTGCAAGTTTGAAGGGTAGGCCTGTTATACCACTTGTCTAAACTTGCTTAGTCAAGCGTTACTAACTTTGGAAGAGCATTTGAAAGATAGGAAAGTGAAGAAATTTCAACGGGACAGGGATGATTATGAGTGGGGTAAATCTTTTGGTCCCAATAAAAATGTCAAATTCAGCAATGTGGTCAAGAAATCTTCGAAAAGAAAGAGATCCAGGTCTATTTTGAAAAGGACTCCCAGCTCATTGAGCAGGACTTCAGCAGATGACTCCTCCTCCATGATGGATTCTGAGACACCATACACTGTAGTGCCTCCAGCTCCAAAGTGCAGGAATTCTTGTACCCCTTTAGGGGTGGGATATGGCGGGGAGGGAGAAAGCATTATGGGAATAAACAGTTTAGAAACCTTACTGAAAGTGATGACACACATAAATACTTGTAGCAATGTTTTGAACATTTCCTCAACATCTTTAACACAAGCTGAATTGCAGCTTCTAAATAAAGGACTCAACTTTGTACCTGCTTTCTTTGTCTCAGAGGATTCATTAGCACAAGATGTTATAGATTTTTATTGTCTACTTAATCTCAGGTTATATTTTGACTCTGGTCCTAACACTGGTGATTCTGACATTTTCAGATTTCGTAAGATGACATTTATGCCACCCATGCATCATTCAGTCCATGTGTTTCAACATACGGTTCTCAAAGATCTTTACTTCCAGTCCCGTTAGTTTCAGATTAAGTCACATAACCTTTCAAGGACTGAACAACAAATTATTTGTGACTTACAACAAAACAGGGATTTAGTCATTTTACCATCTGACAAAGGGGGTGTAATAGTAGTCATGGACTGGTGCAAATATGATTCCAAGGCGCAGAGACAATTGAATAATGGCCGGTACTACATGTATGTCTTTGGACCCCGGCCCGCAATTTAAACAAATTGATCAATATCTTTTGTCAGCCAGGGATGAAGGGATTATTTCCCAGTCCACCTTGTGCCATCTTACTGTACCCACCCCCAGGCATAAATATCTATACTTGCTACCAAAGATTCATAAAAACTTACATGACCCCCTCGGAAGACCAGTTGTATCTGGGCATGGATCGATTACTGAACCATTGTCACAGTTTTTGACCCTACATCTTTGGCTGCTTCTAAAATATGTCGGATCCTGCATCCAGGGCACCACCCAATTTTTGCAGTTAGTCTCGGACATCCAACTTGAGCTGGGTTGGTTGTTATGCACCCTTGATGTAGTGTCTCTATATACGAACATTCCTCATTGGGTGTTGGGTGGGTTTGTTGGGCCTTGAACACTGGCTTTATTAAGCCGAGCTCTATCCAACAGGCTTTAATACTTTTCTTATTGGTCTTACCAAACATGTATTCACTAAGAACATCTTTTATTATCATGGGAAATGCTTTTGTCAGGTTCAGGGTATGGCTATGGGGGCTTCTTTTACCCCCATATATGCTGAACTATTTATGTCCTATGTGGAAGAGCAGTTGATATATGATATAACCCACAATTTATATATTGGGGAAATTGATATGTGGAGACGTCACTTCGACGATTGCTGGATGGTTTGGAAAGCTGATCAGGTATATTTGTGTGAATTTATGGAATACATCAATGGTAACAAGTGGGGAATCCAGTTTACTGTTAATTACAATGCTGATCATATTACTTTTTTGGATGTTCTCATCACAAGGAATTTGGACCACACTTTGGATACACAAGTCTTTCACAAGTATCCACAATATAACTCATTATTACATGCTTCTAGCTTCCACACACCCCATGTAACACGCAACGTCCCGAAATCACAGTTTTTGTGTATAAGATGTATCTGTTCCCATCCTAAGAAATATAATGGTTATAAACTGGACCTTCTTAATAAGTTCAAATTCCGGGGGTATAAAACTTTACTGAAACTTTCAGCCAGCAATTTTCTAGCATCTTCTATCAATAGGAATGACCTTTTGGTTTATAGGGATAAACAGCAGCCAGGACCATCTGAACTTAGATTAACTACTGCCTTTGGATGCAATACCAATGTTTTGTTAGGCATTGTCAACATACATTGGAACATATTGCTAGCGGATGACAGATTATCAGGTTTTCTACATGACAAATGCCAGTTTTCTTACCATAGGGGTAAAATCATGGGATCTTATTTTGATCATTATAAACCGGTTAATTTTGGGGGAACCATCACAAACCACTCTAATGGGGGATTTGTTGCAGGAGTGTTATCCATTTGGTCCTTGTGTTCTTTGTGCCAGGATGGCCAAGTCTAAACAGTTTACCAGTAAAAATACTGGGAAGGTTTTTGATATCCGGTTTCATGCCAACTGTGGAACTGATTGGGTTATTTACCTGGCCACCTGTATGTGTTCCACTTTTTACATAGGACAAACATCCCGGCCAGCTAGGATAAGGATATCTGAACACCTTAGTGATATCAGATTAAAAAAAAAATAGCAATGCATTATATAAACATTCTTTGACCCACACTACAGCATCTTTCAGGTTCACCATTATTGACAGGATAAGTGGGGACCGGGCTAATAAAATTGGTTGGCATGACATATTGAACAAGAAAGAAAAAGCCAGTGCATTTCTTTGTGCCAGTCCCAAGCCCGAATAAATGGGGAGGGTTGCATCAGGAAGGGCATCTGGCATAAAACTTTGCCAATTCATACATGTGGACAACAGTTACAGATATACACACCGGATCGGTCGAGGCCTGGGTTGACAACGACCACCACCAGTACTGCTGGCCAACAGGGTGCTGTCGAAAATTGGGCTACTGTTGGCCAAAGGAGATGAAGAGAAGGAAGGCATGCCCGAAGGCAGGTAAAGGTTAGGACTGTGGTAGTGAGGTTCAGAACTTTGAATGTTGCCAGTATGACTGGTATAGCGAGAGAGCTAGCTGATATGGACAGAAGGAAGTTTGGTATATTGTGTGTGCAAGAAACCAGATGGAAGGGGAGCAAGGCTAGGTGTATTGGAGGCGGGTTCAAATTGTTTTATCATGGTGTGGATGGGAGGAGAAATGGTGTAGGGGTTATCCTGAAGGAATGATATGCTAAGAATGTTTTGGAGGTGAAAAGAGTGTGAGACAGAGTTATGTTTATGAAGCTGGAAATTGATGGTGTAAGGATGAATATTGTTAATACATATGCTCCACAAGTTGGGTGTGTGATGGATGAGAAAGAAAAATGTTGAAGTAAGTTGGATGAAGTGGTGATGACTGTACCCAAGGGTGAGAGAGTGGTGATTGGAGCAAATTTCAGTGGGCATGCTGGTGAAGGGAACAGAGTGGATGAGGAAGTGATGGGTAGGTATGGTGTTAAGCAAAGGAATGCAGAAGGTCAGATTGATGTGGATTTTGCGAAAAGGATGGACCTGGCTGTGGTGAATACGTATTTTAACAAGAGGGAGGAGCATAGGGTGACATACAAGAGTGGAGGAAGATGCACACAGGTGGATTATATCTTATGTAAAAGGGCCAGTCTGAAGGAAATTAGAGACTGTAAAGTGGTGGCAGGGGAAAGTGTAGTTAAGCAGCATAGGATGGTGGTTTGTAGGATGACATTGGTGATCAAGAAGAGGAGGAGGAATGTGAGAGCAGCACCAAGGATCAAATGGTGGAAATTGAAAAAGGGTGATTGTGAGGTGAAATTCAGGGAAGAGTTAAGACAGGCACTGGAATTCAGGGAAGAGTTAAGACAGGCACTGGGTGGCAGTGAAGAGTTACCGAATAGCTGGGTAACTACAGCAGAGCTAGTGAGAGATGGCTAGAAGGGTGCTTGGTGTGACATCTGGAAAGAGGAAGGAGGACAAGGAGACAAGGTGGTGGAATGAGGAAGTACAGGAGAGTATACAGAGAAAGAAGTTGGCGAGGAAGAAGTGGGATTGTCAGAGATGAAGAAAGTAGACAGTAGTATAAGGAGATGAGGTGCATGGCAAAGAGAGAGGTGGCGAAGGCTAAGGATAAGGCATATGAAGAGTTTTATGAAAGGTTGGACATTAAGGAGGAAGAAAAGGACCTGTACCGATTGGTTAGACAGAGGGACTGAGCTAGTAAAGATGTGCAGCAGGTAAAGGTGATAAAGGATAATGAGGGAAACATACTCACAAGTGAGGAGAGTGTGTTGAGCAGATGGAAAGAGTACTTTGAGGAGCTGATGAATGAAGAGAATGAGAGGGAGAAAAGGTTGGATGATGTGTGGATAGTGAATCATGAGGTGCAGTGGATTAGCAAGGAGGAAGTAAGGATAGTTATGAAGAGGATAAAGTATGGAAAGGCTATTGGTCCAGATGACATACCTGTGGAAGCATGGAGGTGTTTAGGTGAAATGCCTGTGGAGTTGTTAACTGCATTGTTTAATGAAATCTTGGAAAGTGAGAGGATGCCTGAGGAATGGAGAAAGTGTTTTGGTACCGATTTTTAAGAATAAGGGTGATGTGCAGAGCTGTAGGAACTACAGAGGGATTAAATTGATCAGTCACACCATGAAGTTATGGGAAAGAGCAGTGGAAGCTAGGTTAAGAAGGGAGGTGATGATTAGTGATCAGCAGTATGGTTTCATGCCAGGAAAGAGCACTACAGATGCGATGTTTGCTCTGAGAGTGTTGATGGAGACGTACAGAGAAGGTCAGAAGGAGTTGCATTGTGTCTTTGTGGACTTAGAGAAAGCATATGACAGGGTGCCTAAAGAGGAGCTGTAGTATTATATGAGGATGTTGGGAGTGTCAGAGAAGTATGTAAGAGTGGTACAGGATATGTACGAGGGTGTGTGACAGCGATGAGTTCTGTGGTGGGAGTGACGGATACATTTAAGGTGGAGGTGGGATTACATCAAGGATCAGCTCTGAGCCCTTTCTTATTTGCAATGGTGATGGACAGGTTGACAGACGAGATCAGACAGGAGTCCCTGTGGACTATGATGTTTGCAGATGACATTGTGATCTGTAGTGAGAGTAGGGAACAGGTGGAGGAGACCCTGGAGAGGTGGAGATATGCTCTAGAGAGAAGAGGAATGAAGGTCAGCAGGACTAAGACAGAATATATGTGTGTGAATGAGAGGGAGGATAGAGAAGTGGTGAGGATGCAGGGAGTAGAGGTGGTGAAGGTGGATGAGTTTAAATACTTGGGATCAACAGTTCAGAGTAATGGTGAGTGTGGAAGAGAGGTGAAGAAGAGAGTACAAGCAGGATGGAGTGGGCGAAGAAGAGTGTCAGGAGTGATTTGTGACAGACAAGTACCAGTAAGAGTGAAAGGGAATTTCTACAAGAGAGTAGTGAGACCAGCTATGTTATATGGGTTGGAGACAGTGGCATTGACAAAAAAGGCAGGAGTCAGAGCTGGACGTGGCAGAGTTAAAGATGTTATGATTTGCACTGGATGTGACGAGGGTGGACAGGATTAGGAATAAGTATATTAGAGGGTCAGCCCAGGTTGGAAGGTTTGGAGACAAAGCCAGAGAGGCAAGATTATGTTGGTTTGGACATGTGCTGAGGAACGATGCAGAGTATATTGGGAAAAAGATGCTAAGGATGAAACTGCCAGGTAACAGAAAAAGAGGAAGGCCTAAGATAAGGTTTATGGATGTGGTGAGAGAGGGCATGCTGGTGGTTGGTCTGACAGAGCAAGATGCAGAGGACAGGAAGAAATGAAAACAGATGATCCGCTGTGCCGACCCCTAATGGGAGAAGCCAAAAGAAGAAAGAAAAAAGTGGATTATCAAGATGGGGAGATTATTTCCCCCAGGTCTAAATGAGCATCTATAGCCAACCAGTTAGAGGGACTTTTGTTGTATCATGATATAATTTTTCTGTATATTAGGCTTGGCTTCGTTGCCTGTATTTTTACACTGAGGGAGGCTTAATATTTTTTGGTCCAAAACCGGTCTGTTTTGCCTAATTTATGTTTAAATAAAATATATTTATTTTTAGGCACCCTATGCCCATGTGTGCTGGTTTATTCTTTTTCATGGACAATCAGGGAAGAGCCACAAGCTTCAGCTGGGTTTCCCAGTTTAAAGTAGAGTAAAGTTATCTACTTGAACTACTTCCTGCCTTGCATCTGGGTCTTACTTGCAGAGCATCTCTTCTTGGCCTCGATTTCCCAGTTTAAACACATGTATTGCAGGGTTTACATGCATTTGGTCACACGACCGAAGATTGATCTGTTGTAACGCCGAACCTAAATGTCGAATCTCGTACGCCCGAATGCTCGGAATGTCACATGCAACATCAAATTCGAAATTCCCAATTGCATAACTGCCGCAACAAGCACTACCATGGGTCGAGAGGGGGGAATAGAAGCCTGGCCGGCGTTCGGTAATATCGGGTTTGGCATTCGCTGATTTGACATTCTGCGATCCTGGGGTTCTGCTGTCGACACATTTGCATTCGCACATTGGTCGTTCACGCAAATGCATGTATATCATATTGCAAGCATCGCAGAGGGCTGCTTGGCACCGCTAATAAAACTTTTAAAGAGGAAAATACAACATTCAAAATGTGATACAATGCTATGGTAATATGCAGGACAGAGTAGCAAGGATGGACATGTCCAAGAAATGTAACGAATTTATAATAGGAATGCCAAACTTATTAAATGTAACCCAGGAGGCCAGGTACTAGTACTAGAGCTTTTTCATAAAAATATTTCTGGCAAAAAGATAGGGGCCTTCTGAGAATTTTTTTTATTGAAAATAATCAATGGAGTTTGCTACAAGGTTGGACAGCCAGGACTGGGAAAAATGCAACAAATTTATCACATTAATGTGTTGAAATGTATCACATTAAACTGCTGAAGTCCTAGAAGGAAGCAAATTATTCTGCAGACAGCCTGCAAGTTGAAGTTCCTGCAGGAGAGACCTGGGAGCCTGATGTATAGTTATTTATTTATTTGACATTTGTTGACCTGACTGATCCAGCTGGGACAGAGCCCTTTTTCAGTGGAGGCCCAGGGAGAAAAGCTCCACAGTTAATAAATACAAGTAAGTTGACTTAGTACATAGCTAATTATACAAAATCTCCACTAGATATATACAAAAGCAGGTTTAACTTGCATTGCAATTAGACTATACATATCAGCACGTACTGAATGTACAGTGCAGAGTAAAAAAAATGATAGACAAAATATACAAGGGAAAGAACAGTGGTTACAGTGTAGTTTAAGGTAACTATGTAAGTGTTTCTAACCTTAGTCATACAACTGAAGAATAGTTAGACATCAGTACTGATTAAATTGGCTGTGAATGGAGAAGAGGTATACCTTGAGAAATCCTTGTCAAAAGTACATTAAAATTGGGAAGTGAAAGAATTTTTCTTAAGAAATAAAATAATTTTCTTTGAAATACTTGAGACTGCTAAACTAATAAAATTTAATATAGAGATAACACCTAGAGTAAAGGACAGACTAATTTGTTACAAAGTACCAGAATCATAGAAACAATTAGCAAGAAAGGAAGTTCAAAATATATACAAACTTGACATGATAGATGACTCACATAGTGAACGGAGCAGTCTTGTAGTGCTCGTCAAAGTTTGATAGCCATCCTTTGCCCAGAATTGATGATTTGTTAGGAATCCTAAGAAAGGCCAGATACTTTTCAGCACTGGGCTTGATGAAGGGATACTATCAAATACTACTTACCCCTTTGCCAAAGAAAAAAAAAACAGCTTTTGTTATCCCTGATCATCTGTTTCTTTATGCAGTTAACCATTTTGCTGTATGTGGAGTTTTAAATGCCATTTTGTTAAAACACTGATGCCCCACTCACAGTACTTCAGTACCTATCTTGATGACATAGTCATCCATTCAGAGAATTGGGAGACTTGCTTACCAAAAGTGCAGGCTATGTTAGAATCTGTAACGACAGACAAGCTTGACTATGAATGAGCAAAAAAAGTAAATTGGGCACGAGGAAAAGGAAATATCTGGGATACTTTAAAGGAAGAGGGGTGGTAAAACTACAACTAGAAAAAATATTTAAGCCTATGAACAACCCTCCACCCAAAATGGTGAATGATTTCCCTGGACTAGCTGGGTACATAGAAACTTTATACCTAATTTTGAATATGTTGTCCATGCTTTGATAGGTCTTACAAAAGGAAAAGCTCCTATCAGAGTGCAATTATCCTTTGAGGCAGATAGAACATTTACTGAACTGAAAATGCTGTTTTGCTATTAACGGGTGTTTCATTTAGTTTGTATGGTAATGCATTAGAAGTAAGTTTGGAGTTCGTAATATCCTAGGAGGTTCGATTTGAGTACAACCTTATGTGCTGCATTAATCAAGTGTTAATGCTGAAAAAAAGTACCCAGCCATCAACATGGCATGAGAAGTGGACTTGTGATTCTCTTACAACCCATCTGTGTGAGTCCAAACCTGATGGTATTGTGCTGGAATGGGTACTTGTGACACCTTGTTTATGGCTAATGTGGAGTATGTGTATAAATGTGCATAAACTGTAACTTACAGATTTTAAATTCTCACAGTAATTAGTGAGGTAATTGTAGTAGATAGGGTAATGAAAAACTATCTGCCTACTAGTGTTGTATAAAAAGCAGTAGCCTGTAAGCAGAAAATCAGGGAATTATTTCCTCACGATTCATGATTCCTGGAACTGGATGGTCTGTTTGAGGTTTTGTTTGATATGGCTTGAAAGAAGATCAGGTTAAGAGTTTGAGTAGTGCTGGAATGAAGGCATAACTGTGGTCTTCATTGTGCACCAGGGTTGCCAGATGTCCCTATTTGAGAGGGACTGCCCATGGATCAGCAACCCGATCCCAAGTCCCTCACCGCTGGTTAAAATCCCAGTGAAACTGCCGCCGATTTGCAATTTATGATTAGCCCGTGTGCCGGTATCCAAGCCAATCATAAATCGCAAAGCGGAGCCACTTCTGTTCAATGTGTTCCGCACTGAACAAAAGAGGGTTTACTGTGCAAATTTTTGATTGGCTCGTATACCAGCATACGAGCCAATCAAAAATCGCAAAGCGGAGCCACTTCTGCTTAATGTGGAACTGCCTGCTGTTCCGCACAATTGAAAGACTTTTTTTTTCTTTTTTTTTTTTTTGGACATCATTTAGAGTGAAAGACCTTTTTTTTTATCCCTACCAGGCTGTTCAGGAATCTGGCAACCCTGACTTTAATTACAGCCTGGTTGCTGCCTGGAAGATTTGTGTGGGACTAAGTCTGTATGATATAAAACTGGTGGATTTTCTGCTAAAGGCTGAGAAATGGCATCTACAATATTGTATAAATAATGCAAATACCTCTGAGATTAACTATGCAAAGCCGAAGTGGCAGTTTTCATTTTCATCTTTAAAAATAGTCCTGATTATACACATCTTTGCCTCCAGTATGGTTAAAGATCTGGCAATATGTATCACCAACTGGTAATATATAACATATAGGACCAGCAAACAGGAGCTACCTAAATTTGTGATCCACAGAAGTGCACCTAAAAGAGAAATCTATAACAAGTAACAGCAAATACACATTTTCCGTATAAACTTCTAGCACATTTATACAACATGTACCTCTTCATACCTACCCCAATCAAAACACCCAGTACTTTAGCTGAGCACAATACATAAAAAAATAATTAAAGCTCTTCATATTAAAAAGGTAAAAATCTTTCAGAAATTCATCATTCATTTTAAAAACCATAGAATTATATCCATCAACCATCATCTTGCTTGAAGACTTCTGCCCAACTGCAAATCTTATTCAGTCCCCAAAACACTAAAATATTGCCATAACACCTAACACATGCTACATCAGGACCCAAAGGTTAAATTAACTTCTGTAGTTATCTCACCACCCAACCTGATCCCTCAACCCATTGTTCTCCAGTACAGAAAAGTAAAGAAAAAAGCTTCCACAAAAAGAAAGTAAACCTTAATTAATACAAATAGTGCTGATTCTTGTCACCATCTTCCAACCTTTGTTCAGTGGCACTTTGGCTCAAACTTAAAACAATAAACAAAACCAAAAAATCCTAAAAACTGCTTTCCTTCCCTAGTACCACACCCAAGCCAATAAAAAAGGAAAGAACTCAACCATTCAGAAAAAAATAAATCACCCGAAGTAACCTGTTATCCCGCTGCAGTGAATTCCATTATTCATGGATTCATAGATTGGTACAAGACTAATGACCCATGTGGCCTTTCTAAGCCTAGCCACATTTTCCCAAAAGAATAATGATGTCCTGCATCCAAATAGGACATTGATGGCCAGGCATTTATAAGCTATCGCTGTCCATAACGGACATGGGAAAGATCCAAACACTGCATCATTGCTACAAGAAGCAGTTCATTAACAACTTATTTATTTATTTTATTTATTTGATGTTTGTTTACCGGAATGGTCTGACTGGGTCAGAAAGAACTCATTTTCAGCAGGGGCCCGGGGAGAAAAGCTCCAGTTACATTCAGAGATGTACAAATTTTATACAAATAACATAAAAAATATACGAAAACATAAAAATTACATAAGTTCCAAATAAGCTGGTACATTGTTATGAGATAGATGGTAACTAATCATTTATATTAAAAGATCTACAAGTAAAACATATAAAGTGATGAAGTACAGCTGGAGAGAGATTGATTTAGTCTGGTCTGATCTGGAGAAGAGTTTAGCCTGGTTCAGAGCAAGGACACAGCCAGGAGTTAGTCATGTGTTGTTTCAATACAGTTTTTAAAGCAAGTCGATTAGTAGTAGTTCTCATATTAAGCGGAAGCGAGTTCCATGCTTTTGCACCATAGCGGGAGTAGAGGCTTTGTCCAGCTGTCTTAGAAGGTTTGGATATAGAAAGAGACTCTTTATTTGTTGGCCTAAGTGTTCTGATTTGGTTGTAAGGTTTGATGATGTTGTTTGGTGCTGGGCAGGCTAGGGATTTGTAGATCATGTTATGGTGTGTTAGTAGTTGGGTATATAGTATGTAGTTGGGGAATTCTAGCCAGTTTAGTTTTTTTAGTGACAGGCAGTGGTGGGTTCTAGTTTTTGAATTGCTAGCAAATTTGGCCACTTTATTATAGCACTGTTTCATTTTGGATCTAGAGGAGCTCTGTAAATTAGTAAGTATTGGTGCGCCATAAAGCAGGGGGAGGGTAGAAGGAAAGTTTTGGTGAGAGTGATTTCGGAAGAAGAGGTTAGGGTGTGTTTGTTTCTATATAGTGTGCCAAGTTTCAGGTAGGTTTTCTTTATGTTTTGTTGAATGTGGAGATCAAACCGTTGGTGATCATCTATGACTACACCACAGTACAATACCAACAACAGGTCAAAGAATCACAAACGCAGGAGATGACTTCACTGAGTTCGAATATAACGGAACTTCCTAATTTCAAGTTAAAAGAAATCCTAATGAATGTGGACAATGATTTCAAAATTTATAATTATTCAGACACTGTCATTATTCACCTCTAGTCAAATTACTAGCGAAGGGGAACACTTTTGTTCCGTCTAAAAGGGCAGACCTGGCAAAAGTGTTAATTGATTTAAAATTGTATGTTAGAAAGCTAAACCTGTCACTATTGCTCGCTGACAATGACGATGTACAGAGAAGTGTTTCACATATATCTAGCACATTTTGCCCCCCCCCCCCTTCATCCTACGTTGCAACTATTTGAACAAATCTGTGAGTTAGATTTATACAACTCATTCAAAGTAGGACATAATAAAAAGTTTAACTTTTTCTCCAACACATCCAAGGAACAACGTGACCTACTATACCTAATTCAGCAGGCCCCAGTCCGTATTATGTCACCCGATAAAGGTGGCAGGTTAGTAGTAATGAATATTGAGGATTACATTAATGAAATGGAAAAAAATCATCAGCAGTCCAACTTATCAGCTTGTATCACGTAATGAATTAAATCAAGCCTGCTCCAAAATTAGATCACATTTATATGAAATGTTTTTGGAAGCTAGGATTCCTTCTGACCTTTTTAAGTACTTCAGTATGCCAGCCCCTAGAACTCCCATCCTTTTTGGTGTTCCCAAACTACATAAAAACATTGGAAATCCACCAGTGAGACCATTAGTAGACACAAGGGCTAGTTTAATGTACCCTTGGGCTAAATGGGTAGATGAAACCCTTAAAAAATACGTTATCCAAGAACAACAAATTTGCAAAGATTCTTAGACATTCTTAGCTCAAATTAACAACTTAGACTATAACCAATCTTTGAATTTTTTAACAATAGATGTCCAGGACCTTTACTCATCAATCCCACATGATGAAGGGATTGAATGGATTAGCAGCATATTGAGGTCAAAGGGAGACCCATTAGATGAAGTAAACCTAATAGAGGAGATGTTGGATGTTGCTTTGAATAACAATTACATCACATTTAACAGCAAGTATTTTGTCCAAAAAACAGGAGTAGCAATGGGGTCTCCATGTGGGGTGAGTTATGCGAACCTGGTTATGGCATCATGGGAGCATAAGTTTATTTTCAACAAGCCAAATATAAAAAAGCAGATTTACTTCTACACACGCTTCCTTGATGACGTTTTCATAACACTTAATGGTGACAGGGATTCTGCAGAATCATTAGTGGATTACTTTAACAGTGCAACCAGCTTTCACTCATGTCTTTGACACAGATAGGGTTATTTACCTGGATGTAGATCTGAGTAAAGACTTGATGAAAAACTCATATCTTTCTAAGATTTACAGAAAACACACATACTCTAACTCCTTCCTTCATTACAGCAGCTGCCACCCTTGGCACCAGAAAAAGTCAGTTGTTAAGGGACAATTTGTGAGAGCTGCACGTTTGGTCACACTTGAGTCTGATTTCTCACAGGAAAGTCACAAATTGAAGGACATGTTCCTCAAGAGAGGCTATCCTGAGGACTTGATAGACGCTGTATGCGAAGAAGTTAGTATTAAGAGAGAGCAAGGCATATATAGGGCAATCCTTAGTTTGACACTTAACAACATTGGAACAATTGATTCTAGCTGTCACAGCAAGCATGAATATACAATCAGCTTTATAACCCCCTTTAGTAGTGATGCTAAGGAGATCAAGTTAGTTTTATACAAAAATTGGGAAATAATCAGGAGAGATTTTCATATTTCCGGTAAGTTTGAGAATGGTCCCCGAATTGCATACATGAAAGGCACTAACTTGAAAAGCTTACTGGAAGTTAGAAAGCGAGTTTTAAATTGGAAATGTGGCATGTATAGATGCCAAATGTGCAACTATTGCAAATATATGAATACAGGTAGAGAGGTGCTCATTAGAAATACCATTTGTAAGACCAAATTAAGGTACACTTGCCAGTCCAAATCAGTCGTTTGTGTGGCCCAGTGTTCAAGTTGTGCTGCTTTTTACATCGGCAAAACCAATCGTAAGTTAAGGGAACGTGTTTATCAGCACCCCTATAAGATAAGAAACCAACATTTAGACAATGCCTTGGCCAGGCATATTTCTTTGCACCCACACCATTCTTTCTTATTTAGAGCTATTGACCAGTAATTGATGACACACGTGGTGGCCCCTCTTCTTTACTACTGGAACAACTTGAACTATGTTGGCAACTTCATACAGGGTCTTGTTTCAGCCCAGGATTAAATGAAATTGTATCTTTGGCATGTATTCTTAAACTAAGGAACTTGAGGCAATAACAGTTATTAGCTTTAGCCACTATGTTCGAGAAAAAAGAAACTAGAAACTAAAAACTATAACTAGATGAGTTGGATTTAGTTGTATTTATTGGTTTACAAGTGTATTTTTCATCATTTACACTTGTTACTTTATTTTACTTTATTTATGTAGGTATTTAGTTGGTTTATATGGGAGTGTGGCAACTTTCTATACTGCAAGTTAACAAATTCTTGCAGTTCAACTCTTTACATTGATTCTTTGACAATGTTTTTAACAATGTTTTAAACTATAAAAAATGTTATTACTTGTTTTGATTTTAACATAGAGGAGTCAGTATACATATATATATATATATATATATATATATATATATATACACACACACATATATATATATATATATATATATATATATATATATATATACATACATTTTAAATACATATATAATTTTACATCAAGGAATTCTTACATCAAGGAATTTGTATTTTATATATATTATACGTTATAACAAATGTGTGACAGTGAGCAATACCTCTTTAAGGCAGTCATGTGGTGTTCGACTTGATTGTAACGCCCATTCATTATTTAATGATGTAACTTTGTAGTATTTTTTATCTGATAAAGTCCTGCCAGTGAGCAGGACGAAAAGCGCTTCATTAAAGATTGTTGGAACACTCTTAACTTTCTGTGCCTTTTTGCTAGTTTCAGCTTGGTGTGGTGGACAGTTTCAATTATGGTGTTATCAGCAGAGAGAATTTTGAGGTAGTTTAAATTAGTAGTACAGTTATTTGGCTGAAAGAGAAGCAGCTTACTTTTTGGGGGGATATCTGGCAGTTAGTAAGCCAGGATTCAACAGCAGCAAAAGTTTGTTGTGTATCCAAGAGAAGCTGGGGTAGTGTGCGAGAGGTACAGATTATTGTGGAATCATCAGCATATTGGATGAGTGCTCCACTAGAAGATGCAGTATATAGGTCATTAGTAAAAAATATTAAAAAATAAGGGTCCTGGGATGTATCCTTGAGGGACTCTAGTGGGGTTTGCCAGAAAGGGGGAAATAACATTTGACCATTTTACAGCTTGTTTTCGATTATTTAAGTAACTGTTTAGTGTGAGTGGGGTAACTCCTAGGTTAGAGAGCTTGCTCAAGAGTAAAGAGTGTGACACGGTATCAAATGTCTTTGAGAGGTCAAGAAATAGAGCAGATACATAGCAACCTGTGTCTCTAGCTCTGTTTAGGTAATCAGTGAAAGCTAGGAGGGCTGTAGTTGTGCTGTGGCAGGGACAGAAGCCGTATTGTGTGTTTGTAAGGATATTGTTATGCTGTAAGTATTTCAAGAGTTGATGATGAATGTATTTTTCCAGTATTTTAGAGGTGGGAGAAATTTCTGCTATGGGTCGAAAGTTTGTAAGTTCAGTGGTGTTACCTCCTTTGTGAATGGGGATGATATGGGACTTCTTCCAGATACTAGGTACTTTGGACTCCGATATGGATCGATTGATCAGGATGCTGACTGGGTATCCTATGGATTCAGCTGGTAATTTTAGTTATGTAGAAGGGAGGTTGTCAGTGGAGGTAGAGCAGGGTATGAGTTTGTGCAGTAATCTATTTATGAGGCTGAAGAGAGAAAATGGGATGGTTCTCAATAAGGGTAAGGAGGGTCTGGACCAGGAGAGTGGAGGAGCACTGGGGTAGATAAAGAGGAGGGGAGGCAGGTATTAGTTGTTTTAGTGACAAGATCAGTTATAGATTTTATGAAGTGGCTATTAAAATCTTCAGCAATTTGACAGGGAGGGGCATTGAGTGAAATCTTGGATTCCTTCTTAGTTCCGGGGTGTAGCAGAGTTATGATAGTGAACCAGAATTTTTTTGGCTTGGTTTTGTGTTTCTGCTGTATGTGAATATAGTATAGCTGTTTATCTTTGATAACTTGTTTTTTTTTTTAATTTTGTTTGATTGCATAGCAGCTGTTTGAAAGTAATTAGGGCGTGTTCTTTATTGCTTTGCTTCCATAGAGCCCAGGCTGCATCCCTTTTTTCATTAGTTTTTTTTACATTCCTTAGTTAGCCAGGGCAATGGGATTGTTGTTGATTCTTTTGGTGCAAACTGGAGCTAAGGGATTTAGTTGTCTTAGGAAGCAGGTATTAAAGTAGTGTACTGACTCATCTAGTGGCAGTATCTTTAGTGGTGACCAGTTTATTTTGCTAAGTAGGTCATTAAACCTGTCTTTATAGAAGTTAATGATATTATGAACCGATTTTAGAGTGTGGGTTTTTGGAGAATGTGTGTTCACTCGAATGCTGAAAGCTGGTAGGTGGTCACTAGAGGAGTTTAGATGTGTACCAGCATTGTTGAAGTTATAAGGGTGTGATGCTAGGATCCAGTCTAAGGTAGATTGTTGAGTGTTGTGTTTGTTGTACATAGTAGGGCAGAAGATTAGAGCTTTTGTCCTCCGCGCTAACTGTCATAATGAATTAATGAAGTAATACAATGCTGAAGGTACTATTAGGCAGGAAAGCAATTAAAAAAAGAAACACAAATCCATTGTAAATAAGTACAATCAAATTAAAAACATTGATAAACTGAGTATGTGGGGTTCTGATGTAAGACACAGAAAGTATCATATGTGTGTGCTTTCAGACTTGCTGCTTCATCCTTTGCAATGAAACTTGCAGTAAAATATTTATGTAAGTATGAGTGTGTATATGGATATGTGTGTGTGTGTATGTATATATATATATATATATATATGGATCACCTTTATATCCTCAAAATCGCGTTTGCCCGACACACTAATGCCCGACACCAAAAGACCGACAACAAAAAACGCCGACAACGCAAAACACCGAAAACCATTACACCAACACACTACACGTAAACAACACAGTACACTACATAACATATGCACTATCCCTAACCCAAACCCTAACCCTAAGGTCCGACACTACCGCACACTTACCCTACCTGCACCCTAACCCTAACTCACTTACCCACCCCTAAACCCACAGTCCCTCACTATCGCACACACACCCTACCTGCACCCTAACCCTAACTCACTTAACCCACCCCTAACCCACAGTCCCTCACTATCGCACACACACCCTACCTGCACCCTAACCCTAACTCACTTAACCCACCCCTACACCCACAGTCCCTCACTATCGCACACTTACCTGTCCGCTCCCTAACACTAAATCCCTCACTCGATCGCACACTTACCGAGTCCGTCGGGTTCTCACCTTGTCGGTCATCTGCGTTGTCGGTATTCTCGTCCCGTCGGATTCCGTGTCGGCCAAACGCGTTGTTGGGCATCTAAAGGTGACCCATACATATATATATATATATATATATATATATATATATGGGGGACTTTCTGAAAGTCAGGCCAGAAGGTTAGACCAACACCTTTGGCATATCATATGGATTAGAAGTGCTGCTTCAGCAGTGATTTCCCACTCTAGCATCTATTGTTATGGTGAGTTACTCACATGGCTGCACTTTTCCATGTGTGCCTTTCCATATAAGCACAAACACAGCACACAGCTGTGTGAGAGAAACTGACTACAGTCTTTAAACTGCCGTAATTGTACCCCTTGTCTGTTTTATGCATTGCATGTTGATGTACATCAGATGCCAAAGTCCTACTGAATGCCACCACGTGCTGGTTAAACAATATTTGATCCTATGCCTATTATGAGTTCTCAATCAATTTAATTTGTCTATAAGAGCTAGAAACATTTTAATGTGTATATATATATATATATATATATATATATATATATATATATATATATATATATATATATATATATATATATATATATATATATATATATATAAAACCTTTCCGGCTCCTTTGCAGCTCTTTTATCTTGGTAAGAGTAAACCTAAAAAGTGAAGCAAATTAGCCAGCCAGGCACTGCGTTTATGTATCTGAGGTCCGAGTACTTGTTCTTGAGCATCCAACATGTTCTTCACTGCTGTTCATAACAGCTGTCTCAAGACCTCAGCAGCTTTGCAAGTGACAAAGATGTAAGGCATCAATAAATGTAATACCCAATTGAATGATATGCCAAATGTCTATGTCATTAGCCTGGTCACTAGTTGTCTTCTACACACATTTGGTTCCTGCAGTAATCTACCTTTTTTATTGTTTCTTATATTTTTAAGAGATTTTAACTTTGTCTAGGATCGGAGCCTCTTCTGCAACATCAACAGAATGGTTTGCAGGGATAGATATATCTCTCAGAGGATATTGCTGGTCTGGAATAGGCTGCCATCCACAGAAAACAAAGCTCATCCCTGTTCATATTCAAGCTCAACTTAGATCTATGAATGGGAAACCGAAAATTTGCCCCATGACTGCCCCCATACTACTAAAGGTCAGAGGCAGCTCCTAAATGCTTTATCCCATACATGGATCCCCTGAAATTATGTATTGTATGATTCCAGTTATTCTCAGTAGGGAAATGCATAATTATTGACAATGGAATGGTTAACGTCAGTCTCTAACTAGTTGAGATTGGTTAATTTCAGCATAAAAAGGGAAACTGACCAGGCTTAAAATGGCCCACAAGTGTAGCTAGCCTAGTACTTGCCTATGAACTTATAGAGGGAAAAGCTTGAGAGCCTTTTAATTAACAAAATACTCCACTGACAAAGGTATATGTTGTGTGCCAATATCTTTTTCAGACATTGTCACCTCAAGTTTCAGACCTACAAATGCTAAAAAGCAAGAAAAAAAGTAATAAGCATGTGTATTCATGTCATACCGTCTACTTTTCATCATCTTTTCATCATCAATAATTTCATTTTGAGGGGCTGGAATGGCTGCATTTTAAATACTATTTTCAAATAAGTACCCATGACTTGGATAAATGGCCCAAATGAAAGTGTTTAACTAAGCTTATTAACTCATTGGACAGACCTTAACAAAGTGTAATATCTCTCTTAAGCAAGACCCTTCAAGCATTGAAGAAATATGATGAAATACCAAACTTTCTTTTTAAATTTTTCAATTGACGTATTTGTTAATCAGATATGTAAATTGGTCCATTCAGTACCATCTGCAACTGTGGCTTGAATCACAAGGACACAGGTAAATCAAATATATATTTGGACAGTTTAGATTATCCAGCTAAAATGGTGAATTTTGGGGAGGAAACCAGAGATGTTCATCCTTGGCATCACCATTGCAGTAGCCTTAGCTATATCAGTTTTATCCTGAGAAGGGTACAACAACCAGCCTGTTGCCAAAGCATTAGGGCACCTTCCACGTGCCTAAGCTGTTAGTCAGCTTAAGCTGATCTGACCAAAAAGACAGGTTTGGGCACAAGCTCTTCAGAACTTTTGTATCACCGAAGATCTCGTCTCTTGTAGGCTTTTGTAGATCAACAGTCAATTAACACTTCCCAATATTCCTTTCAAGTAAAACCCCTTCCATGTGTACTTTTTATGACAGAAACTGAACTTTTTCTGTGAAAATATTTATTTTACGCTAGGAAAAATGTTTTTATTGATTGTCACATAATGTTTAGTAACTTTAAAACAGGAGCATTACTTTTTTCTTTTGCGGTAAAAAGTTGGTAAAACTAATTTCAAACTACTTTTTTCTGAGATAAAAAATTGTGCTATTTTCCTTTTCTGGGCTGGGTTGTAAGTATTATGTAGGCTGCCAGCCTAGCTAGACAGAATTTGGTAAATAATTCTATGTCCTTGTAAGTATTAATGTGATCCACAGGCTTGTTTGGCAAATGTAAGAAAACTGTGTATGTTCTGAGCTTCAAAAATGTAACCACAGTGCACCCTGCTGGAAGAAAGCTGATAAGCAAAATATTTTATGACTGTGTTTGATCTCAAGCTCGGAGACAGGATGTCTGCAGCTAGATATTCTTTCTATTGTTTTAAGACCTAGATCATTACTAGGTTTCACATGTAAAGTGTCTTTTGTTGCTGTGGCTTCCTGGTAGGTGCAGATCAAAAGAGAAATGTTAAATGTTAAGTTCTGTGAGCCTGGGAAACTTAAAGAGAAGTAACAAGAATAATGTAATTTGAAATGACTCAGCAGTAATATGTATTATCAATTTAAGGACTATCTCAGAAAGGAAGGGGAGCATTTTGTATTTGGTTCTGAAGCTGACAACAACTCACCAGCACTTTGCCTTTGCTCTGTAAGTAGTGCTTAGAACAGTGATTTCTCTTAAAGATAAATAGAAATATAGCCAGATTAGTCAAGTTGTTTTCTATATTTGTCTGTGATTTCTGAACTCTCTAGTGTCACTATGTTGAATGAATAAGTATTGTCTTGTGTTTTTATTATTTATTATTAAATATTTTAAACCTTTCGATTGTGGCTGTTTTGTGTAGAGATAATTTAAGCTCTTAGGGTACTTGCATGTATTTGGTGATACTGTTTAAGCCACTCCTAAATAGCCTTCAAGTCTCAGTCACACTTACCAGATGGAATAATAACATTCCACAGTTGAATTGGACACCCTTTGGCAAGGGCCTTTATAGTAGCTGATAAGGGTGGTTGGTGGCAGTTGGTACCACCTTATAGTTTGGGCAGAAGGGGACATAGCTGGAGAAACTGTGACAGCCTTCCCCTGTTTGTATATAATTCGTATTTCAAAGTGTGTGTGTGTGTGTGTGTGTGTGTGTGTGTGTTTGTGTGTCAGCTACTTGGGCAGGGACAAGAAGCACTGTTTGGGCAGAGAGGGTGCTGGAGGTTTTGGCTTGACCGCTCGGCTGAGATCTGTACCCTGTAGCTGTGCCAGTGGTGAGTCTTATTGGGGATCTGGAGAAAAAGAGAGAAACCATTCCCAGACTGACTGTGATCTCTGTGTGCTCGTAAGGGAAATTGTACTTTACTGTGTGTGTGTGCTTGTTATCCTCTCAATGTGGACGCCCCTCACTGGTGCTAGTGGTGAGAATCGAGGTTCCTTGATTACTGGGCTATTGCACGGGCATCACAAGTGTTTAAGGAGCTTTTTACTGTTTCATTTTGTTTTTTCACTGCTTAATCTGTCTACTCACTGAATACTGCAGCTAGGCTTCCCCAGGAGTTATGCATCATTTTCAGCTTAAATATGGAACAACCTACTGGGTTCTTGGTTCATCTTCCAGTCACAAAAAGAAGAAAATGTCTAAACAGCCTTTGACAAACACAGCAGGCTGCTAAAGTGCTTCAGCTGCAGATGATACTGTTCTGGCCATTTCTGGTTCCTCAGACCATCCATCCTTTTTCTTGGCTCCCTCTAGTGTAGTCAATACAGCCACCATAGACTAGGAGTCAGACATGTCTTTTGCAGCTGTTGGAGTGCCCTTGGTGGGCAAGTGAAAGCCAATAGTGTCATTTTCGGGAGAAGAAGTAAGGAATACCACTCTACCTAGCCAGAATGCTATGCCTATCCCTAAAGAGATTTTTTTTTTCGGGCAAAAATGGGCCTGCTTCTTCAGAAGTTCCTGTCAAGAAGAAGAAAAAATATAAAGACATGTTTCTTTTCCTGCCTCAATTTCTTTAGACAGTAGTGATGTATTGGGCTTAGCTTACTGTTTCTGTCAGGCTCTTGACCCTTCCAGTTTAGCTGTTTATGGCAAAAGAAAAATAGATTCTTCATTTTCTAAAGAGGTTCAAGTTTATGAACCACAAAATGATTGTGAAAGGACAGATTCTACTTTGCCCCCTCAGGGTTCTGATTTAGATTCTAAGGAGTGAGGCTTCTGCTAGTCCCTTTGAAGCAGTCTACTTCTGTGAAAGTATTTCAAGAATGAATCCATTATTTCAATCAGGAACATAATGAAATTCCACCGTTCATAAAGAAATATGATTTATTGCAACTATATTTCCAGAACCTACCACAGTTCCTCCTGTTTTTTCAGCACTGGAATATGTTTTTGTCAGTACTTGTTACTTGCCTGACAGCAAACTTTCAGCCCCAAAAGCAGCAGATAGATTGTTTAAAGTTCCTCAGTCTTGTATAAGTTTTGTATAAGTTTTTATATACTCATCCCATATCAGACCCAGCAACTATTGCTTTAGTGAACCCAGTTGCTGCTAAACATATGGTTAATACTAATCCTCCTTCTGACAAGGATGGCAAAGCTTTTGATAGATTGTGAAGAATTCTTCGCTGTTACGCTCATATGCTGAAGTTTATGCTGGCCTCTTTTGAGAACTAGGAATATTATGGCATATGTTTCCTTTTCTGAAGAAAAAAACTGTAAAGTGTTTCCTTCTGTGTCTCAAGTAGCTGCCCACTGTTTGAAATGTGCTTATGATTCTGCTGATGTCCCTTCCAGGGATTTTGCCACTGGAACTGTTATGAGGAGATTTCTCCCTTGGAAAGAGATTTAGTTTTTGGACAATATGCTGCAAAAACCCTTAAAAAGTGGGATGAGAGAGATAAGCTGATTCAAGGAATCTCTCAGATTTCGAAGCAGTCCTTCTCCAAGTTTGCCAAGGGATTTAATGCTACCCCATACAACCATTTTTTTTATGCAAAATAAAGTCATCAAGTTGCTGGTAAGCAAACATTTAAAAAACAGTGGTAGGTAGGCCCCCCACACCAGGACAAAGTACAGTTTAATAATTTTGGATGACTATCTACAAAACTCTCCTCCTCCTTCCCACCCTGCAAACTCTTAATTCTTCTAGAAAGTGTGAACCTCCCTTTCTTTCTTTTTTTTTGGTAACAGTTTCAGATGGGTTCTGTGGGGCCAAGAGCAGTTACCACAAGCTTCCTCACAGACTGGACCTACTCGCACAAGACAAGAGGTGTTTGACACATCGCTACTTTAAAGAACTGCAAATGACTACCTGGATGATGGAATCTTAATACCTGTTAGGCACCTTTTCTCTGAGAACATGCAGTAGGTAGTAAAGGAGGTGTGAGAACCCGCTAATTGAAAAATCATATACTAGTAAATGGAAAAGGTTTTTAGTTGGTGCTAAGAAAGAAACCAGCACCCACTCAGGGCTAGTGTTTCTCTAGTTCTACATTATTTATGTAATTTACTATCCTTCATCAGTGTTCATTTGACAGCTATTTTAGCATGTCTGCCTGTGGACACCCCCCGCAACTTCAGTGCAGTAGCAGGTGAAAATATTTTTAAAGAGGTTATGCATACCCTGCCACCTAGGAAACAGGTGTTTCCTTCTGGTTATTTTAATTTTGTGTTTGCTCCATTTGAATCAGCTCATCAGGCTGACTTGAAGTTCTTAACAAGGAAGACAGTGTTGCTCATTGCTCTGACCTCTACAAGAAAAGTATCTGAGTTGCAAGCTCTTATGGTGGGTAAACCTTAACTTGTTTTCCACAAATATATTGTTTCATTAAGAACTAATCCTTTTCTCATGCTTAGCTTACTTTGAGCCAGACTATCCATCTCCATCTTCTCCCTTCTCTTTCCAGACCCTAAACATGAGGGAGAAAGGATACTCCATAGCTTGGACGTGCACAGACAACTCGGGTACTATCCAGACAGAACAAAAGCTTTCTGAAACTCCAGTCAAGTGTTCATTTCTTGTGAAAGAAACAAGGCAACCTGAGTCAAAACCGACTGTTTTCACTTGGTTATCTCATGCAATTAATTTTTGTTATACCCACCACAAGATACTTCCAGGTATGGTCAAGACGTATCTTTCTAGGGCATTGGCTTTTTGGAAAGGGTTTAGATTCTAAAAGTATTCTGGAAGAAGCAACTTGGTCCTGTATGAATGCTTTTACAAAGCACAATAAACCTGATTCCTTCTCCATGTTTAGAACAGGCTCTGTTTTGATAGCATGCATCCCCGATATATGTTTTCCAATATCGTTCAGGGACAGTTAGGCAGAGTTTCCAGACTGAGTCTTGATGACAAGGTATATGAAAGAGAGCTGGTGAATTTGACGAATATTTTTTTAGAAAGGGGCTATAAAGGAGAACTAGTTAATAGAGTGGTAGATACCAACCACTCAAAGAGAGAAAATAGATTTAAGCCATGGCTTAAGTGTAGTAAAGGGGAAATGAGAACTCCCCTTAACACCACATACAAGTTTAATGAACCAAGAGTATTGTTTACATATAGTAGCAATATAGGAGATATTAGGGAGATTGTTAATAGAAACTGGAACATTCTGAGGGGAGACAACAAGTTAAGGAATATAGTGAGGGTTCGTCAACAGTTTGGTTATAGGAGAAATAAGAATCTAAAAGATATACTCTGTAAAGAAAAAATAGTCACCCAAACATGCACCTTCAAAGAAAAAATTGGTAGTGTTCCATGTGGCTATTGTAAAGCCTGTCAATTTATAAATAAAGATTATACCTTTATACATCCAGTTAGTGGATATGTCTTTAGCTTTAAAGCAAAAGCTTCCTGTAGGACAAGTAACCTAGTTTATATAGCGGAGTGCACTGAGTGCACAGATTTTTATGTTGGCAAAACCAATAATATGTTCAAGGTAAGAATATTGCAACATATGTCTTCTATTAGGAATAAAGACCCACATAATGCCTTATATAGGCATATTGAGACTCACCCCACACATAGTTTTAAATTTAAAGCAGTGGTTACTGTTGTTATGAATAACAGGGGAGGAGATGTTAAATTACTAACTGAATCCATGGAGTCCAAATGGATTTTGGAATTGATGGCCCATAGAACTCCTGGGTTAAATGATTGTGTACCTTTAAAGCCAGCCTTACAGAAAAGGCGGGTTTTTTACTAATTTTCATTGGTTAAACCTCATTTTAAATATCAGGAATGGCTTTTAGTATGTGATCTGATGAAGGGTTTCCACCCGAAAGCGCTTGTCAGTGGATATATTTTGTTGGTGTTTTTACCAGTTTTTGGATACAATTTTTGGTGAATTTTAATAAAGCAACGGAACATCCAGCGGTGTCTCACCTTTCTTTTATCACATTTATTTTTCGTTTGTCTGGTGGGACTGAGGCACAACAAAGAACATTATTTGGACATTTATTTCTCTTGGTTCGTTTTTGCTATGCCAGCTATGGATGGTGAGAATCTAACAATTTCCCTAGCAGCCCAGAATAGAGATGGAGCTATTGGAGAATCATCTACATGAGTTGCTGATAAAGATTTTCTTATCGAAGATAATCCCCTACTAAACCTGGGCTTTGTAATTAATAGAACTGATACAGCTATTGATAAAGTTCCTGTAGCAACTGATAAAAATTTTGATAATTTGATTCGAGACTTAAGCTATAAGGCTGGGAGACTACAACGGCTACGTTGGCAGACTTTTCATTTAGAAGCCTGTCAAAGTTATGGTATTGTTCCAAGGGGCATGAGAATTATGTGCATGCCCGCACAAGGCAAACGCTACCCTGAGCTTCTAGCTCAGTGGCAGAGGTTGAACATCCAAACAAGTTTTAAATATATGGACATATTAAATAACTTTTTTGCCCCTGAGATAGCGACGCTAAGAAAAGAAGTTGAAGCCTTACGTAGTAAACTGGAAACTCAATTTGGTGAGCCCTTTCATAAGGCACGCTTAAGAGAGTTTCTGGATACTATATCGGACAATGACAATAAGATACGTCTACAGAAGGTTAATAAACTAAGGAGAGATTATGAAGATTTCACCGCAGGCAACATCTTCGTTTGGCCCAGATACAATGCTTCGCATCCTGTTCCCAATGATGGGACCAATAGGAAGGCATCACGACATCATCAGGATGGGAGGGGTGTGGCAGGAGATTCTGTAGCACTTGTCGACTGCATAACGGATGGTAACAGTGGTGCTTTACAGAGTAACAGGAGCGTGAAAACAACAAGTTTGTCGACAGCAGAGAGTTTCAACGTGTTTGCCAAGGATAAGACACCCCCACACACATCAGAGGGATCTCATTTTGATACACCATCTGAGGGGGTTTCATCCATCAATGTTACATAAACTTATGCTGGTATTGCCACAATAGAAGAATCTTGCCTAGGAGCACGTCCTAAACACACGCTAGGACCCTCACATTTTTTGGAACAGTTGCCAGCTCCTATGAAGAAACGAGGAGCGTGGAAACGCTCCTTGAGCGAGGGGAGAGATCCGAACAAAAGAAGGAAGATATTGGATTGACTTTTAACCATGATTATGGTATTGTTTTTAATTTATCTTCACATGTTTTAAGTAGTGAAGAATTATATGTCTTGAACAAAGGTATGACATTTGTACCTGATAGACTTAGTGTTTTTAATGAAGTCATGCTAGATATAATGCTTTTCTGTAGAAACCTAGCATTGAAATGTGCCTTTGGCTTTAATAATGATTATAAAACAACTCTTAGACAGCCAAGTGGTTATATACCACCTTTTTCTCCAGCTCTCAATTTATTTATTGGTAGTTGTGAACATGACTTGCAGGAATATTTCCAGAATAGGGCGTTTCATGAATATCACAACTTGACACAAAAACAGAAGAAAGCATTGTTTGATTTAAGTAATAATAAGAGTTTAGTCATTAAAACAGCTGAAAAAGGGGGAGCTGTGGTGGTACTTGATACCACCATGTATGTTAGAAAAATACAAGAATTGTTATCTGACAAACATACTTATATACAGATTAACCCCATTGGTATAAAAACTATAGTTGATAAAGTACATAACTGTCTAAGACAATTGCACTTTGAAATGAAAATTAATGATGACACATACAAGTTTTTATGGATAGACAAGGCCGTCATTCCTATTTTTAAAGGTTTACCAAAGATACACAAATCCCCACATGACCCTCCATTCCGACCCATAGTCTCTGGAAGAGGATGGGTGACGGAAAATATTTCCATATGGCTAGAACACACATTACATCCCTTTGTTGATAATACGTCCACTATACTCAGACACAGGAGATTTTTTGCTTAAACTAGGAGAGGTGAATAGTGAGAGGACACAAGGGAATAATGATTTTTTGATGGTTACCTTAGATGTTCAAAATCTATTTACCGTAATCAGCAATGACTATGGGGTTCAAGCTGTAAGTGAGATATTGGCAGATCAGAATGTCGATGATGAGAAAATAACATTAATTAGGACACTATTAACCTTGGTTTTGGAAAACAATGTGTTTGTAGGAGCATAAAATACATATAGACAAGCACAGGGGGTGGCCATGGGCAACCCCTGTGCTAATACCTATGCCAACATTGTCCTTTGGTATTGGGAGAGGGCCATGATTTTTAATAAACCAGAGTGGATGCAACATATACGCTTATATACACGTTTTGTGGATGACGTTTTCTTTTTGTGGAAGGATGATATTACATCTTTGGATGGTTTTTTGGACTATTTACATTCCACCACCACCTTCCTTAAGTTCACCAAGAAGTGTTCAACCACAAATATTGATTTTTTAGACATATGTATATCCCAAAATGATGCTGGTTTTTCTTCAGGCCTGTACAGGAAGGATTGCTGGAAAAATACCATGCTCTGTTTTGATAGCATGCATCCTCGATATATGTTTTCCAATATCGTTCAGGGACAGTTAGGCAGAGTTTCCAGACTGAGTCTTGATGACAAAGTATATGAAAGAGAGCTGGTGAATTTGAAGAATAATTTTTTAGAAAGGGGCTATAAAGGAGAACTAGTTAATAGAGTGGTAGATACCAACCACTCAAAGAGAGAAAATAGATTTAAGCCATGGCTTAAGTGTAGTAAAGGGGAAATGAGAACTCCCCGTAACACCACATACAAGTTTAATGAACCAAGAGTATTGTTTACATATAGTAGCAATATAGGAGATATTAGGGACATTGTTAATAGAAACTGGAACATTCTGAGGGGAGACAACAATTTAAGGAATATAGTGGGGGTTCTTCCACAGTTTGGTTATAGGAGAAATAAGAATCTAAAAGATATACTCTGTAAAGAAAAAATAGTCACCCAAACATGTACCTTCAAAGAAAAAATTGGTAGTGTTCCATGTGGCTATTGTAAAGCCTGTCAATTTATAAATAAAGATTATACCTTTATACATCCAGTTAGTGGATATGTCTTTAGCTTTAAAGCAAAAGCTTCCTGTAGGACAAGTAACCTAGTTTATATAGCGGAGTGCACTGAGTGCACAGGTTTTTATGTTGGCAAAACCAATAATATGTTCAAGGTAAGAATATTGCAACATATGTCTTCTGTTAGGAATAAAGACCCACATAATGCCTTATATAGGCATATTGAGACTCACCCCACACATAGTTTTAAATTTAAAGCAGTGGTTACTGTTGTTATGAATAACAGGGGAGGAGATGTTAAATTACTAACTGAATCCATGGAGTCCAAATGGATTTTGGAATTGATGGCCCATAGAACTCCTGGGTTAAATGATTGTGTACCTTTAAAGCCAGCCTTACAGAAAAGGCGGGTTTTTTACTAATTTTCATTGGTTAAACCTTATTTTAAATATCAGGAATGGCTTTTAGTATGTGATCTGATGAAGGGTTTCCACCCGAAAGCGCTTGTCAGTGGATATATTTTGTTGGTGTTTTTACCAGTTTTTGGATACAATTTTTGGTGAATTTTAATAAAGCAAAGGAACATCCAGCGGTGTCTCACCTTTCTTTTATCACATTTAGAACAGGCTTTGCTAGGACCATTCTCCAAGGACTCCTCCATCCAGTCAGTCTAAGCTGTGGTAATCTATCCATGTAGCTAATGCTACTGCAGCAATGATCCTAATTACGAGAGCAGTACAAGTATGTAAGCAAATTTACCATAACAGTAAATCTTCAGATGAGCACTGCTACAATAGCCGCTCCCTTCCTCTATCTCTATTCTTTTTGTACATTTTTTTTGCCAGGGTGATGACCCTTATTTTTAATTTTGTCAGGGCTTTAGCCACCCTCCCTCTGTCAGCATGAAGACACTGAAGGGGTTTAGCACTCAAACCTGTCTTTTTACTCAGCTTGAACTAAGATTTGGGTGCACGGAACATGCCTGAAGCTTTGGAAGCTGGCTGGCTGTTATATCCTTAGCATATAACTAACTCTGCTGCAGCAATCATTCTAACATCTGCTGTTATAAGTGTACTTTACTGTACTTTCACGCAACAAACCTATGCAGAGAGGATAATGATACAGACCCCATGCAATAGCTCAAGTCCAAGACTGAACCTTGATGTTGTAAACCAAAAACCTTTGCCAATGAGCAATTGTGCTTCCTAAGATGAGCAAAACCAGGTGCACAGAAAGAGTTACTTTCCTCAGTATTTCAGCTAGAATTAAATGTGGAAAGTATAACTGTTCTTATATCTGTGTGCAAAGCACAACACTGCAAAGTTGCAGTGAGTTTTATTACATGAAACCATGGACTTTTTGAAACCAAAGGACCTTGCTCTTTCTTCTTTTGGTAGGGGCAACCCTTATTTAACTGTAGTTTGTGTCAGGGTTTCCCACCTTGTATACTGAGCTTGCTTTCACAATGTCAGCAGTTTACTGAGACTCGTGTATGAGTAAACTACATATTAGTTTTCTTCCCAAGGCCATCATTCATGGAAAGTCTTTTTAAATCATTTTAAGGAGCTTGGCCACCTTATTTTTATCTATGTTTCCATGACCATGAAACCTCAGATACTATTTTTATGTAATATGCTTAGTGTATGGATGCAACAATTTACTAAACCACAAGTGACTGAATCATGGTTCACTGAACCACAACAGAAAAAAAATAGATTTTATGAAAGTCACACGTTTCAAAAATGCCAAGTTCAAGTACTGGTTAAATAATATCTGTTATACAAAAATCAGGGGCCCTCCTCTGATCCAACCATTTGAAGGACTGTTCCTTGAATCCCCTTGCTTTCATGGTTGTACTACTTCAGAAACATTTTATATACACTTTGAGGATTACAATACAGAGTTTAAAAGTACTGATTTTATTGTTCAAGCACCCATTATTCTCTCTCAAAGAAATTCATTTTCCACTAATCCACTGTATACTGTGTGTGTGTGTGTGTGTGTGTGTGTGAGTGTGTGTGTGTGTGTGTGTGTGTGTGTGTGTGTGTGTGTGTGTGTGTGTGTGTGTGTGTGTTTGTGTGTGTGTGTGTTTATATATAAATGTAGGAAGCTTACATGTTTATGAACACATATACATAAAAGTATGTGAATTATATATATGTATATATGTATGTAACACACACACAGACTCACCCGCATATTTATGAGTGTGTATATATGGGTCTACTATACATGATCAAAATTTCAAAAAGCCGAAACCCATATGGCCAAGACCATATGTTCGACTTTTGAGATTTTGAACATTTAAAAAAAAAAAAAAAAATCCTACCTACACGTTGCTAGCAAGTGGGCAAGCTCCCCTGCACCCCCCACACCCTCTGCTTTTTAAATATACCAACTCCAAGCTCACACTAAAGTGCAGAAAATGGAAATGTTCCCAGGCCATGCTTCAGAACGTTTGAACTTCCAAAAGTCAATCATATGGTCTCGGCCATATGGAAGTCTGCCTTTTGGAAGTTCGATCATCTGTAGGGGACCCGTATATATATATATATATATATATATATATATATATATATATATATATATAAACTAAGAGTTGCGGGAGCTAGGTCTGACTCTAAACCGGTTCAAGTGGCATTCCCCAGGGTTCAGTCCTAGAACCCCCTCCTGTTCGGCATATACTTCTCAGAGGTACAGACAAGCACAGCAGGTCTATGGCTGACCAAGTTCACAGACGACTGCAAACTAGGGGCTATAACTGACTCTCCGGCTGACACATATATCCTGCTAAAGGGTCTCACTTAGACAGATACCTGGTGTCAAAACCATGACCTCGAGCTAAATGCCAAAAAAGTGCATAGTCATCCCCTTTGGAAAAAACAAAGTACCCACAAACTACCACATAGGTGGTAGCCCCCTAAATACGGAAGATGTAATAAGGGATCTGGGGACCCAAGTAAGATAGTAATCTCTCCTTTGATAATCACATTGCCAAAGTGGTTAGAAAATCCTATGTGTCCCACCTAATCACAAAACGGTTTGCATCCAGATCAAAAGAGGTCATTGTGCCCCTCTACTCATCACTCATCAGACCCATCATAGAGTACAACACCCCATTTAGGATGTGCCTTACAAGACACCTGCAACATCTGGAAAAACCATAGAAATGCATAGTCATACCCTTCGGGAAAAATAAGGTTACCCCTAGCTACCATATAGGTGGCAATCCCCTGAACACAGAAGAAGTTATTAGGGACCTGGGAACCCAGGTTGACAGTAGCCTTTCATTCGACACTCATATTGCTAAAGTAGTTAGGAAGACCTTCTACATTGCCCACCTTATCATGAAGGGATTCACATCTAGATCAAGGGAAGTCATAGTCTCCCTATACTCATCACTCATCAGACCAATGATCGAGTACAATGCCCCATTCAGAATGTATCTGACCCGACACTTGCAGCAGCTGGAGAGGCCACAAAGTTCCTCACCAAAAGGATAAAGGGTCTCAAAAATCTGTCTTATGCTGCCCGACTGAAAGAACTCCAGTTATATTCAGTTGCTTACCGCTTGCTCAGAGGTGACCTATGCCTGACATACAAGGCCATGTCAAACCCAGATTTGATGAACATGCTTCATCTCAAAAAATCTAGATCCCTCAGAGCCACAAGGGCGGGAGACTTAAACCTCGACACGGTTATTAATAGGACGTGCTGGAGGGATAGATTCATCACCCAAAGACTCCCTATGCTGTGGAACAAAATCCCAGTTTATGTGAGGCAGAGCACCTCGCTGGCCTTGTTCAAGAGGAATCCTGACCAATGGATGGGAGATCGCAGATACACCCCAGGGGTTACCTCAGTGTCACTGCTCGACAGAGGCACAGCAAAATAATGGGCATAGTTTCTCCAAACTAAAGGGGTGGCGTAAGCCACAAAACTATGGGCTAGGCTTATAAATGCCCTCGGGCAGATAGCCTAGTATGAACCTATGAACCTATAAGTACCTCAACAAGAGGATCACTGGCCTCAAACAGATGCCCTATGCAGCTCGACTGAAGAAACTCCAGCTGTACTCGGTTGCATACCGCCTACTCAGAGGTGATTTATGCCTGACATACAAGGCCATGTCCAACTCAGAATTGATGGACATGCTCCACCGAAAGAAAACCATACCCCCTCGAGCAACACGCTCTAGGGATCTAAACCTCACCACAACGATAAATAGGACGTGCTGGAGGGATAGAGTCCTGTCTCAGAGACTTCCCATGCTCTGTAACAAGATTCCAGTCTCCATTAGGCAGAGCTCCTCGCTCACACTCTACAAGAGAAACCTTGTCGAGTGGATGGGAAATAGAAAGTTTAACCTGGGGATCAATTCAATGGCTCTGCTGGACAGAGGCACAGGTAACTAATCTAAGGGGGTGGCGAAAGCCAACACAATTCCGGCTAGGCTTATAAATGCCTTCGGGCAGATAGCCTAGTACCTACCTATGAACATATATATATATATATATATATATATATATATATACGGAAATCAGATCATTGACCCAAACATACCAATTGTGGAACAGGCAGAAAGCTGGAACAGTTGACTGGAAATCAGTTTATAGTATGTACCCACTTTTTGTCAGTGCAAGATCAGTATACCATGCAGATGGGGGAATTTGCCCTTTCTTCACTGTATTGCGATCTTGGAGTGGGGTCATATATAATTTTTTTTTTGGTTGGTGATCGACAAGTTACGTTCAATCACTTTGTCATTCAGTAAGTTACGTTTTCAATGGATGGTCATATATCCACATACATAGATAGATAGATAGATAGATAGATAGATAGATAGATAGATAGAGTCTCTGTCTTAAGATTTACTTAAGAAAACTAATCTGCATTTTTTAATGTTGAGGTTAATTCCACAATCGATGCATCAATCTTTTTCTTGATCCGACCCCTGCTGGAGAACTTAATATCAGAAGGGGATATGCTAACTGCCTCCACTTTGCAGTCATCAGCAAACTTGGTAAGCTGTTGTCCCTTGACATTGGCTTTTATGTTATAGAAATGTACACAAAAGATAAGGGGTCCAGAACAGAGCCCCAAGGGGCATCGCTGGTGATAGTTTTCTATTTAGAACAAATTCCCCCGACCTTAATGGTATGGATTCTATCAGAAAGCTAATCACCTATTCATTGAACTATGTAGGAGTTAATTTTGCAGTAGGAGAGTTTGTCATTAATCCCAAAATGAGGTATAGTAGCAAAGGCCTTGGCAAGATTCAGGTAAGCGGTGCTGACTGTATGCCCTTTATCCATGGCCTCAGTAACCCACTCAAAGTACTCAACCAGGTTACACGGGCATGCTTTTCCTTTTACAAAGCCGAAATGGTATGTCCAAGGTTATAAGGTTACCTGCATCATTGTTTAGTAGTTCAGCTATAGTATTGCAAGTAATACTAGTGTGAGTAATAGTCCTGTAATTCCCAGATTCAGTAGAGGGACCCCCTTTATGCAAGGGCACCATACCTTCTGTTCTCTACATGGAGGCACACAAGTGGTGAGACTCGGGTTGAAGAATTGATTATGGAGTTTTGCTATATGAGATTTTACACTTCTTACCAGATATCCAGGATTATTATCAATACCCATGTAAGTAATATTTTTGATTTTGAAAAGTGCTGAAAGGACTTGGTCCAGATTAATCTCAGAGGAGGGTAGTGAGAGGGAATGGACATGACTGAGGAGAGGGTGGATGATGATTACGTTGGAAGAGAATTTGTTAGTGAGAATATCAGCAATATTTTTAGAATCTGAGGAGCAGGTACCATTAGAGATAAGTTCAGTACAGAATTGTTTGTTACTTCTAAGCTTTCTTATATAGTTGAAATAGATGCAATCCTATATTCACCAAAATCCTAATATGTCCTAATGGTAAGTTTTAGAGACTTACTTAACAGTTTTAAAACCCTTTTATAGTGATGAAACGGGTATGTTTTAGTAATGGCCAGAAGACTTTTCTTTATGTGATCCATTTTGTTGATGCAGTATGTCTACCATATGGGTTTAGTTTTTAAACTTGCCATTATGCTTACACTGGATTGGTATAGATGCTTCAATACATCTTTCCAAGACCGCTTAAAATTCAAAGAAGGAGGCAGCAGCTGAGGAGCTGTACCATTCATGATTGTTTATTTAGTTGGCTCTCTTCCTTCCTACCTATCACATCAGGTGTACCCCAGGGTTCTATCACGGGCCTTCTTCTTTTCAATATTTTCACCAATGATTCCTTACTTCTTGCAAACGATCCTCCCTTATTCAATATGCTGATGATTCTGCACTCATCTCCATTTCTAACAATATCTCTGATCTCCATGCTCTCACCCAATCCTCTTTCCTATCTATTGAAAAGTGGCTCTCTGATAATCAGCTCATTTTAAATCCAAAAAAAAAAAAAACTAAACTCTTGCTGTTTCTCCCATATTCTCTCTCGCAACACAAGTCAGCCTTTGTCATCACATCCTCTGACAAAACCACCAATAAACCTGACCCCCCACACATGGGCGCCGGAACCATAGAGCGACGGGGAAGGGGTGCACCCCCCCACACACACTTTTGCAGCAGATCCGTCCAATTTTTTTTCTCTTTGTTTCAGCCTGTCGGAATTGAGCTGAAAGCATTTCCGGCTGGCTGAAGGAGCTCACGCATTTCCAGCTGACTCAAATTCGAGCGAGCGGGAAATTTACAATTTACTGCTGTAAGATGAAATTACTGGATTATCGGCTGCAGAACGGAATGAAGTACAGGGCGAGTGATTTACTGTTGCAGCCTACAGGACAATCTGGTGGGGAATGAAGTAAGGTAGGAAACTAAAGGTGTGTGTGTGTGTGTGTGTGTGTGTGTGTGTGTGTGTGTGTGTGTGTGTGTGTGTGTGTCTGTGTGTGTGGATTATCGGCTGCAGAACAGAATGAAGTACAGGGCGAGCGATTTACTGCTGCAGCCTGCAGGACGATCTGATGGGGAATGAAGTAAGGTAGGAAACTAAGGGTGTGTGTGTGTGTGTGTGTGTGTGTGTGTGTGTGTGTAAGGGTGTGTGTGTGTGTGGGTGTGTGTGTGTGTGTGTGTGTGTGTGTGTGTGTGTGTGTGTGTGTGTGTCTCTCTGTTTAACAGGTGATCTGGTGTGTAATGCCTGTTCTATGAAATCTCTTTTTTAAAAGTATTCATGTATTCCAAGTTCTATATTTTTACCAGATTTTCCATGAGCTGTGGAAAGACAATGGCCTTCTGAATGATAGGTACATTTATAGATGTACTGAAAATTATCATTTTCTTGACTTTCTGATCTGCCTTTTTGTGAGTGTTGGAGGTTCAGAGATTTCTGAAACACAAGAGCTCATTCACAAGCTACATAAAAAGATAAAACGTTCATGTTTTTATCCATTCATTCATTCATCAAGTAAGTGGGTTGGATCATACAATCTTTTTTTAGCCATGATCTAGTTGCAAGAAGATTAGATTACAAACATTTAAAATATATGTTGTATGTAATATACCACCTATTAAGTCAGGCACATTATATATCCAGGTGAACAGTGAGCACAATCCAAGCCTTGAGATACAGATTACGTTGGCTAACAATGGCTGTTGCTCACCTGACTAACATACTTCCAACATGTGACTGCTTTTCGTTACAAATAAATATACAGGCAGGTTTCTTAGGTACTTGTTTGAGGTTTTATTATCTATGTAGGTTGAGATCAGACTGGAATATATAGTGAGTTCCTTCTACTACTGCAGTAAATGGAATGCTGTAAAATAATCGTGGAAATAATGCACTTCCACTATAACTTATTGACTTATAGCTGAATGAGGTTATTTCACATCAGTTCTATGGAACTGTCATTTTGCAAGATATTTTTTCAAATATCCAGTCATAAGCTTGCCTGGATGAAAAATGAAAAAAAAAAAAATGAAATGCAAGATGACCCCCCCCCCACGTACACCCATGAGAGGGGCAATCTTTTCCACCCTGAAAGTTATATGTGTCAATGCAATGGCTGCACAAACATGTGCTTTTTTGATGCAGTTTGATACTAGTTTCATATTTTTGCTTCATAGTTGCCAGATAGGAATGTTCACTAGAGACTGTTTGATTTCTATACTAGTGGAATGCTCTGTTTAAGATTGCAGTTGTATAGCAGGAGTAGATTTCCAAATTAAGTGTTGCAAGGCAGGATGCTTGCAATATAAAGGATGCTATGGGATAATTTTAAATGGGAGAGAGTCAATGTACTTTGTATTTCTAGACATTTTGTTTATTTATTTTGGACATATACAGTGATAGGTTCTCCTTTGGAAATGTATATTTAGTTTTTTGTATTTTTATGTGAGTTGAATGGATATTTATTAGCATAGTTGGAATATAGAGAGGGCTGGGTCAATGGAGTGACCAAGCAATAGTCAAATAACTGAAGCCTATAAGGTATGGTATAGCTTTGTGTAATGATCCACATTTTTTCTTTTTTTTCATTGACAATTAAATTATGTTGGTCAAATTTTAAATGCTGATTAATGATGGCTCCTACAAACACATTTGCAATTCCTCATTCTAATGCACTGTTATTTTGCGAGATGGTTTTCATTTCTTTATGGTTTCCTTTTGAAGGACTGGAGGTAAAGAGTGTTATCTTTGTCTTTTTGACGTTTAGACAAATTTGGCGTTTAGACAAACTTGTGACTTTACAAGCTATTGGTCTATAGAAACATTTTTTATTGCACTATTTTCTGAAATTAAATTACAGAGGGCACTGAACATAATAAGGTAGAGTCATCTGCATACTGGATAATGTTGCTGTCTTATGCAATATTTATGCATTTCATTTATAAGAATGTTGAACAGAAATGGACCTTGGACTGATCTTTGAAGTGGTTCTACTGTACTGGGTAGAAAGGAAGAATATGTGTTACACCGATGGGTATGCTGAGTGTGCAGATTAAGGTACCTTTTAAACAATTTTATCATTAAATCACTAAAACCTACTTTAGCTAATTTAATAAGTGGTAATGGGTGAGATATGGTATTGACAGATTTGGATCAATCTAAGTACCATATAGCTTTTAGTTAATTGTATTTATGAATGTTATTAATGCTGTTTCATCACTATTTTCCTGTCTAAAGCTGTGGTTTGTGAGGGAGAGTAAGTTGCTTAGATGTTGTACATTTTAGTATGTTCCTCTTACTTGCAATATATTACATTAAAAGTATTAACTTGTATTGAAGTGGTTCCTTTGTGGTTTCTATAATATAGATATTTATCTGCAGTCAGTGATTTTAACTAAAGTTCAAAGTCTGTGTAATATAACAATATAAGATTCTTTTCATTGTATGGACAAACATGATTGTCTGTATGTCTAATTAGTATTGATACTGGGTATGCTATAGAGTCAACAGCAATTTGTGATTAGTCGGAGGGTAAGTTTTGTGCTGCTGCAGTAGTTATTTTAGCTTAGTTACCATTTTTATGATATTGATTGCCACTAAATCTAACCAGAAAAAAGTATTTTAAAGGGTTCATTTAAAGCATATTTTCTATTTAATTAAAGTTATAGCAGAACTTATAAAATGTGAGTTTAAAATACAGAGAGCTTTAAAGCCAGTTTCACGTGGACATGGATTTGCTTGTGGTTTTCTTTCAGGTCTAAGCAAATTATTGAGCTATTTGGGATTTTCTTTTCTCGTGGTTTACATATTATTTTATTATTGTCTGTCTATTTTTATTGATAGTTTTGATTAATTTCTTAAATGTATTTATTTATTTGACATTCGGTTACCTTGAAAGTCCAATTGGGCCAGAAGGTGTCCATTTTCAGGGGAGGCCTAGGGAGAAAAGCTTCACAATCTTACAAAAATCAAGTACAGATATTTTAAATCACAAAGTACCATGTTGCATTACAGAAACATAAGAGTGAAAAAATTTAATGAGTAAATCATAGAACATGTTTCATAGTAGAGTCCAATGAAAAACAATAACATGAGTTGGAGAAAGTATGCGAGGAAAAGCTCAATAGTCATATTATGTGTTACATAGTTACGTATGTGATAAATGAGACCCAAGACATCCTAATAAGATATTTAAAGCGATATTAGAGATTACATGATTAGAGGCAGTCAGGGGAAATTGAGTGATATCTTAGTATGAGAGATGGTGTTCATATTATAGTTATAGAAGGAAGAAGGATGGAGAGAAGGAGATTATAACAAGAGTACAGGCTAGGGTGTCTTCGGGTAGCTTAGGTGAGTAGGGAGGAAAGAGTTAGAGAAAAGGTCTGCAGAGATGAAGTGTATAAGGTAAGGTAGTGAGAAGATAAACGAAAGGAATGGAGTAGGAAGGTACAGAGGGTTGTGAAGTACGATTTAGGCTGAAGAGGTGAGTGAAGTGTAATGACTATAGTTTTGTAAATTTTGGGGTGTTTTTGCTATCTTACCATACCTTCCATGCTTTTTCGGATGATTCATAGTTGGTTTGAAGCTAGCTGTTATTGAGGGAGCATGTATATATATATATATATATATATATATATATATATATATATATATATATATACATACACACACACACACACACACACACACACACACACACACACACACACACACACACACAGATTTAATCATTTTCTGCATAGTGGTGATAATGTGCTTAATATGTTGAGAAATATGTCATTAAATAATGTAATAGCTTTCTTTAGCAGTAAGTGCTTTAAAGGTAACCAGTGAGTAGATTAGCTTATAACAGTTAGTGCTAGAAGGTTTAGAAGGTGATGACATGTGAAGGGTATTGCAGCCTTCCACTAACTTGCAATGGACACATTAATAATTTATGTATGTGGTGATGGTGCAGTAACTATATTACACTGGTTGTAATTCTTGGGCCACACCCATTGGCATTCAATTTTGTTTGATTAAATACTTTCTTAAGAATTATATTTACTTCACTTACAGAGACAAAGCATAAGGAAGGTCCTGATCTGTTGAGGTAGGTTGATTACATGTGGAGCTAGCAAGTCAGTAGTGATTGTGTTATAGAATCAGAAGAATCCATCCATCCATCCACCCATCCATCCATCCATCCACCCATCCATCCATCAATATATCCATCCATCTATGCTGCCACATAGTAATCAGAAAACATTTCTGCTACTACTTCTGGTCTAGTAATATTTAGCCACCCTTCCCAACCAACATCTAAGATCATCTGTTTTTATTGTACATCTTTCCAGAATTGCTCTGGATTATGAAAAAAAGGAATGACTGTCTGTTTTAAAAGTTTTTTGTATCATGTTTTTATTCTAGATTTATATTTATTTCTGAGTACTACATAGCCATTCCAATTTTCTTGGAAGTTTGATTTTTTTTTTTTTTTGAGATTTTTTTCATGTACTATCCCTGATTTTTTTATGTTCTTTTTAAATCAGTATTCAGCCAAGATGCATTGTTAGACCTTATTTTTTGAGGTGATTTAGGGACATGTTCCCCTGTAAAGCAAGTAAAATATCTGAGAACTAATTAACTGCATTATTCAGATCTGAAAACATCTAATTAACTAGTTAAGACTAGGTACCAGTTTTTCTTTGCAAGCAGTTGAGAGCACAACTGTGCAAGGCATGGGGATAACTCAGATTTCAACCTTATTAAAATGTTCAAATTCTCAAAAAATTTTAGTTTTAAAATATGGCATGTTACAAATTAGCATATTCCTTTTCTACTTGCCACGTAACAACATGCATGGGTAGGAAAGCCATGCCCTGTTACAATGTGGTGCAAGCAGTGATGTCGGTTGAAAGGATATCACCATCACTACTGATGTTTTAGCATTTGCATTCTTTGAATCATAATGAACTTCATTAGAAATAAATCACACAATTCAAATCACCCAATCAAAGCTACTAGATAATGCATTGATTAATCTTACTTAACTATAACATACTTTTTAAAGATACAGTTTTGTTCAAGCTGGGATAAAAGATAACTTTTTAAGGAGACAGTGTATGATGGATAAGTTACCTACTTGCTTTAGCAGGTGATATCAATGCTTACAAGTACCCATTCATCAGTTAGATGAGTGAGTACTTAGAGAAACTGGGACGGTTTTCTTTTTTTATGTTCTTTTGCCTTTGATACTGGCAGAACATTAGATAATTTCACCAGGGCAGTGTTTGGAGGTATACATGTCATACAAAAAAGTCATATTTTTTTATTTGTTTCAACACTGATTAGGGCAGTGTGGTAATGACAGTGAGAAGCAAATGCTACTAAAATACTGGAAGGATACCAGATAATTAAATATGTGGATAGTTTAAGCAGTATGTACTGTCGAGCATTGACTGATTATTTCTAAGTAAAAAAATGACAAGCAGAGTAGGAAAGGGAAGCTACCTTCTAAGACAATGGAAGAGGGTCCTGCAGCAACATATGAAAAACTGCTTTCTGCACGTGAGTGAAGCAATTTCCCAAATATATCGCAGATAACCCTATACAAAAATGAAGAAGCCAAGCAGTCACCTACCAAAGACTATTTTAGTGGGATTATTTAGTGAGAAATCAATATATTTATTGTCTAGGAGTAAGATATATATTCCATATTATAGTAAAATACATACACTATGGTGGATTACATGATGTGATCCTTGTGGGTTAGACAGCAATATGCCAAAGATTGTTTTCAGCTAGGAAGCAAAATATTTCCTCTGTGTGAATAGGACAATGTTCCAAGTTATATGTAACAGCCATGCAATATTGTCGACTGTCGGGTAGGATCATGGAGATGCCAGACAGTAACTCATAAAATAGCTGCTTTCAGTGTATTGAGAATTGTCTTAAAAATATTGCATTGTGTACTTGTATAATGTGGTTGTTTCTCAGGAGAGAAATGAGAAATACACATGTAGGTCTACATATATATATATATATATATATATATATATATATATATATATCTATGGGCGGCACAGTGGTGCAGCAGTTAACGTTGTCGCCTCACAGCAAGAGGTTCTCCGGTTCAATTCTCGACTGGGGTGCCTTCTGTGTGGAGTTTGCATGTTCTCCCTGTGTTCGCATGGGTTTCCTCCCACATTCCAAAGACATGCATCTGGAGCATTTCTCCCCGGGCCTCCGCTGAAAACAGGCTCTGTGGAACCTAGTCGGACATTCCCGGTCAGCAAATGTTAAATAAATAAATAAAATATATACATACACATACATACAGAGTGTGTGTGTGTGTGTGTGTGTGTGTGTGTGTGTGTGTGTGTGTGTGTGTGTGAATGTCCCCCCCCCCCCCACATTCAGTACACCTGGTGGCTAGAGGCTCAAACCCTGTACCTTCAGTATAGGGTAAAAAGCCTAATGTCCCTAGCCACCACCACTTGTGAGCTTTTCCCACATTTTTTGTGCAAAGAGTTGAGAGCTGTAGTGAGAACTTCATTTATATTCCCCCAGGTTTCTTTGTGCTAAGAGTTGAGAGCTATAGTGAGAACTGAATTTGTATTCCCCCAGGTTTTTTGTGCTAAGAGTTGAAAGCTGTGGTGAGAAGCGAGAAAATAATTCACTAAATGATAGCCAGTAAGTGTCATTCTTACTATTTTTCAGGAAGCTGCTGATTTAGCATAGTGGTATGCTACTCTGACTGTAGTACATAGGGTCCTGGGTTCAAGACTTACTAGTGAAATGCATGGTGGTAACACAACATTTTATTCTTGTAACTTTACAAAATTATACAGGCAATGTTTAAAATGTGTCCCTGGTTTTTGACCTTCTACCCCCCCCCCCCCAAATATGAAATTGAAAATAAGTGCGAGAAGCTGTGCAAGATGCCTATGGTGTACACTGCTGTCATTCTATTTATAGTGTGGGTGTGGAAGTAGACTTTTATGATGGAAATGTTCTGAATTGGGCAGTTTTGTCATTATTGGTTCATACATTTTGTTTCATTGCTTACTAAAAGACTGTTCCATACTACAAATTTAAAACGCATTCGAACAAGTGGTGCTGTATTATACAAGGAATATAATTTAATACAATGAGGTTAATACAATCAGGAAGGTGAATCAAAGAATGTATACATGTATGCTTGCTCACAGGATGCAGGAGATCAAAATAGGGGAAGAGACCAGCCACCAATAGAGTCCCCAGGGTTCAGTTCCGAGACTTTCTGTTTGGCATATACATCTCAAAAGTAAAATGACATACCAAAGGGCTTTGGCTCACTAAGTTGGAGATGACTGCAAGCTAGGAGCAGTTATTGAATCCCCAAATGACTTGGCCATCATGCAGGAAGTTTTGTCCTAACAATAACTGGTGCCAGAATCATAAGTTGAAACTGAACTCCAAGAAATACATTATCATATCCTTTGGGAAGTCATCTACTCCAGGGAACTGCCAAATTGACAATGCCCCCTGAGAACTAACCCAGTTGTTTGGCATTTGGGAACATATGTGTACAGTGACCTAACCTTTGACCAAGATGTTCCCAGAGTCATACGAAAGTCTTTTTGTAATGCACAGCTTATAAACAAATTGATTGTGACTAAATCTACAGATGTTATTGTCCCCCTTTACAAAGTCATCATTAGGTCAATCATTTTGTCTAATGCCTACTTTGGCATATATCTGTCCTGACCCATGCAACAATTGGAATACTCACAGAGATACCTTACTAAAAGGATACAGGTCTTAAACAATAGGTCTTTTATGGACCAATTCAAGGATTTATCACTATACTCAGTATCCTACAGAGTGCTTAGAGGTGACATGTTTCTGGCATACAAGGCATCCTCCAACCTAATACGGATGGACCTATTGAACATCAGCAAGTCAAATGGCATCAGAAATGGCATCAGAAATACTCAGTCCAGGTATCTAAACTGAATGTTGTATAAAACAAACTCATCGCTGTCCACATTCAAATGCAACTTGGATCTAAGGATGGGTAATAGAAAATGTATTCCAGGATTGCCCCTCATGCCACTAATGGATAGAGGCAGTTCCTAAATGCTGCATCCCTTACATGGGTCCCCTCAAATTATCTGTAGTATGATCACATTTATTCTCACTAGGGCTAATATACAATTATCAGCCATGGGATAGGTAAGACCAATCAGGAAATGTTAATTCAAGCACCAAAAGGGAAACTGGCTAAGCTGAAAATGTCCTCCAAGAGAATCTATATTGTGGTAGCAAATAGTTTTAAAAAATTGCCCTTTTTAGATCACTAAGTGCCCCTCTCACCCTCCACTGGGGAGTCTTCAACAGCTTCCGGCACCTCTGCCCCCACACTAAGCTCTTAGGTACCATCATTGACGATGAACTTAAATTTAACTTGCATATCCTTCAAAGTAATAAAAAAAAAAAACACTAAAAACTTGGTCTACTATACCGAAATCAACACTTTCTTATCTCTAATGCTAGACTCTCCCTGATTCAGGCTCTCCTTCTCCCCTCCCTTCTCTATGCCGCTCCAGTCCTTACTAACTTGCAATCTGCAAGTTTGGCTAAACTCAAACAAACATACCATAAAATTGCTAGATTTGTCACTAAATAACTAGCACAACTCTCACCACTGCCTTGCAATCAACTCTTTTCAATGGCTGGAATTGCTCCAACAACTCCTACTATCACAATTTCAGATCACAAACTCAATACTATACAAACCATCTTCCTGCCCCTCTCTCTCCTCCCTTGTATTATATTACACCCCACTCGTCCCCTCCGTACTTCCAATCAGCAACTCCTCAATATTTATAAACCTAACAGAAATATTGGAAAAGTACAATATAAATGCTCTGTAGCCAAGCATGGAACAAACTTCCCTTAGACATAAGATCCATCCCCCACCCTAGTCAGTTCAAAAAGGAATGTAGACTACTCCTATTTAACACAAAGTCCTGCTCCTGTCATGATCCTACCTCATTCTTCTCTCACTAATGCACTACTACTATTTCATTACACAGTCACCTCACTCCACCATTCCTTATTCTTTCCTCTTAACACACAGATTTACTACTTTTTAGATCCAAATGTTTAACCACTGCATCACATGTAAATATGTATATACTTCATTGTTACTTTAATGTTCATAGGTTCATACTTGTATTATAGCCATGTATTGATTTTCTATTTGCTTTATGTAGTACAAAATACCTCTAAGATTTGTGCTGTACTTACAAATATGCTTATCATGCTGTACTTCTCTGTATTGGAGCTTTTCTCCTCAGGTCTCCACTGAAAATGGGCCACTGGCTCAGTTGGACCAACCTGGTTAACAAATTTCAGATAAATAAATAAATGGTTAGGCAAGCAGGCCTTATTAACCAGGTGGGCGGCATATCTCTAAACCTCTTAGCTCAAGAAATCTGGACTAAGCCAAAAAATCCACAAAAACAAGGACAGATTTGATTTAATTTTGTGTCTTTCGGCTTTTTCCCGGTTAGGGGTCACCACAGCAGAACTCTGGTCCGCTAAAGATTGGCAGTAGAGTTTTACGTGCTGGCTTGCCGGGCCTAACGCACAACCTTCAACGAAGGAATGCCCTTTCACGCATGTTGCCACACAGAAGATGCTCTAACTGAGAATCGAACGGGCAGCATCTAACTGTGAGGCGACAACGCTACCGCAGCACCACGCTGAAAGCAAAAGTACAAATCCATGGGAAAGTAATGAAAATAAAGGTTACAAACATATACAAATAAAATGTTCGACTCATAAAATTTAAATGTTGCCAGAATTACAGGTTTTGCAATAAAATGCATTTTCTGAAGGATATGTAGTCTGAAACTTAAATGTCTGTCATTATTTTGTGACTTAAGCCCTCAGTGCTTTTCCAGAAAACCAAAGATTTTATGAGGAACAGATATGAAATATTATTTATTTATTTGCAATTTGTTAACTGGGTTAGTCTAACTGAGCCATAAGGCCCATTTTCAGTGGAGACCCGAGGAGGAAAGCTCCAGGATACAGAATTAACATGAGATTACATACTAGAAAATGTATAACCAAAGAATATAAAAATTAAAAATGCAATGTAGAGGAAAAAAATTAGATAGAGAAATAACAAAGCAACATAAGATATACATCCAGTGAAGAAAAATGTGGCTGAAAGCAAAAGTACAAATCCATGGGAAAGTAATGAAAATAAAGGTTACAAACATATACAAATAAAATGTTCGACTCATAAAAATAAAATGTACAGTGTGAGGAAGCAGAACAGTATGAGCATATTCTTTACATGGAAGCATAATACTAATATTGAATTTTCAACAGATTGAAACAAGTTCTGAAAAGTAGAAGTGGGGGGGAAGTAAGATGGAGCGGTAATAGGAATCATGGAGGATTATGGCAAGGGCAGGATCTTGAGTTCAGGAAGTAATTTTTGACTTCAGTTTTGAAGCAGATGGTACTGTTAATGTTACAAATGTTAGGGTGTAGCCTATTCCAAGTTTGGGACCATGAATTTCTGTAAAGGTGTTTGCCAGCATTTTTATTTGGTTTATAGATATCTAGAAGATTCTGGTAAGAGCTATGATGTGAGCAAGCTGGGATATAAGGGGATACTATGGAAGAAAGAGAGGGACAGGCTAAAGGTTTATTTAGTAGGGAGTGTGTTAGCTGCAGCTAGGAAAGAAGCAGTAGCTGGGGGAATTTAAGCCATTGAAGTTGTTTCAGGGCAAGATAATGATGTGATTTGTATGGCTGGCTACCGGTGAATCTGGCTATGTTGTTATAGGTTTGTTCAGGTTTGGTTAGTAGGGACGACTGGAGATGGGTAGGATAGGAGAGGCATAGAGAAGGCAAGGAAGGAGGAAGGCTTGAGCTAGAGTGGGTTTGGAATTGGGAGCTAGGAATTTGTTACTTATATAGAGAAGACCCAATTTTTGGTTTGTTTATTTTAATATAGTGTTGTATTTTAGCTGGTCATTGATTATAGTACCAAGTAGTTTGGTGTGAGGATCTGCTTTGATAGGGGTGTTATTGACAGAAGTAATGATAAAGATGGATTTATGGTGGGAGAGAGATTTGGGAAGGAAACACAGGAGCTTAGTCTTTTTGGGGTTAAGTATAGGTTGGTGCTCTGTTAGCCATTTTTCCACAGATGAGAAAGTGTTTTGAGTGATGGAAAGAAGGTTTGAGATATCAACTGAGACAGAGATGAGAGTAGAGTTGTCAGCATATAGTATAAGGGAAGAAGTGGTGCAAGAGGATTCTAGCTCATTAGTGAAGATGTTAAAAAGGAGAGAGCCAAGGACTGAGCGTTGACGGATGTCAGTCTGGAAAGGTAGGAAAGGGGAACTGGTGGATTGCCATCTAACAGACTGGAGTCTGTTTGAGAGATAGCTTGAGAACCAGTGAATAGTAGATGGGGGTGAAGTTAAGCTCAGTAAGTTTGGCAAGTAGCTTAGATTAAGAGACAGTATCAAAAGCTTTAGAGAGGTCAAGGAAGATGCAAGATACTAGAAGATTTTTGTCCCTAGCTTCAGCAACAGTGTGAGTGAAGGATAGGAGGGAAATAGAAGTGCTATGATTAGGCCTGAAACCATGTTGAGTAGCAGTCAGAAGATCTCCATGTATTAGGTACTCAAGAAGCTGTTTATGAATACATTTTTCAAGGATTTTGGAAAGTAGACAGAGAATTGCAATGCGTCTATAGTTAGATGGATCTGTGGAGTTACCTCCTTTGTGTAGTGGTGTGGTGTAGAATGATTTCCAGGTATCAGGGACAGTGGATTCTTGAATACATCTGTTTACTAGGACTGAGACAGGATAGGCTATGGAGTAGGCTTCAAGTTTAAGAAAATGGGGAGGGAGATTGTCAGAAGAGGGAGAGCATGGTTTTAGTTTTAGTAGAAGGGATTTTATGTAAGCAGTGAAGAGAGGTTTAAGAGAGAAAGGGGTGATGTTCTTCATGTTTCACTGTTGCAGTCATCACAGTTGGGTTATCTGCCTGCAGGTAGCCCTCAGTCAGCTCGAATACCAGAGACTTAGTATTTCTACATCAGATGCTGTCACTTCTTCCTTGACATCAGGTCATCAGGGGTATAAAAACAGGCAGCCGACGCCATTACATCAGTCTTTCTTGCTGAGGAGGAGCCCAAAGCAGAAGCAGTTTGCAAGTGCCGGTTGGCCGCTACCTGAATTTTTTGTTTTCGAGTTGAATAATCCTGAAGCCTTCTAAAGCTAAGTACCCTGTTGGGGATCCTTTTTTCTTGCTCTAACCGATGTCACAAAAAGTTAACAATCGTCTTGCCTGTGGAAAGCAAATACCTCACAGAGATTTTCATTCTTACTGCGTCACCTGTTTAGACCCAGACCACGACGTCTCTCGCTGTCGGTTTTGTGCCTTGTTTAACACCTGAACCATTTGTTGTCGGGCTCTGTTTGTCGCTAAATTCTTTCACTCTCAATCTCCATATTCTGAAATGGCTTCGGTAAGCCATCCGACTTCTGATCTTCCGAAAAAACATAAGGATAAAGACAGACAGACTGCATAGGTCCAAAACTGCCAATGATGCTTCCGTTAAGCTAGTTGCCAGTCTGCCGTACTCAGTGAGGTGCCTTTGCAGCCCCTGATGCCCGCTTCAGTGGATTCGCAGGCCTCTGCTGAGACCCATTCAGAGTCCAGTATGCCGCAAGATGCTTCTTCGACTATGGAACCAGCGGATGTTTCTACCTTGGATGTGCCGGCACCTGCTTCTGAGGCAGTTTTCTGCTCTACCGATGTTCAAAACAAACTGACGATTTCACTTTTAAACAAAAGTACAGAGTTTCTTAGGCCCAGAGTATGCACTACACCTAGAAAACTGACAGCCAAAGCGCATGCTCAGGCACCCATGCCACAAAAATAAATGCTTAGAATGGCTGAAGACCTTATTACGCTGATTAGGGGAAGCCAGCCTTCACCTGCAGAGAGACAAGAATCCAATCCCCTTCAGGTTCAACAGACCAGGAGAACGATGACTCTGACCTTTTTGATTATGAAGACATGCCCTTATCTGCCTATGAGGATTCAGATGCAGAGGAATCCATTCCCTCTGCCTCCCCTCCAGAGGATTTTTCTTTTTGTGAAACCTTGCATACTTTAAGAGAGCATTTCCATTGGGAATGCTAGGACTATCCTCAGTTTCATGGAATCCAGTCTTACACCAGACAGTTTACCTCCTGCCCCTAGGAAATCAGACAGGTACTACAGAGTACCTGATACTCACAAGTTTCTTTTCAAGAATCCTACTGCTGACCCAGAGACCCAGAGATAATTTCCCAGGGGCCTAAAGGTATTAAGGCTACTACAGCCAAAAGTCCCACCCCTTCGGACTGGGATGCCAGAGCTTTGGACAGATGGGGTAAGAAGGTCTATACCTCTGCAACTCATGCTATCAGGGCATTGAACTGCCAGTTTCACATGCTGAAATACCAGCAACATATTATTGAACTTTTTAAACAAAAAGTGGAAACTTTTCCAGATTGTGCAGAAAATAAAGAATTGCAGGAGTTTATGCACTCTGCAAACCAAGTTAGTAAGCATCATTTGTAGTGTGGCTTTGATGCCCTAGAAGCATCTTGCAGGGCAGCAGTTACTGGCTCTGTACTGAGAAGACATGCTTGGCTGAAGGATCAGACCTTGCCAGATCATGTCAAATCTAAATTACTAGATGCTCCTTTGAATAAGGACTGTTTGGCACCAAAGCAGAAGAGGTTCTTAAAAAGATGGAAGAAAAAGCTAAATCTATGCAGACTGTTAAAGAATTCCTACAAGTGCACCTCCCTAGATTCAGTAGACATTGCCCTTCAAAACACTGGTCCTTTCCGGCCCCCTCCAGGCCTTCCCAAACAAGACCCAAGGGAAACAGACCACCCAGACTAAAGTCTCAGGGTATGTATAGACGGACAGAAACCGATCTAGATACTTTATAAGTCTTGGTGACTTCATCTGTATGCAGGTTTAGTGCATCACAATATGTTATAACAAAAATTTTTTTTTACTTGGGGACCAAAACATGAGTTGTGCATATAATGCTGATTTATTATTTGAGCTTTGAATCTTGAGTTCACCAAATGCTAGCTGCTAGCTATACAATTGTGGACATCATTGGTTGCTCACTGATCTTAATTTTGGGGAACTTTTAGTTTTCCATGACTAACTTTAGCTACTCAAGCTGGTGACGGAAATCAAACTGTCCATCTTTCAATTAATATATCAAAGAATTATGCTATGTTTGTTATACCGAGTTTAGTGGTTTGTATGAATATTAATGTCACATGTGGCTAAGACGAAGGTTGGCTACAATTTTGATCTTTCTAAACAAATATATATGAACATTAATGTGATATGTGGCTAAGACGAAGGTCGGCCATAATTCTGATCTTTTTCAAATACTTTTGAGTGATTCACTTTCACCTATCTGGAATTCATATTTGGTCAGCAAGGCCTTCTTTTCTTTCCGAGATACATATGATCATTAATTGGCCAGATAAATATTCTTAATATATATATATATATATATATATATATGTGACTAGTGGTTGAGATGACAGTCGGCCACTAATTTGATTACTCTTAGTCCTTTTCTAAGGCTTCAATTTTTGTTTGTAGCTTATGTTTCCTCTCTTTGTGGGGTGGTTATGAACAGCATTTGGTAAACTCAACAGGTATTTATATCATTCTGTATATATATATTTATTTATATTAGGTTGACAAACTCTAGTTTGGTGATCCAATTAAAATATTTGTATTAAACTAATATATTACACATATATTATATAGATACAAATGGCACAATAAATAATATTTTTACATTTTTTATATATATGTGTATTTATATATTTGCATAAGAATAATATTGCCTTATTGTGTTGCATCACTTGTTATCATGGATCTCACTGGGATTTTGCAGGGCCTCTCTGCTGACAAAGACAATTTGGATGTTTTTGGCTTACAGCCACCCAATTCTAGTGGTTTTACTACTGACATGGTGGATGCCAAACATCTTTGTAGTGTGTTATTTCAAAAACTGACTAAGAATATGAGAACAATAAGGGCCAACATTTGGCACCTTAAATTGTTTAAAGCATATAAACTTAAAAACATAACACCACGAGGTTTAAGAATTAGAATTCAACCACTGGTGGGTTTAATTGATGACCAGCTGTGAACAGATTGGGCCCAAACAGAACACCAAGCATCTATGCTGTTTGTAGATACACTAATTGCATATTATGAAAGGATGATTGAAACACAGACAATAAAAATTAATGTCAGTTGTCAAGAAGCAAAGACTTATGAGTCTGAAAGCTTTTTGAATAGCCATTTGACCAATTTGGCTAAGGATTTAGCCACATTAGAAGAACAACTCATTAAAAAGAAAACTCAGAAATTCCAAAGAGACATTGCTGAGTATGAAAAAGGGAAACCTTTTGTCATCCAAAAAAGTGTCTGGTTTTCTGATCCCAGTTACAAACCTACCAGCAGAAGGAAGAGACCAAGATCTATACGTAGAAAAACAGTGCAATCACCAAGTGGTACTTCAGAGGATGAATCCTCCTCTGCCACTGATTTTGATTGCCCTCCTAACCAAGATTCTCCAGCTGCCAAACGCAAACAACCTTTAGGCACAAAAAACGTAGAGGGGGCAGAAAACATAGAAAGAAACACACAGAACATACAACAATTGCTACAGAAATTTGTAACTCAATAGATAATGTACACAATATCTCCTCATAAGAACTGTCAGATATACATAATAAAGTACTGAATAAGGGTCTCAATTTTGTACCTACTTCTGTTGTACCTGAGCATGTTTTAGTCAATGAATTGAATAGTTTTTGTAGATTAATCTCAAAATATTTTTTTCAGATACTGAAAACACTCCTAGATCTACTGGGTTTCAGTTTGGAAGATCTGATTTTCAACCCCCATGGATAAACATGTGGCTATATTTAAAGAATGTGTTTTAAAGGATTTGCACTTCTCTCAAGGGTATCAATTAATCAGACATAACCTGACAAAGCAAGAAAACCAAGCATTAAATGAACTCAGTTCTAATCATAATATAGTCATTTTACCAGCTGGCAATGGAGGCGGCATTGTAGTTATGGACTGGGAGATGTATCAGGCTGAGGCAGATAAACGACTATCCCATGCCCGGTTCTATATACACATGATTGTTGATCCTACGCCAAATTTTAAAAAACATATTGATTCCTTCTTAGATCTAGCCATGGAGGAAGGCATCATCAATCAACAAACATGCAAACAACTTAAGGTTTCAAATCTGATCCCTCAGTACCTATATTTACTCCTGAAGATAGATAAAAATTCTACATGTCCACCAGGCAGACCAATTGTATCTGGCAAGGGTTCTTTAACCGAAACTTTGTCTGCCTTCCTGACTCAATACTTACAACCGTTACTGTCCATGGTTAGGTCCAGACTAAAAGATACCACCGAATTTCTGAATATTATTCAGGATACACAATTGGAATCTAACTGGTACCTTTGCACACTGGATGTCACCTCCCTCTACACTAGCATTCCACATGGGGCTGGTCTACAGGCCATTCAATACTGGCTAGAGAAATCTAAATTTATACACTCCTGGTTTCAACAATTTTCTACTTACCATAACAGAACAGTTTTAACTAAAAATATTTTCTATTTTTATGGTAAGTCTTATTGGCAGGTCAGAGGTACAGCTATGGGAGCTTCCTTTGCTCCCATTTATGCTGACCTATTTATGGGGTTTTTTGAAGAGCAGCTAATTTATAACACCAACAACAATTCCTTTTTAGATGAGTTAGACATCTGGAGACATTATCTAGATGATTGTTGGATGGTGTGGCGGGGTGATGTAACATATGTACATGAATTTGTTAGATATCTCAATGATAACAGATGGGATATTAAATTTACACTCAACATTGAATATCAACAAATCATTTTTTTGGATGTAGTTGTTACTAGACAAGAAGATCATACGTTGGAAACTCGGGTACATAGAAAATTTCCAAAATACAATACTTTACTTCATGCTTCCAGTCACCATCCCCGCCACATTACCAAGAACATCCCCAAGTCCCAATATTTACGTATAAAATGTATATGCTCTTCCAAACCAATTCACCATAAGTGTCAACAGGATTTAACAAATAGGCTGGTAACTAGAGGCTACAGCAAAAATGACATTTCCCAAGCTGTAACCCAGGTAAACCAAACTGAGAGATCCCAACTTTTGGAATACCAAAACAGAACTAGTCAACACAAGACACAAGATTCACAACCAGTCAGATTAGTGACAACATTTGGTAGTAACACTTCAAGATTCAGAGATATTATTAACAATGATTGGGATATTCTGCTTGCACATGAACACCTAAATGGAGTACTTCAAGACAGATGTTTATTCTCTTACCGTAGAGGCAGAGCCATTAACTCGTATTTCACTCACTAGAAATGTCACAATCCACCTGTACCTATACAAAAAACATTATTTGGTGATACACTAGTTGGTTGTGTCCCTTGTGGTCACTGTAGCGCATGTACATACATTTTCAAAACCAAAGAATTTACCAGCTGTAATACTTCTAAAGTGTATCAGATTAGAGTTTTTGGTAATTGCAGTAGTGACTGGATCATTTATCTAGCTACCTGCACTTGTTCATTCTTTTATGTTGGACAGACATCAAGACCCTTCAGACATCGCATAAGCAAACATTTAAGTGAGATAAGAAATAAAAAAATTTCCAATGCCCTTTATAAGCATACCACCACACACACAACTGCTAAATTTAATTTCACCATAATAAATAAAATTCAAATGCACAGAACGTCCAAAGCAGGTTGGCGTGACATATTAAATAATAAGGAATCCTCTTGAATTATTAGGCTAGGGGCTTTATTTAGACCTGGCCTTAATGAATTAAGTTAGATGTTGACTTGGTTGTTCTGTCTAACAATAATCTAGTCAGGTGTATCTCTTTAAATATAAAGATATAAAAGCAGACACTAGGATGTGCTCTAATGGAATATTTTGTTGCACTGAGGAAGGCTTGAATCTTCAGCCGAAACCGGTTTGCTTATTATTCTACATAGAGTTGCCACAATAAAGCCTTTATTTATTTTTACCTTCTCTTTGTGCTGGATTACTTGTTCACATTATGCAGAGATCTAAGCAATGGAGTGCCCCCTACCCTAAAGCAGGGAGTGGTAAGCCACATCCTTATGGAAAAACTGACAATGACTTCACTCTATTTCCCAGCCCTGCCCAATTGCTTGTGCCCTTAGGAGGAAAACTTGCCCTTCATGCAAGAAACTGGATGTCCATCACTTAGGACTGATGGGTCCTCAACATTGTATCCCAGGGGTACAAATTTTATTTCCATTCACTGCCAACCCCAGGCGGGTTTCCAAACCTTCCACCAAACCAGTGGGCAGAGGCTCAAAACCAAGTACTTTGCCTGCTCAATATCAGAGCTATTCAGCCTGTTCCTGTAGAACAGATGGGTCAAGGATTCTACTCCAGACTCTTCCTGGTACCCAGGAAAGAGGGCTGTTGGCACCCAATCCTGGATCTTTCAATTCTCAACAACGTCCTGGTGGTACTAAAATTCAACATGCTTACCCTGCAACAGCTTCTCCCTATGTTAGCCAAGGATGCCTGGTTAGTCACCCTAGACTTAAAGGAAGCCTATCTGCACATCCCCATAAGGGAGTCATGCAGGAAGTATCTACGTTTCAGGGCAGGGTCTATGCATTATCAGTTCTCTGCACTTCCCTTTGGCTCATCTACTGTGCCCAGGGTATTCACAAAATGCCTGGCTCCAGCCATTGCATACTGCAGGCAGAGAAATATCCAAATGTACCCATACTTGGACAACTGCCTGATTCAGGTGGACAATCAGGAATTGCTGCTTCAGCACCTGGCATTTGTAGGAAGCCTTCTCACTTCATTGGGGTACACCATCAACGAAAATAAATCACAGCTGGTACCCAGTCAAAAGATTGTATTCCTGGGAGCAAACCTGGACACACATTCCCAGATGGCCTTCCTCACTTCAGAAAAACAGGTCTATCTGACAGACTACTTAAAAAAATGGCCACCAGAACCCAGCTATCTGCCAGACTACTTAAAAAAATGGCCACCAGAACCCAGCTATCTGCAAGAAAAATACTGCAAGCACTAGGGTTCATGGCCTCATGTTTACTGCTAATTCCATATGCAAGACTGCATATGATGAAACTTCAGTGGTACTTAAAAAGTCTTTGGTGCCAACATTCTCAGGACCTGGAAACAGTCCTTCCTATCATACCTTGTCTAAGGACAGAGTTCCTTTGGTGGACAGAAGCATGCAACCACAACAAGGGACTGCCTTTTACTCAACCCCACACTGCCCAGACCCTAACCACAGATGCATCAGACTATGCATGGGGGGCTCACATGGCTGTTGAATTGTATTCAGGGCCACTGGAGCCCAAGTCAAATTCATCTGCACATCAACCAAAAAGGGATGCTAGCTGTGCAGAATGCCCTGACAGCTTTCAGATACCTACTCTTGCCAGGATAGCTGCTGATAAAAACAGACAACATCACAGTTATGTGATATCAACAAACGGGGGGAACCAATTCTTACCCACTCTGCAGGTTAGCCATGGCCCTGGTGGAACACATCCTTGGACATTCAAGTCCATCTACAAGCTCAGTTCCTGCCAAGCAAACAAATCTCACTGGCAGACGGCTTAAGCAGAAGAGTGGAAATTGGAGCCCAGCACCTTCAAACTTCTGACTCAGAAATGGGGGACCCTAGAGTTGGATCTCTTTGTCTCCCCCTACAGCCACCAGCTAAGCAAATTCTGCACCAGGAACCCTCACAGCAGGGCCTGGAAAGTGGATCCCCTATCCTTTCAATGGGAAAACCTCTCAATGTATGCCTTTCCCCCTCTGCCCCTTCTCTCAAGAGTATTACTCAAGATAAAACAAGACAGGCCAAGAACAATTCTGATTGCCCTGGACTGGCCACGCCAGCACTGGTACCCAGTCCTGCAGAGCCTGACAAAGGTGCCACCCTGGCACCTAAACCAGACCCCAACCCTGCTTTCTCAGCAAGAGAGACAGATTTTGCATCCACAATTGCAAACCCTAAATCTTCCACCCTGGCTTATTCCTTAAATAGTATCCAGCAACCCTAAGCAAACAGGTGCTGGACATCATCCTTGAAGCCAGAAGGCCCAGTACAAGGAAATCCTATGCTGAAAAGTGGAAAAGGTATTGTTCTTGGATTCAGTCTAAAGGAAAGGACACAGCACTGCCCTCCTTACCTCTAATCCTGGATTACCTAGCAGAACTACTCCACAGAGGCCTATCCTTCTCCTTCATTAAGATCCTTGCCTCTGCCATCTCAGCTCTTCACAATACTGAGCCACCTCTATTCTCTCACCCTCTCATCAAACAGTTCCTGAGAGGGGCAAACAGCTTAAGGCCACCAAGGAGAGCACCCACCCCTGCTTGGGAACTTAACTTTGTACTGGAAAACCTCACACTTCCCCCTTTTGAACCTGCTACTTTATCGGAGTTAAAATTCCTCTCTTGGAAAACAGCCTTGCTTCTAGCCATCACTTCACCTAGAAGAGTGTCTGAGTTACAAGCACTGGTTGCTGTGGAACCCGTCATAATTTTCCATGCTGACAGGGTTTCCCTCAGGACTAACCCTTCCTTTATGCCTAAAGTGGTGTCCAGTGTGGCTCTCAACCAATCCATCCATTTGCCAACCTTCTTCCCTAATCCTCAAAATAAAGAGGAAAGGATACTGCACTCTTTGGACATGCACAGACAGCTCAGATTCTACCTTGATAGGACTAGGCCTTTCAGAAAATCTGACCAGTTGCAAGTCAGCTTTACAACAGGGGCAGAGAGGGCAAGGCCATTTAAAAACAAATCATTTCCAAATGGATAGCACACTGCATCCATTTCTGCTACAAGCACCATGGAAAACCAACCCCTCTGGGGGTCAGGACACATTTTACTAGGACTACATCTACCTCTACAGCATTTCTCAGGGGAGTCCCTACCAGGGACATCCTGGAAGCTGCTACCTGGAGTTCTGTATACACCTTCACCAAGCATTACCACCTGCCTATCTTTTCCAAATCCAGGGCAGGTTTTGCTATAGAAGTCTTGCAAGGCCTACTAGCCAGCCCTAACTCTTCTTGACTGTCTCCACACTTCCTCAGCGTTGGGAATCAACCCAAGTGTGATGACTGCAACAGTGAAACACGAAGAACATAGTACAGTTGTATACACTTACCATAAATGTAGATGTTCGAGTGTATTCACTGTTGCAGTCCTGGTTTCCCTCCCTCCAGCCCCCTGGTTTTCTCTGTCTCTCCTCTCTATGGCTATCCCTACTGGTACTGGTATTTACTTTTTACTGGTAGTGTTTTCCCCATTATATCCTAGCACCCTATTTGGGAGCTCTTGACATTTGGGGCAAGAAAAACTGATGTAATGGCTTAAGCTGCCTGTTTTTATACCCCTGACAACCTGACGTCATGGAAGAAGCAACAGCATCTCACAGAAAAATACTAAGTCTCTGCTATTAGGGCTGACTGAGGGCTGCCTGCAGGCAGATAACCCAAGTTTGATGACTGCAACAGTGAATACACTCGAACATCTACATTTATGGTAAGTGTACATAGCTGTACTTTCTTGTTTGTTATATGTATGGTATGAGAGTGATATTGAGACTGACAAGTTGGAGTTAGTTTCTGAATAGATTCAATGAAGTTCATAGGTTCATAGTTTCATAGGTTCATACTAGGCTATCTGCCCGAGGGCATTTACAAGCCTAGCCCATAGTTTTGTGGCTTACGCCACCCCTTTAGTATGGGGAACTATACCCATTATTTTGCTGTGCCTCTGTTGAGCAGTGACACTGAGGTAATCCCTGGGGTATATCTGCGATCTCCCATCCATTGGTCAAGATTTCTCTTGAACAAGGCCAGCGAGGTGCTCTGCCTCACATATACCGGGATTTTATTCCACAGCATAGGGAGTCTTTGGGTGATGAATCTATCCCTCCAGCACGTCCTATTAATAGCCGTGTCGAGGTTTAAGTCTCCGCCCTTGTGGCTCTGACGGATCTAGATTTTTGAGGTGAAGCATATTCATCAAATCTGGGTTTGACATGGCCTTGTATGTTAGGCAAAGGTCACCTCTGAGCAAGCGGTGACTGAATAGAGCTGGAGTTCTTTCAGTCGGGCAGCATAGGACAGATGTTTGAGACCCTTTATCCTTTTGGTGAGGAACTTTGTGGCCTCTCCAGCTGCTGCAAGTGTCGGGTCAGATACATTCGAATGGGGCATTGTACTCAATCATTGGTCTGATGAGTGATGAGTATAGGGAGACTATGACCTCCCTTGATCTAGATGAGAATCCCTTCATGATAAGGTGGGCAATGTAGAAGGTCTTCCTAACTACTTTAGCTACATGGGTGTCGAATGACAGACTACTATCAACCTGGGTCCCCAGGTCCCTGATAACTTTTTCTGTACTCAGTGGATTGCCACCTATTTGGTAGCTACGGGTAACCTTGTTTTTCCCGAACGGTATGACTATGCACTTTTTGGCATTTAACTTTAGGCCATGGCTCTGGCACCAGTTATCCGTTTCTGTGAGACCCTTCTGAAGGATATATGTGTCAGATGTGTTTTCTACTATGGCGCCCAGTTTGCAGTCATCTGCAAACTTTGTCAGCCATAACCCTCCTGTGTTTGCTTGTACTGGAAAAGTAGATGCCAAACAAGAGTGGGCCCAGGACTGAGCCCTGTGGTACACCACTTGTGACAGGCTTTGAGTCTGACATGGCGCCAGCAACTCTGACCCTGTGGGTTCTGTCACTCAGCCAGTTTGCAACCCATCTTGTGATGTATGGGTTAACATTTAAGCTGATGAGTTTTTCAATGATACCCGAGTGGGGTATTGTATCAAAGGCCTTCGCCAGATCGAGGTAGGCTGTATGGACTGCCTTTCCCTCATCAATGGCTTTGGTGACTGTTTCGAAAAAGTCAACCAAGTTTAGAAGGCATGATCTGCCTTTGACAAAGCCAAACTGGGATGGATCCAAAGTCTGCAAATTCCCTATGTCTTTATTTATGAGGTCCATTATGATCCTCTCCATGGCTTTGCAGATAAGGCTTGTCAAGCTAATGGGCCGGTATTTTCCAGGGTCGGTGGAGGCACCGCCTTTGTGAAGTGGGACCACAGTTGCAGTGCGCCACTCCCTGGGTACGTATCCAGAGGTAAGACTATGATGTGTGGGTATTAAATTAGGTGGCAGTTTCTTGGTGAGTTTTTGTTAGGATAGGAGTTGGAGGTGGTAGGCTTACCTGGTTACAAGATTTTATTGATGGAGTGCCAGAAGTTTTTGGGGTTAGAATTATGGGTGAATTGGGCATTAGGCAAAAATCTGGACATTCTGTGAAAACCTGACAGGTATGGTGGGTGAGCTTGTACTAGGATCCATTTCAGACACAACCCTGGTGTAAGAACACACAGAAATGTAAGCAAATACATCACAGATCATCATGAGCTAAAATCGGCTTACAAAGTAATTACATCCTGTATTCTCCTGAGAGAACAAGTTTCAGTGAAATGCAGGCAATTACTACAGTTGTAAAACAGCTACATCAACAATATGCACAAGCAATTATGTCTCAGTTTACAGCATACAAAAGTTATAAAGTTATTATATAATATTCAATTATAACTTTCTATTAGTATCAGTAGTACAGAAAACAGTCAGTTACTTGCCGTAAGATCTACTAGATTAGCTTTTGTTTGCTTATTAACTAGATTATAATAGACTCAGTGAAGAGATGTATTTACATATACAAAGGTGTTATCTACTGACAAGAAAGCTGCAAGATGAAAGGGGATGTTGTAAGTCTTCCTTCTCTATGACTAGGTGTCCTTAGCCTTTGCCAATGCATTTATATGCTGATTCTAGGTGTTTGTGGAGCTTTTTGCTAAATTCTGTGTAGTTATTAAGACTACTGAATTCTGAGGGAAGATGGTTCCATTTAGCAGGAATATTTTTTAAGAAGTTCTTTTCTCCTCTGGAGAAACTGAAGGGCAGACAGTTTAGAAAGGGTTTTGTCATCTTGATTTCATAAGGAGCATGGACTGGATTTAAGTCTGAGTCTACTTTTGAGGAAGGAACAGAAAATGTTCTTATACTTTTTATGCAAAATGTACTGTCAGAGTAAGTGACAGTAATAACTGTATAACCTGTATATTTGGAAAAACTCTTGAATCTGAAAAAAAAAATAACTCACATGCAGTCAAACTACAGTGTAATGCTCCTTCTTACCAGTAATGGCTCATTCTTATCCCTCAACCTAGTTTTCTGGCACAGGAGTTGGATGGTTTAGGGAAACAATGCCACAGTTCCATGTAAACAATGAGTGTGCGTGTGTGCGTGTCTGTGTGTGTGCGTGTGTGTGCGTGTGTGTGTGTGTGTGTGTGTGTGTGTGTGTGTCTGCACGTGTGTGTGTGTGTGTGTGTGTGTGTGTGTGTGTGTGTGAGTGAGATGGGGAAGCAACACTGAGGTAACCTAGTCCATAGTGCACTTCTACACAACATATGGCATAAAAACTAAACAAAAATAATGTTTTAGGAATGTGTGGCTAGGTTAAACTAGCAATAATCAATGTTAGGAATGTGGATTGTGCAGTATTTACCTACTTGTAGTTCCATTAGATGATTCAAGTTTCAACTTCATGACCTGTAGCACTGTTGGGTAATTACTGTACAATATGCACCCTCAGCAATGATTACTGTTTAATTATACAGTACGAGGACGTATGGTAATAAAACTACAGTTCAGAAATTAGAAATGTGTAGCATGGCTCTGGGGGTCAATCCTTTATAAACCTCATCTCAGTTACACACACAAACTGCATAATGCCTGGCTAGTACAGTGAAAGCATGAACAAATTGGATTTCCAACCCATTGGTAAACATTTTAATGTCTTACATTACTCATTTTTCAGTCATTTGAAAATCATTTGCTTCCTATTTCACATGGAGCACTTTAACACTCTATCTGAATAAAATGTATTGCTTTGTATCATGCAGGTACTACTGCATATGTGATGTATGTGCTTAGTACTCATACAGTTTAATAAAGAACCATATAAAATCAGTATTAAACAGTGCTGGTTGTTATAATTGCTATAATACTTGTCAGCGTAGAGTTATTTTGGGATTTGCTTCTTCCTTGTCTAAGAGTTTGGCCCTCAGGATCTAACCTAGCCATTCAGGAGTAAATCCCGCCATACAGTCAACACCTGTTGTGTATTATGGCCATAGTACTGAATATGTGATAACAGTATAAATGCTACTGCTGGGTACGGTACTTGAGGATTCTGTACTGTCAGTGTGTGCTTTTCCTTTATGTGGCATTGCGGCAGGTCCCTGCTAAATGGTTTGTCGGCAGGTGTTGCAGTGTTATTGAAAGAATCAACAGCCCGTTTTACGGGAGTACGGGATACCTCTAGCTTCCTGATCTAAAACCTAGTTGTTTATGTTGGAAGGTGCCTGAGTATTTATGTATACTTCATGATTAGTCTTTCATTGCTTGTAAACTACTTTGGGATACATTGCATATGGGTGTGCGATTTATTTCCTTCCCTTGAGCTATTTGTGAACTGACCAATGCATTTTATTTTGAATGTCTGTAATAAGTACAGTAAATAATTCATGTGATATACTACTGCACGCAATACAGCTAGCAACTATAGTTCAAGATGTATAAAAATGCAGAATATTTAATTTGTAGTGTTTTGTAAATACGTAACATCTTGTAGGCAAAAATGCTTCTTTTTTAAAGTTGAGCAGTTAACTGACTCGAGGAGTGTTAAGGTACATGACATGTATGTGCATTTTATAGGAATGAAAAGCATGTCTAACTGCTACATGTACCAGCTGAGCATAACTGCTCATGAGTCTAATATCTTGGGTGTATATGCCACAGCCACAGTATGATTTTGATCAGTTAAAGTAAGGAGCAAATAAAATCAAGGTAACCCTTAACAGAAGGATATTGCAAGTACGTAATGTTATTTTGTGCTCTGCAAAGTATCAGTTCAGTGTATTGAAAAGTGTAAAACTGTCACAGATTTAGTTCTGCTTTGTCTGCACATGGTTTTCCTGATAATATCTGAATTAGCAATGCAAGTTTCATGCACTGAAAAAGACTCCTAATTTGCTGCAGAAAGCTTCACATTAAATAGCTCCTTATTAGCTACATTATGTTAGCTGTAACTAACAGACCACCATGGTAGCAGCGACTGATGTAGTTGCCTCCAGGGTAAAACAAAGGTTTATGCATTACACAAGCAGTTGAACTGTTTTCTAAACATATTGCCAAGACAGTGAGAGTTGGCAGCCAATGCTGTGTTTTAGGTTTTGGGATACTTGGATAAGGAAAGACTGATGATTACGGACCTTTTTATTTCTCCTCTGTGGACTATAAGCACCCTAATAACTTTGCAAAGAATTCTTCTCAGCACTTAAACCTGTCTTCATGGATACCCAGAGATTACATACACAAATCACTTCACAAAAGTGCTGCAAGAGGCCTTGTGCATAGATAACTGCACAGGACAATTGTCTCACACTAACACTTAAAAAGTTCCCTAAAGTGAAATGGTTTATAATCTTTTTTGTCAAGTAGTCGGGGTAAAAAGAAAGGGGAGTTTCGACACAGATTATCCAAAAAAAAAAATAGAGAGATGAAGAAGAAAGAAACTCTTTTTGGGTTCTAGCAGAAAATACAATAAAGGACATAATTAACTTCACAATTCTTTGTGTTTTTCATTTGACTGCAGGGAGGAGATGAAAGAGGACTGTTAAGCCTTGCATTCCATCCCAATTACAAGAAAAATGGAAAGCTGTATGTGTCTTATACCACCAACCAAGAGCGGTGGGCCATCGGACCACATGATCACATTCTCAGAGTAGTGGAGTACACAGTATCAAGGTAGAAAAATAGAAGCATAATAATGGTATTTATAGCATATCATTTCCACTTCTTTTTCATTAAGCAGATCACTTTTAACATAGCTGTTTATTTTGATAATACTGCCTGTTTTCAACACGCAATGTAAAAGTTCAGAGTCATAAGATCAAGTATTGCAAACTACTGTAAATCTTTGTTTACTAAGAAGAGTTTCTAAAAAGTTACTGATGTGGGGTGTGTGTGTGTGTGTGTGTGTGTGTGTGTGTGTGTGTGTGTGTGTGTGTGTGTGTGTGTGTGTGTGTGTGTGTGTAAGACTGAAAATAGACATTCCATGTGCCAGTTCCTAAGGCTACAAATAGAAGACCATGTTGCAAATTTTGTTGTATTGTTCTGTACTGTGAGCAATAGTACCCAAGTCTGTGTGGCAGTTGGGATTAGTATAATGGTTAAGGTGTTTGACTCACAAACACAAGGTACTGTGTGTGATTCTCACCTCTGGGAGGGAAATTGACTTGGCTTAGAATGGCCTGTTAAGAAAGCTAGCCTAGTAATTAGCTATGAAACCATGAATCTAAGGGAAAATGAACATTTTATGGGGTATAGAAAATTTACACCTGGCCTGGAACCCATGTTCCTTATGGACAGGTGACTTATAAATGCCTGGAGCTCAGTGTCCTATTTGGACAGGACATCATTACTCTTTAGGGGAAAACTTGGCCAGGCTTAGAAAGTAATTTAACCTGGTAACAATGTATAAATCTATGAATTCCACTAAAAGGCACTTGCCATCAGGCTAATTGCTAACACCAGCAACAAAAATGCAAATACAGAACCAGAGGCAGAAAGTCAAATACTCCTTTCTCTTGCTCACTTTAAAACAAAAGTGTTTACTATTTATCCTGGTAAAATAAATGAAGAACACATTTGTATGTATAGACGAGGTCCAAAAATATGTTTGACATCCTTAAGATCATTTGTTGTATATTCTACAGCAGAAATGCCCTGCTTAGAACTTTTCACTCATACAAGAGTAAATTTGGCTCTGAGGGCTAAGTCTTACTATCGTTTTGGGTGTACGTGTGTATATAAGAAAAATATTTGATTGTGTGGGGTCTGGCAAGTGTTACTTAGATCTGTAGGTGAGAGACAGAGAGAGAGAGCATGTGGTTGTGTGTGTGTGTGTGTGTGTGTGTGTGTGTGTGTGTGTGTGTGTGTGTGTGTGTGTGTGTGTGAGAGGGAGAGAGAGAGAAACAGAGATGGAAAATGAAAGAGAGAGAGAGAAAGGTGTGGCGAGATAGCACATGTATATTTGTGGAATGAAAGGCAGTTTTCTGTTTTGCCAAGGTTGCCTGTCTCAAAAGAAAATGTTTTTCTTAGCTCAGGACAAGACAAGTAAACATTCAGTAAGACAAGTCATATTCCAGATCAAGTATTCTCTGGAACTGCTTTAGCACAGCTATGGTATCTTTAGCATAACGTGTTTTGGTAGACACATATGAATTTGTGCCATAGCTGTTTATGTGTAGAATCCCTCAGAACTAGTCAGAGCACAAAACTGAATAGCATACAGCACTATGACACTGTAGAGAGTTTCAAACCTGTTGGCTTTTACTGGGCAAGATAATTAGCAGAAATCATGAAGTGCAAACTAAAAGGCTGCAGTTCTGTGTTGTAGTTGCATTGCTGGTTTGTGATGTAATTAGCCAGCTTTTCCAAGACTGGAGTATGAACTTCAGACCTGGACCACCCAGTGTACTTACAACCCGGCAAAAAGAAATAACAAAACAACAAAACCATAACAAAATAGCAAGCGGTGAAGGATACATTGGTGAAGAAAAATAGACAGCAATTACCTATTGCTCAGAAATATCTTTTCTTTAATGTGACAGTGACTGGGGTATGTCATGTTTTCGTAACGTAGATTGCAAACTGTAAATCACAGTTTGGGAACATAAATATAATTTCTGTAATACACCTCAGGAAAATTGAATCACATCAATCTTGACAAGGCACCAGTGCCAACATTTTAAATGAGTTACAGTAAACAAAACCTGTAGACTGTTTTCTAATGTAGTCAGCCAGTGTTATTTTTGATATTAAGCTGATTACTGTTTTAACTGCTACAATGCAATTCAACATTTTGACATTAACTAAATATTGTCTTGCAGAAAGTATGAACAGATGGCTAGAAGATAAAGTATAGAAAAACTGTGACAGATATTGCATGTCAAAATTATATGCAAGACATTTACATTGGCTACAGACTGCTGAGCTTGAAAGGTTGAAAACACCATCCTTAATTATAGAATTACTACCCAAACACATTATTTTAGTCTGATGTAGATTATTGCTGTTATGAACATTACAGATAAATAAGTAGACTGCATGCTTGGCTAGTTTCATTACTTTTCTATTAAACCTGTTGAGCAATGTGAATGTTCTTCAGTAAATTAAACGTGTGTCTGTATTTTTTAGGAAAACTCCTAATCAAGTAGATACCAGAACAGCAAGAATATTGATGGAAGTAGCTGAGCTGCACAGAAAGCACTTGGGAGGTCAACTTTTCTTTGGTCCTGATGGTTTCTTGTACATAATGCTTGGAGATGGCATGATCACATTGGATGATATGGAAGAAATGGATGGACTCAGGTATCTCAGTCACTACCAGATTTATTCAGTTGTTTGGATTTGTTTCTTCCTATTTAATTTTTCATAAAACATATATTCTAAACTGGTATGGCATTACTGCAAGCATAACATTTGTTATTTTGGAAAGCTTGCAGTCAACATATGGAACGCCAGTTTTATATCATTATCTTGAACGGAGATGCATTTCTGCATCCTGTACCCTTTTGATTCTGATTATCCTCTGATGGCTTGAATTTTTCTCAACCCCATATTACGCCCCCCCCCCCCAAATACACACACTCACACTGGACTGAGGGACTCCCCCTCCCCCAAAATTGGTTGTATGAATTAATTTTGAAATCAAGGAAGGCAGTGAGGAGATTAGAGATAATGGTGTATAGTGTCATTAATACTACTTACAGGGCTTGGCACTCAAGGGTGAGTGCACTCTTGTGCAAAACAAGGGCATCACCTGCTTTGCCAGTTGATGTACTACCAATTGATGTAGCCTCCAGTCACCTTGCTCATTTGATTTTCACATGCTAACACCCTTGTTGTCTACTTCCAGGCCTGTTCCTGACACTGACTTAAGGTATATACCCCAAGCAAATTCCTGCACACTTCCATAGAGAAAAGTGAGCAGGTATGAATCCTGTCATTCCCGCTTCCCTTCCAGCTAGTTCCTTCATTGCCTGCCTCACTAATCAAACATAGGTTGCCTGGGTCATGGTAAAATCTCTTCATGTTTAATTTGAAGCAAGTTCCAACACTAACTTTATTGCTTTCTCTGAAAAGAAATTGCATCTAACCTGCCTTTGCCTTGAGATTTTTCAGCAGTCAGAACTTGACAAAGTATTTCAAATGAATCCTCAGAAATGTACTGAGGCAGCATTGCATTCTTTATTTGTATGGGGTACATCCACCTAAGCCCCTAACATTTCTGTAAAATATGCCACAGCATTAATACATTGTCTTCATCAGCTTATTTCAGTGCTGTGTATTCCTTATCAAAGTTTTTCATTGTCCCTTATGCATGAATGGCTGCTTTATTGACTTGAATCTAAGCTATCACAAGGTAAACAAGCTTTACTGCTTAATTAGTTTACATTTCTTTTATATCTGTTGGCTGTAAGTTATTCTTCTGCCATCTACCAGATGGCATACTTTTATTCCAACCTGTTCATAATTTCTCATATAAGGACATTAAACAAAGCTTTTTCCACAGCATTTCAGCATGACTGATTCCCTAAACATTTTTTTACTCTGAGCTAACTCACTTCATACCCTCCTATTGACTTCTTTCTTTCACTCATCCATTTCCTAAATCAGTTTATCGTCTTCTGGTCTACTGTAATATTTTCATTATGGAAATGGCCAAAACCAAAAACCCCTGACATACAGATAAGCCATATTTGATTATTCCACCCCTCTCCTAGTAAACTGTCAGAAACAAGGTGCTCCAGTCTGCTATTAAAAATAATCAGACCTGTCCACTGTGAAGTTGACTTGCTTTGAACCTTCAGCTACACCAAATTCAAGATGCCCTGTAATTCATCATTTCACAGTTAAGATGAGATTGAATGATCTCTGGATTTCCAGTTTAATCTTTACATACAGCTTTTCTGAAGGGAAGTTTCTCCAGTACCTCCATTACTGTCCAAATCATTGAACACAGAATGTAGAAGTGCTGATGACATTGTCAGGATTTTTCTTAATATTCAAGAGCAAATCTCTTCTATTTCTATTTTATAGCCCGTGTTCAGGTTTGGCAATTGAGGTAGGGCTGTGTGGTATAAATGAACTAGCATTTACAACCTTTAAATGTCTGCTTATAGACAGACTAATTCAAAGGATTACAAAACCCTACATTTCAACATAGTATGTTCAAAGGCGGGCAATAAATATTTTGAGAAATTAAGGGGTGATACATGCAGAACATGAATTTGGTATTAAGTAAATTATTAAACCATTATATGTTTTATATATATATATATATATATATATATATATATATATATATATATATATGTGTGTGTGTGTATGTGTGTGTGTGTGTGTGTCTGTATATGGGTCTATTTCTAAATTTCAAAGTTTCAAAACGTTGAATTTCTTATGGTCGAGATACTAGATCAAATGTAAATAAAAAAAAATAAAAACAAAAAAATCTATGTGATGTTGTCTATCTTCATCTGTTTTTGACTTGTGGGTCTACGGTTCCGATCCTTGGAACAGATCTGGCTGATATATAGCTCGCGTCAGCCAAAAATCTCTCGAGCTGCTAGTCTACCCACAATGCCCCTCTCCACATTACCTCAGATCTCATTTGCTGCTCTTATAACAAGACACGTCAGCCATCTCTCTCTCTCTTAGCTAAGTAAAAGTTTTTATTTAGTCTCTTTCCTTAATAATTCTCTGAAAACTATTTATTCTCTAATTTTAACAGTCTTGGTCTAGCCTTAGTGAGTATGTGGTTTCCCTTTACCTTTGGTATTTTTTCCCTCTACCATCATTGGTAGTCCCCCCTCTATCTTTACCATTGGTTATCTTTCTACCATCACTGGTAGATTTCTTCTTGTGGTGTGACTGAATTTTTTTCTCTTCTTTCTTCATTCTTTTCTTTCTCTCTGCCTCTCCTATCCTTTTTATTCAGGATGATGGCGGAAAAACCTAAAAGCTCCACTACGGGCTTCAAACAATGTACAGAGTCTGGCAGAAAAATGCCAAACTCTGATAAACATGAATGCAATGTGTATTGCCTGGGTGTTCCCCGCTTGACTGTTGATTGTACAATCTGCCAGGGTTTCAGCAGCAGAACTCTGGCAGAGAGGAAAAACAAGCTCATTCTCAAAGGGCTCCTTAAATCCCCATTCGAAGAAGCCTTGTCTAAGGACGACCAGTCTCCTCCAGCCTCTGGATCAAAATCCTCCCGTTTGGTGCTGACGTCTCCCTCAGTATTTACTGTTAAGAAGCATAAACATGCATCTGAAGGTTCCTCTTTGGAATTGAAACCTAAAATTATGAAGCTTTTGTAGAGGTCTGTATCTTTGGCACCAAGAACCTTACTGATGCCTTTGACACTGACCAGGACACTTACTAAATCCTTGACCACTACCATTCCAACCATGTCTACGGTTCTTACACAGGCACTGCTATCCCCCACAGTCCTGCATATGGTGCTGAAGCCTGATGTTTCCACTCAATCCAGAACCACTTATTCCCCCTCCTTGGATCCCTTCATTGGACAACTCCCTAGCCCTTTCCTGGAGAGACCCAAGACTCCTTCTGGGTCGTAGGTTCGCTCCACAGAAGTCAATTGGAAGTGGATATTGTAAGGTTGGTGGATCAAATCCTGACAGCCAGGGGTCTTCCTTCATCTTCTCAACCCCTTCTCCCTTCTGGTGCAGGTGCTTCCATCCCTATGACCCCTTCTTATTCTTCTCTTCTGACCTCTTCACAGGCTTTATAGCTCTCGACTCCAGCTTCACCGGTACCAAGGGCTTTGGCACCAACAACTTTCTTGTCTTTGATGCCGAGTCCGAGTCTGATGCCTTCATTGCCTTTGGCACCATCGAGTCCTCAGGACTATGTCTTCACCATTGGGCCTGAGGGGTTCGAGCCAGCCCTGAGTTTTTCTATCGGGCCGGCCTTACCTCTTAGAGCTGTGCCAACAGAGGATCCCTCCTTGGTTCCAGTTTGTCAGGTGGATCTCTCGGGATGGGGTGTGACCATGATTCCAAGTTTGTCTGTCTTGGTTCTGGGCTGCCATCCCTCCTCAGAGGGCCTGCTATTCAAACCATGGAAAGAGCTTTGACCACTGCCTCATATCAGGTGCCTCCTGTGTTACCAGAGTCTCTCCGTATGACCCCAGGTCTTTCAGTCGACCCCTGGACAGCGAGTCCCAGGGTCACTAGAATTACCTACTACAGGCATCCCCTTTTCCAAGTTCTCTTCAGATATTCCCACTGAAGAGCCTCCTCAGAAAAGATTGTGTAAGAGGAAACACCTTGAGTCTCCCAAAGAATCCGTCAAGGAGAACATGGATATCAATGAAGGGGAGGGTACCCCACGATCACCCCTGGAAGACATCTCCTTCAGAGACATTCTTGACATCTTGAAACAGAGGGGTGATTGGAACCCCAAAGACCCTTCTTCTGAGGAATCCGTGTACCTGCAGACCTTTGGTGCTCGCCCATCTACTTCCTGGGTGTCCCCGCCTGCTGAAGACCTAATTAAGCTGATCCCGCAGCAGGCTTGGAAGGTTCCTGACTCTATAGACCCTGTCCCCTGGAGACCTGACAAGATTCTTTCCACTCCTGAAAACCATCCACATTGAGCAAAAGGGCTTAGTAGTTGGTGCCATGGTGGTAGTGGCTGCCACCAAGAAAGAACTAGCCTAGGAAAGTTCTACTGTTCATCCCCCTAGCCGAGAGTCCAGGGCAATGGACAGATTTGGGAAGTGGGTCTGTGCATTATAGAACTTCTCTGTCAGATCTTTGAATTTTTTGGCCCACTTTACTAGACTTCAAAGGAATCTGGTCAAGGAGCTGTCAGGGGTCAAAGAAAAAGTGGCCTCCCAGTTAGCTACCCTGGAGTCTATTTCAAATTCGTCCATGAGTCTCATTGTGCATGCAGCTGAAGGGGTGACCAGGTCAGCAGGTTCAGGTGTGGCTGTTCGATGACAAGCTTGGATGCGCCTGTGTGAGTTTGTAGAACCATTTAAGTCTTCCTTTGTCAATGCTCCCTTTGACGGATCCTCTTTGTTTGGACGCAAAGTAAAGGAAACTCTGTCCAGGTGTGAAAAGGATGGAAAGACTCTGTCTGCTGTTGGTGTACATTTTTCCACTCCTCAACGATACTACTCCAGGAATCAAAGGAGTGGTAAGATGTGGTTCAAGAAGTCACAGAAGCCTTTCCACGACACGTGATTCAGACTCCCCTTGGGACAGAGGGAGGATTTACAATGAAAGATGTCATCCCAGAGGCACAGGTGGTCTGCAGAATCAGGGTTCCAGGGACTCATTCTCTGGTCAATCCTACCAGTGCTCCTGAAAGGGAGCCCAATTGCTTACCTCTGGAAGCAGTCAGGGGAAGATCCTTGCACCCAAATGCCTGGTGATGCATAACCACCGATGCCTGGGTGCTAAGGATCATTTTCAGAGGTTATCTAATCCCTTTAACTCTTTACTTGAGAACGACAGCAAGACTCCCCGACATTCCACCCAGTCAGAGAGATCAAGCACCACTAGAGATACAAAAGCTGCTAGAAAAAGAGCCCACCAGACCAATTAGCATCCGGGTTTTACTCAAGATTCTTTTTAGTACCAAAGAAAACAGGGGACTGGAGACCAATTTTGGATCTCAGTATTTTGAACAAATTTGTCCAACAGTCATAATTCTGGATGGTCATGGTTCAATCAGTTCTTCCCTTCTTAGAGGAAAATGATTGAGTGTGCTCTATCGACTTTCAAGATGCGTATTACCACATAAAGATGGACAAACGCTCAAGAAAATTTCTCTGCCTCTGACTAGGAGTCAGTCATTACCAATTCAGAGTGCTGCCCTTTGGTCTAACCACAGCCCCCAGGATGTTCACCAAATGCATGGCAGCGGTCACAGCACATTTGGGGTTGCATGGATTCCGAGTGTTTCTTTACCTAGATGACTGGCTCCTCACCTCTTCCACCAGGCATCTAATACTACAAACTTTGGACTTCATTCTCAGCAGTTGGGCATCACGGTCAGTCTTGCAATGTCTCAACTAACCCCTTCTCAGGATATGGAATGCATTGGAACTCATCTCAATACTCTTTTTTGTGTGCATCACTTCCCCTCCACAGGCTGCACAAAATACAATCGCAGGTTCACCCTCTCCTTTGCTCAAACAAAATTCCAGCTCGGCAGATTCTGCAGGCATTGGTCTCCAAGAGAGCAGCGATCACATTAGTTCCAATGGCAAGATTTCACATGAGACTTCTCCAATGGCTACTTAAGAAACAATGTTCTATTTTAACCCATCCTGGGAATCATTTGGTCTTCATATCCAGCTGTTGTAGAAATGACTTAGCCTGGTGGGTGCAATCCGAGGAGATTCTTTTAGGCCAACCCTTTGTCTCTCCGCAACCCAAGACCATAGTGACCATGGATACTTCCCAGATGGGGGGGGGGGGGCATTATCTCAGGAAGATAGTCTAAGGCACTTGGTCCCTCTCCAAGGCTGTTCTACATATCAGTGTTCTAGAGCTAAGGGCAGTGCTTCTGGAGTTGCAAGTGTTGCATCCTCATGGGACAATAGCTATTCAGTCAGACAACATGTCCGTTGTCTGATACATCAACAAACAAGGGGGAACCAAATCCTATCCATTGTGTCGAGAAGCCCTTCGAGTGTGGCAATGGGCCATATCTTCCAAATGATTTTTGATAGCACTTCACATCCCGGGGAGTTCAAATGTGATTGCGGACAAACTGAACAGATGCATCCTCATGCCTCACCAGTGGTCTCTGAACTCCAGAATAGCGAAGAAGATTTTTCTTTTGCTGGGGCCAGCCTTGCTGTGACCTGTTAGTTTTACCCCTGACCAACAAGTGCAGAAGCTACTTTGCCCTAATTCTCCCTCAGGGAAAGTGCCCCAGAGATGACCTTCTCCATGATTGTCCCCTGGATCTCCTTTATGCCTTTCCCCCCTTCCCTCTAATCCCTCTTTTTCTCAAGAAAGCAACTTGGTTGAGAAGCAAAGTGATCCTCATTGCACCTTACTGGCCTTGACAGGTATGGTTTCCCTTCCTCTGGCCTCATCTACTTCACCACCCATGGATTCTGGGCACATATATATATATATATATATATATATATATATATATATATATATATATGTTGTGTTTCTCTATGCCAACCTGCTCCCATATAACTTCTAGACACCATGATCCAGTAAAAATGAATGCTGAAAACAGACACGTTTAGAATACTGAGTTCAACAACTGTCATCATTTTAATCAAAGTTGTGTAACATTTATAACATGACTGCAAATATGTTTGAAAGCATACCTCCTACTGAGTTATTTTACACTCAGAAATTCATAATACCACCATGTCAGCACCTAGATGCCAGGAACAAATTAACTTCCGAAAGGCAGTGAGTCAGTCCAAAAAAGGCCAACATTTATAAAATTTATTTATAGGAAAACAATCACAGTTGAGCACTTTCGTTCCTCACCAGAACTTCATCAGAACTATGTATGGATTAACTATCAACATTAAATAACAAAAAATGTAACGTCCTTTCCTTTGAAACATTTTTAGCTCATTTCATAAATGAGTCATGTTAAAACTATTCATAATCAGTTTCAGTATAACTATTCTATTACAAATCAAATGAAACAGTTAAAGACATTTAACTACAATCAATACCATACAGCGATAGCATTGTTGCCTCACAGCAAGAGGTTCTCCCGTTCGATTCTCGGCTGGAGTGTGGGGCGTGCCTTCTGTGTGGAGTCTGCATGTCCTCCCCGCAGTTAGGCAGGCGTTCAAAAGACAGACGTAAAAGGGCATGCCTTCGTTGAAGGTTGAACGTCGAGCTGGCACCTCGGCGTTTGTCAAAATCTACTGCCAATCATTAGCGGACCGGAGTTCCGTTGTGGTGACCCCTACCTGGGAAAAGCCGAAAGACAACAACAACAACAACTTTATAATTTTGTTGCATATATCACTATTTATAGAGGTATGGTCATTCAATCCTAGGGATACAGTAGCATTCAGTCTTAACTGCCAAGTGAAAAGTGATGCCCAGGGTTATCTATTAGATGAGCATTTGGAAAAATGGGAAGTAAAACCGCAAGTTAGGTTAGATGCCCTGAGTTTCCCTGGATTAAATGAATCTTGCTCCATTAAGTAAAAATATTATGATCCTTAATGTCTTTGTAAATGCTTAATTAACTTTTAGAAGCTTAATTGTTTTGTGATTTTACTGGGTAGTGTCATTACATGATTTTTAAATTTTAATTACATAATCAGTTTGTGAATGGAATTATGTAGTTCTGATGAAGTTCCATGATGAACAAGGAATGAAAGCCCTAAACTTTAAATAAAGCCGTTATGATTTATTGCCATTGTCATGGTCACTTGTGCATCATAGCACTCTTATTTTACATTGTAATTCACAAAAATGAGTGTAGAGGAGGCAGACCACTTCTTAAAACCAACAAGCACGTTTTTTATTTAATAAACAATAAAATATATAAGCGCTTTTGTCTCAATATTCCAAAATTACAGAGACTTCATCAGATATATGTATCTGATGACGTCTCTGTAATTCTGGAATATTGAGACGAAAGCGCTTATATATTTTATTGTTTATTAAATAAAAAAACGTGCTTGGTGGTTTTAAGAAGTGGTCTGCCTCTTCTACACTCATTTTTGTGGATTTATTCGTTGACTTGGTTTTACATTATAATTCAGTTGCATACCTTAAATCAAATAACTACATTATGGTTATGTTCAAGACACATGCAACTGTTGCTGTGTACCATTGCTTATAGAGTATTACTATGCAGAAGAAAGTATATTGTTTACTTAAAGCTCTTGAGTCAATTGTTTGGTTGTATAAATGTGACAACAAGCAGTTTAGATGTGATAGATGAGATAAATAAATTGATGCACTCAGCAGAGCAGGCATAACATTTGATTGTATGGATACACTGTTTTGGTGATAGTGATCAAACTTTAGAGCAGGCTGCAAAGAGACACTTTGCAGTCTGAAAGTAGAGACTAGCTCAAGCTGAGTATTGCCCTTATTTAATATTTTTATTTCAAATGACTCTACAAGTTGTGTAAAATTTAGATCAAAAAACAAAGTTTTTTTTTTTTTTTTACTAATAAGCTACAGGCCTGTTTCCTGTATCCAAGACTTAATGGTAAAGGCATTTTGCAGAGAGAGGGGAGTGCATATGAGAGTTGTCAAAGAGTAGCATAGTGCAATCCCATCTGCATTGTATATAACAATACAGCATAATGTTTATGATTATTGAAAAAAGAAGGGTACATAGTACTGCAGCTTGATATCTGCCCAGTACTATGAGAAATGAAAAAAGGCCCTTGTCTGACTATTGCATAGTCTGACATCAGTCAGACAGGTAGCAGGAGAACTAATTTATAACACTGCTGTGCAGGCTTGTGTTGGCAAGCAGAATGTGCAAATTTTCAAGGCTGATCATATCAGAGGCCTTTGAGATGTCCAAGAATATTTTTCTCTTATAGATTCACTGTTGTTTAAGTTGTTGTATGGGTGACTTGTGAAGGTGAAGAGTGCAGTTTCATGTGCCATGAGTAGGTCAAAATCTGTAATGAGAATGAAGTTTGTAGGTATTTATGTAAATGTTTAACAGCTGTTGGAGAATGCATCTAATGTTCTTTATAATGATCACTGCTGCTGTAGCTTAAGCTATGTGGTTTATATCCTGCAAGGATATAATAATCAGGCAGCTTCCAAGGTTTCAGGGCACCTTCCTTGTGCCCAAACCATTAATCAGCCCAAGTTGAACTTTAGTACCAAGTCCTTCAGAGCTTTTCTGCCACAGAAGAGTATGCTCTTCTGAGGCTTTTGAGGATCAGTGGTCGGCCTGTACTCTTTCATTGCTGGGCAGGTAAGTTCTCTTTGGGGAAAAAAACTTCCCATTTAAAAAAATATGTTGGTTGATAACACTTTCCTGTCCAGGAAATTTATTTTAAAGCTAGAAACTTGTGTTTTAATGGACTGCCACGAAACTACATTGCAATTTAAATGGGAGTGCTCTTTTTTCCTGTCAGTTTAAAAGTTGTTTAAAGCATTTAAAAAAAAAAACATTTTTTCTTGTGGAGAAAATGTGTACGATTTACTTTTTGGTACTAGAAACATGTTTTGAAGTGCCTTTACTATGTTTTTCTGTGAAACGTGACTTTAAAAGACTTTAAATTTTTATTGGCTCTTGCTGCTTGTTTTCCCCGGGAACGAGACATCATTTTAATTTGATTATTGAACAAACTGTTGGTTCCATGGTCGGTCCTTCTTCCAGCCACAAAAAGAAAAAGTTAAGCAAACTGAATTTGCCACAACAGCAAGCTAGCAATTTGCTTCAGCTCCAAGTGAGTGACTCTGCTGTGGCCATTTGTTATACCTCAGACCACTAATCTTTTACCCTGGATCCCTTTGGTGTAGGACTTACAGCTACTGTGGTCCGGGGGTTAGCCACCTCTTCTGAGCTGTTGGGGTTCCCTCAATGGACAAGTGAGAGCTACTCTTGTTGGTCCTGGAAATACGAACAGGGAAGACTTAAAATATATCATCCTTGGGGAAACAGTTTTGCTATTAATAATACTGTTAGCCCATTTTCTTTGTCAAAAAGAAACAGAAAACTAAACGTAGTTACTCCTCCCCAAATTTCCTTGGCCAGGAGTAATGTACTAGGTCTGGCTCAGTGTTTAATTCAGGCCATTGATCCTTCTTATAAAGTGGTTTCTGGTATAAGAAAGGATACCTTTTTTCCTAAAGAGATTCAAGATTCTGAATCTGGACAAGAAGATGGAGAGACAAATACAGAGCTTTCTCCACAGATTTCTGATTCAGACTCACTGGAGAGTTCAATTTCTGATTCTCTCTGTGAAGGTTTATCTTTCTCTGAGACTATTTCCAGAATGTCCCAGTGTTTTCAGTGGGAGAGCACTGAAGCTTTTCAGTCTCTCAGAAAATACTATGAGCTGTTATGGAAGGAATTTCCAGAATCTTCACCAATTCCTCCAGTTCTGTCAGCTTTGAGGGAATGTGTTACTGCCTGCAATTTTCCTGATAGTCAGCCAGCTGCCCATAAAAAGGCAGACAGGATGTATACATTTCCTCAGTCTTTCAGGTTTTTATACACTCTTACCAAAGCTAACCCAGCAGCTATAGCTTTAGATAATCCTACTGTTGCTAAACATTTAGTTAATTCCAATCCTGTTCTTTTGATAAGGATGGGAAGATTATTGATATGAGAAAAAACATGTATGCTTCTTCAACTTTGATTTTCAGAATTTTGAATTGTCAGGCTCATAGTCTAAGTTTGTTCTGGCTAATTGTGAAAGTATGGGGTATGTTCTTTATGCAGTTTCTTCTTGTGGGGAAATTCTGTTTTAAATAATTTGGTTTCTTCTATTGTATAAATCACTACGAGTGTGTATGATTCAGATGATGCTTCTTCAAGGGCTAGCCACTGTTCATGCGTTGAGGAGGTTTGCCTGGCTGCATTCTCAAGACCTCCCAGATGATGTTAAAAATGGGATTTTAATTTCTTCTTTGGATAGAAATTTAGTTTTTGGCCGCCCTGCTGTAGAGGTGACCTTACCTCTCACATGTACAGATGTTCACAGAATGTCCAGATATTTGCCTCGTGTTTTTGTCCATTTTTCATAAAATTGTGGTTTTCTGGAAAATTAGTGGGAAATCATTAAAGATTGAAGTTAGAAAATAATGGCAGACATTTGACTTTCAGGCTTCATACCCTTCAGAAAATTCATGCTAATGCAAAACCTATTCTATCAACTTTTCTAAGTTTGGAAGAGCAATATTTAAAAAATATCCACAGTATAAAACAGCACAACACACCTCCTAATAGGATGAACAAACTCCGTACAAACCAAATGTAAATATACTGAATAAAATCCAGTACGGAGTTTAAAACACAGCCAGTCTTTATTAAAATGAAAACAAATAGGTGAGCGCTTTCACGGGTGAAATCCCCAGTTCTTAACTTCTTAAAAGGGTCATGGTGAACTACACTTCTTAAAAAGGTCATGGTGAACTACACTTCTTAAAAAGCTAACATCATCCCAAAAAGAGAGAAAAAATATATTGGTACATATTGGTTAAGCAATTGAATGATGTAATGTGTTTTACTCACTGTCATTATTTTTTTTTTGCAGTTTTAAAAGTTTTATATAAGATACACTTAGAAAAAAATGCTGTATTAAAGTCTGATGAAGTGGGGATTTAACCCGTGAAAGCACTCACCTATTTGTTTTCATTTTAATAAAGCCTGGCGGTATTTCAAACTCCATACTGGATTTTATTCAGAATATTTAAAAAAATCTCCATATTTTTGGGCATTGGTCCTACTTTTATATATGGCTTTGTCCAGATTTCTTCCTCTAAGAGGTTGACGGGTATGGAGGTGACCAAAAATTGTGATGAGAGGGGTATTTTGATACAGGGAATCTCTAAGATTTTTCAGCCCTCCTTTTGCAAATGTTTTAAGGGATTCTGTAACCCTTTGTCCAGTTTTGGTAAAAAATAAAGTAAACAGTTTCTAAGGGATTCTGTAACCCCTCGTCCAGTTTTGGCAAAAAACAAAGTAAACAGTCTCAACAAAATGCAGGTAAGTAGATATTTAAGAGGAAGTCACAAGGGGTTCCAAAAAGAACTCAGGAATCACCCAAAGCCAAGGACAGTCCAACAAGTCAAAATGACTATTTAGGGGATCTCATCCCTCTCTCTTTCACCCTGGCAGAAAGCCTGAACCTCCACTTTTCTCTTTAGCAACAGATAGTTTCAGACAAATTGGTTCTGAAGATCATGCGGTGGTGGTGCTGCGGTAGCATTGTCGCCTCATAGTTAGACGTTGCCCGTTCGATTCTCAGTTAGAGCGTCTTCTATGTGGTGACATGCGTGAATGGGTGTTCCTTTGTTGAAGGTTGTGCGTTAGGCCCAGCAAGCCAGCATGTAAAAATCTACTGCCAATCATTAGCGGACCGGAGTTCCGCTGTGGCGACCCCTAACCGGGAAAAGCCGAAAGACACAACAACAGATGGCAGTGGAAGGGAAATTCCTCCTTTCCAGGTGAGTAACCCCTCATCCACTGGATAAGACTCTTTTATTTCCACCCATTCTTCATCACATGCTGTCTTATGGAGTGATTGAACCAGGTCCTTCTACACAGATGGAAATTTTTTTATTTGAGGATAGTTTTAGTGCCAAAGAAAGAAAGTGATTGGAGAACAGTTGTGGATCTTTCTTTCCTAAACCTGTTTGTAATGGTGGCCAAGTTCAAAATGCTTTCACTTCACAACCTGTTACTTCATCTTTCATGTTTACTAGTAACTAGTAGATTTAAACAATGCTTATCATTACATCTCTGTTCATCCAGACTTCAGATGTTCTTAAGGTTTTGTGCATCTGGATCACATTATCAGTTCTCTGCTTTACACTTTGGACTATCCACTGCCCCAAGAGTGTTCATAAAGTGTCTGTCTCAAGTTGTAACTCATTGCAAGCTATAGGGTAGTAACATTATTTTATGTTTAGACAACATGCTTATCTTCGCATTGTCTTTTTCAAAATGTTAGGAAACTCTCTTGGGTGTAAGATCTCCTACATAAGCTAGGATTCCAAGAGAACATTCAGAAGTCTTTTTTGATTCATTTGCACAGGATTGTGTCCCTGGGGAGTCCGCTAGACACCTCAGTGCAAAGAGTTTTTCATCCAAAAAAAGAAAGAAAATATATCTAGATCTGCTTCTAAGATTTTCCACTCAGACTTCAGTCACTGCAAGGAAATACCTCAGGATTTAGGGTCTCATGGCATCTATGATTCTTATGATACCCCTGGCAAATCTCCACAAAAGGAAAGATACAATGGTATCTGAAGTCTCTTTGGTTCCAGCACCAATTTCCTTTGTCCTTTCAAATTCCTGTGTTGGGGGTTATTAGAAGGAAAATCATTTGGTGGAGACAGCAAATATCCTTAAATCCAGGTCTCCTCTTCTCCCTTCCTACTCCAAAGTAGTCTGTCACCACAAACAACTTGGACTTTGCTTGGAGAGCAATTTCAGAAGGGATAAAAGTGCAAGTTATGTAGGACACCAAGGAGAGATGCAAGCACATAAATGTAAAAGAGATACTTACCTTGATCAAGGCACTGATCTCCATGAATCATCTTTGGTACCCTGGAACTCTTCAAGTTGTTACAAACAATATCACAGTCATGTGGTACATCAACAAGTGAGGGGTAACCAGGTTAAACCCCCTTTGCAGACTAGCCATGTTAGCTTACGATATAGCTTCACATCACAGTCTCACTCTACAGGTATGTTACATTACATCACAGCAAATTTGTGTGGCAGATGAGCTGAGGAGAGCAAGGGCAAACCCTCATGAATGGAAACTAGATCAGGGGCTCTTCCAAAATTTGATCCATCTCTGGGGAGTTCCTCAAGTTGACCTATTGGCCTCCTCTCTAAACATTCAGCTGGCAAACTCCTGCTCCAGGACTCCATGGAAGAAAGCATGGGAGACAGATGCCTTTTCTTTTCCTTGGACAGAAATGTTCCTATATGCTATGCCACCCTTCCCACTGCTATCCAGGGTACTTCTGAGGATTCAGAAGGAATCCTCCAAGATCATTGTGGTGACTTCCTTCTGGCCAAGGCAACAGTGGCTCGCCCTTCTTTTGGAAATGACCAGGGCAATTAACACAAGCTTCCTCATAGACTGGATCTACTCACACAAGATCGGGGTGTTTATTATACCACATTCCAATCACCTTCAGTTGACTGCAGTTCCCTTTAGGTACCTGTTTACTGAGGATGTGCAGCAGGTACTAATGGAAGCAAGAAAGTCTCTACTAGTTGGTGCCAACAAAATAACCAGCACCCACTCAGGACTAATTGTTCTCTGTTTTACAATATTTATGTGAATTACTATCCTAAGGCCTTTTGTTAATCCTGTTAAGGTGCATTTATTGGCCATTTCAACATGTCTGCCCATGGATCCTCCTCTTTCAATGTATTCTCATGTTTACATTTTTTGAAAGGAGTTTTGAATAAAAGGCTTTATAAGAAACTGGTGTCCCCTCCTGGTGATATTAATTTTGCATTGGAGAAGCTAACACTTGTTCCATTTGAACCAGCTAACCTGGCTAACTTTAGGTTCTCAACATGGAAAACAGTTTTACTGACCACTCTGACCTCTGTAAGAAGTGTGTCTGACTTGCAAGCTCTTATGGTGTGTCAACCCTACCTAATTTTCCACAAGGATGGGGTTTCTTTTAGAACTAATCCTTTTATGCCTAAAGTGGTATCCACGTTTTATTTAAGCCAAACTATCCATCTCCCCCTTTTCTTTCCCGAACCTAAAAATGAGGGAGAAAAAATACTTCATACCTTGGATGTCTGCAGATGACTCGGGTACTATCTTGTCAGAACTAAGTCTTTCAAATCTTCAGATAAATTGTTCTTTTCTTGTAAAGATAAGAAGGAACAACCTGTGTCAAAGCAGACTCTTTACAAATGGTTGTCTAAGGCTTTTAACTTTTGTTATACTCACCACAATAAAACTATTTTAGGCAGGGTCAAGGCCCACTCTTGCAAAGCCTTGGCTTCATCTGTGGCTTTTTGGAATGGACTGAATTCTAGAAGTTCTAGCTGAAGCAATGTGGTCCTCTGTGCATACTTTTACAAAGCACTATAAGCTTATTTCCTTCTCTAGGTTAGATCAGGCTTACTAGGACCATTCTCCAGGGACTCCTGGACTCTTCTCCTTCCAACTTCAGAAATTTGTAAACTGTGGCAATCTACCCATATAGCTTAGCCTACTGCTGCAGTGATCATTCAAAAATCTACAGTTATGGTAAGTTTACTTACACAAATGTACTTTCTAGTACTTGGAATGAGGGATAATATGAGTGCGGACTTCTGTTGGGGAGCTGTAATTTATGACTTTAATGGCTTTTATTAGCTGATTAATTTATAAGAATGTAAACAGGGTAAGCTATAGTGTCAACTCTAATCTTTAGATAATATTAGGTACAGTCCCAGTGAATCACACATATAGGTACTTTAATTCTGTTGACACAGATACACTGAAATATTTTTAGACACAATAGCAACATGTTTCTTCCTTCCTTCCTTCTGATATTGGACTGATGTCAAAGCAGTTTATTTATTGTGTGCTTTGTTTAATTCGCCTACATTTGATCAAGTTATATCTATTTTAATTGTTGCAACCAAGCATTACTAACTCTGTTGCAGTCTGTCATGGTTAGTGGCATTACTAGGGATTTCTGAAACATTGCTTGGCAAAAAATACAAATAACTGAGAACATTTTGTCAAACAACTCGAGTGGGGATTCAATCCTGTATATAGTATTAGACCCCTGATTAAATATAACCTACTCCTAGTAGCACCTTGGGGAATGTTTTGTTAATTTACTGGGGTATTCCCCTTTGACCACATTTTGGCAAAACATATTTCAGTTCATAGGTTCATAGGTAGGTACTAGGCTATTGGCCCAAGGGCCTACGTAAGCCTAGCCTACAAGGTTCCCTGGCTTACGCCACCCAAGAAAGTTATTTTCCTGTGCCAATGTCAATCAGAGACACAGAAGTGATCCCCAGGGTGTATTTCCTATTTCCCATCCACTCATCAAGATTTTTCTTGAAGAGTGCGAATGAAGAACTTTGCTTGACATAGATGGGTAGCCTGTTCCAGAGTATGGGAAGTCTCTGGGACAGGAATCTATTCCTCCAGCATGTCCTGTTTATTGTGGTGTCAAGGTTTAGGTCCCTAGAGCATGTAGCTCGGAGGGATTGGGATTTCTTTAGGTGTAGCATGTCCAGCAGCTCTGGGTTTGACATAGCTTTATATGTTAGGCAGAGATCACCTCGGAGTAGGTGATATGCTACGGAGTAATTTGAGGCGGTCAGTGTAGGGCATTTGTTTGAGGCCAGTAATCCTCTTTGTGAGGTACTTCTGTGGCCTTTCTAGCTGCTGCAGATGTCTTGTGAGGTACATTCCAAAAGGGGCGTTGTACTCCATAACAGGTCTAATGAGTGTCAAGTAGAGCAGAACAATAACCTCTTTTTTCCTGGATGAGAACCCTTTTATGATGAGGTGCGCCATGCAGAAGGACTTCCTGACTACTGTGGCTATATGACTATTAAAGGAAAGACTACTGTCCACGTGAGTCCCAAGTTAAGTTTAGTTTTGCCAAAACTGTTTCTTGGAAATGTGTCATTCTTCCATAGTGAGTTTTGTTTGGCTCCCTGTTGAAAATACTCCGCTCGTAAAAATGTGAAACTTCAGTTGTAGATCGAATCTCGAACATCAATATTCTCCTGTAAACATTTTTTTTCAGGGAACTAGACCCTTTGCACCCCCTAATGTTGGAAGGCAAGCCCCCAACACTTCAAAACATATATATATATATATATATATATATATATATATATATATATATATATATATATATATATAACTCCAAGATTGCCATACCTCAAAGAAAAGGGAATATTCAGAGAAATGGCCATCTCAGCCTTAATATATGTAAGCCCGTTTTTTTCTGTCATCCAGTCTCTGTGTTTTAGAACTCAGTCTAGCGGGTCCTGACTTTTCAGATAGTTACCATTTTGTTTACTTAGTGTATATTTAAAAGCTGAGGTACTTAAAAGAAGTAATGGAGTCTCATCAAATAAAATCAGTGTGTTACTAGCAAAAATAAGTAAGTAAACTATTAGTCTATTACTATCTAAAATTAAGTATCACAATCTTCTAAATGGTCATTCATTGCACTATATAATGAGCATTCATTATCACTGACAATAGTCTTAATGGCCTTGAAATTCTGACAGTGAGCTCTGTTGAATTCAGTTTTATGATTTTTCTAATGTAACATAAAACATGTTCCATATATATTAAGACAGGTGCTGTTTTGAATCAAAAGTGCACAGTGTTATCCAGTTTAAGATTTTTAAATTGTATACCACATTTTTAAGATAGTTTAATGAAATAATTATGTAAAAAACTGTCAAGGGAGTACGAAGCTAAATTATTTAATTTATTTTAGTGCAACCTGTTTAAAAATGCCAGTTCATCAAAGACTGCAAAGAAGAACTGTTTCCTGTATAAAAGTGAGAGTCACACAAGAAAAGTTAGCTCTTCCTAAGTTGCAGGTAGCTGAATCTTAAAAAAATAGCAAAAACTGCTTCTTTTCAGGAATAATCTGGCAGTGATTGTAAGTGACTTGCTAACAGTCTTGTGATATGCATTAATGGACACAAATTCAGGTCTGTAGAATGGATTTAGTGGCTTATATTACTGATCCTTTTTTATGTTGAAAGTTTTCTTAAAAGTCAGCAACACATGTATTGGTAGTGGAAAGCTTTCCTTACAATTAAATGGAACACTTCAAGGATCATGTACGATGCTGTGTAATAACCTCACCTGCTGGCATAGAATATATTATTTCTTTCCACAGTATGCTCTACTAAGTCCTGACTCTTACTCATCTCTTCATTTGAGGTAATGAGTTTGTATAGGCAGGTGGTTTTATTCACACTATATGGTGCTAAAAGATGTGGATACGCTATGGTAAAAGGTAAAAGAAAACGATCTGTTGACTAACTTCAGGTGTATATGCGATCTGCTACTTTAGAGTATTTCTACTCGAGTGCCCTGTAACTGAGCAGTAACTAGACAACAAGCAAAAGCTGTACACATATCTGCCTTTTCACTTACTGTCCTGAATGAGCACTTAGAAAGTTATTAAACTCCAGTGAATAGGTAATACTAGAACCTTCATAGGGAAGACAGTGACATACAAATACATTTTAAATTATATAATGGCCTATAAGCATCAGGGTGTATCAGATGAATGTGGAAACCGTGACCTATATAGCTTTCTAAAAGACCTGTTAATTAGTGTCAGTTGTTACAGCTGCTTGAATGTTTTAATTAGGCTGTCAGTGCTATAACTTTTTTCTGACATGTAGATGATGTATTGTTTAAAACTATAGTTTGTTTCAGGACTGAGAAGAGATTTTAAACTGCTGATATACATTATTTTCATTTTGCACTGGTTCAAGCTTACCATGTTCATTAGAAAATTGATGTTAGGCTGCCTTTGCGGATAGAGAGATAAGAATAAAAGCTGAGAAATGGAGTCACGTAGTCGGTTTCTAGGGATAGTGTGTATATGCTAATGGATAGTTTTATTTTATACAAAGCTAGCCCACCACTTGTCAGCTATATTCATTAAATGTGCCAGTACAGACATTAATTGCTATAGCAGGCAGTTCTGAGCCTACTTTTTGAAAATGTTTGTTACTGTAGTAAGGGCACGTGGATGTAATTTGTAATGTGTACTACCTTCTCAGTGATTTTACAGGCTCCGTTCTTCGACTTGATGTTGATGTAGATTCCTGTCTTGCACCTTATTCCATCCCAAAGAGCAATCCCTACTTCAACAGCACCAACCAGCCACCAGAAATATTTGCTCATGGTCTTCATAACCCAGGCAGGTAAGTAGGTGTTGACAGGTACCACTACAGAAATGTTAGTGCAGAGGTCACTGTGACACATTAGTAATACTGTTCAGAAAGTAAGTTACTTAGTCCAGAAACTGTCAAATAATGTTACCTGTGTCAGATGACTTCTTACATAAAGTAAAATTGTCTCTTGTCTCACTATGGGAAGAGATCATTTGGAGATGAGCATTTAAACAAATCAAATCATACTTGAAATCTTAAGTTGTTTTCTAACTGCAGCAGCTAAAATAGAGAATGTTAAAATCAAATTAGAACTAATGACCGTATGTCATTGGACTTCCATATAACTGCATCAAAATGCATGTAGGTGTTGAGTAGTTATTAAGGCAGAAAAGAAAGTGCTTGTCACACTAAAACAAAATATGCTTCTTTTACTAAATGCAGGCAACGAGTACTCCTCCCTTATTTATGGTTAGGTTTCTGGCATATGGATAGGTATTATTCATGGTCCTTTAGGGGAATATTCATACATGTAAGAAATTATATCTTAGAAGGAAAACTATCGTGAAACTTCAAAATATAATTTTTGTATTATATCTTATATGCATTGCTATATTAATGAAACAGAATAACTCTAGATGTGAAGTTGTCCTATCTCACTTTCATTCTGCACTGATGGGTTCGGAACCGATCCTCGGTCTTCAACCAGCTCATGGCTTACTCCCTATCCCATGATGCACTGGTGCCTTCCTAAGATTTCGTTTGCTGCTGAAACAGATCGGGTGATTCTTCCAGCTCTGGCTAAGTGGAAAACAATTTTTTTTCTAGTTTTACATTACTTAGTGTATTTCTAATAGTTTATTTACTAAATACTTAGAACACGTTTATTAGGTAGTCTTTTTGAATACTTTATTAATGTGCGTTGCTTACCTAAATGGCCGATTTTTATTTAGGCCTAAATAGTTCCCTATCCCATTTCTACAGTAGTTTAGTTTAAATACATTTTACTGTTTGCCTTTAGAGTGCTTAGCAAAATCGTTTGTGTAGATATATATATATATATATATATATATATATATATATATATATATATGTGTGTGTGTATATATTCAGGTTAGCCTATAGATACGTTTTTTCTGTGTGCGACTGCATAGTTTGGTTTTTAAGCAGTCATAACTATATATCGTAGAGGTGTGCGTTTCCATAATTTCCCTTCTGATATAAGCTAGCTCATTTTTTATTACAGGACAGCTAAGTCCATTTAGAGGGCTCTTCTCTTCCTGTGCGATTGTTGTTAATTAAGTATGTCTCCTAATATCAATAGAGTAGTTGTTGTTGTGCTAGTTATCTTTTAAAATTATATATATATCTTGTATAAGCTAGCTCATTTTTTATTAGAGAGTAGCTGAATCCATTTTATTTAGATGGCACTTCCTTTGCTGTGTGATTGTTAAGTTCTCTCTAATATCACTTGAATAGAGCTGTTGTTGTGTGGCAGTTATTTTTTAAAATTATATATTTCCCTATCAAGTTAACTCATTTAAATTAGAGAGTTGCATGTCCATTCTTCTTTTGACTAGTTGGTGATTGTAACTTTGTACAATGTCTAAACAAGGGAAAGAGGTTAAACCTTCTGGTTTTAAGAAGTGCCCTAAGTGCAATCAAAAGATGTCCATCACCGATGGCCACAATGAATGTGTTTACTGCCTGGGTGCATTTCATTTACAGGAGTCACTCCTTTAGCTCCAGAGTTCTTCATGAGAGGAAGAACCAACTAATCTTAAGAGGACTGGTGAAATCTTCTTTTGTAGAGGCCTTGGAACATGGTCAAAGTGCTCCAGAGAAGCCTATTTCTCCTACACAAAAATCTGACAAGACTACAAAAAGTTCTAGAAGGTCATCCTCTACTGCTTCAGAGGGTTTGGAGACATTGAGAAAGTCTATGAAGATGTCTCTGAGAATTTCCAAATCTGTTGGGCCTGAGAGACTCTCCACCCCAGCTCCACTGGCATCAGAGCCATTGGTTTTCCAAGTGAGGAGCCGGTATCTCCTACATTAAGGTCACCATTTTTACAGACCATAGAATCTCCAGCTCCCTCCTCTCGATCCTGTAGAAGCCTCTCTGACTATGATGTGGATTGCATGGTGCAGAGACTCTTGAGGTCACTGGCACTGGCAAAACTTTTGTCAGAATCGACCCAAAAGGATTCAGGACTGACTACACCTATCACGGCAACATCAGTTCTTCTTCTGACCCGAGTTGCGGTTTTGGAGCTGGAATGCATGGAATTGATAGTGCTGGAACCCTCAGAGCCTAGACCTGCTCCAGGATCTTCGGCTCCTACCACTCTGACTACCTCAGCACCATCTGAGGGGTCTAGGAGCCGATGCTCTCTGGTTGGGTCCAGGGAGGGGAGTCGGGCCGAATTTTCATCAGATCCAATCTTGCCTCTCAGGGCCTTGGCTCATGTGAGTTTGGCTCCTACTGTGGCTTCAGAGATGACCACCTTAGGGCCAGGGGGACCTTCCATTTCTTCGGACCCAGGGGGTTTCCTCAGGGTTATGGGTGGGGGGGCTTTCAAATCCATGAGGGGAGCACTGTCTCCAGGGACAGCCACACTCTCAAATACAGCCATTCCTCCCCAAAGGCGCCGGTGTCTGTCTCGGCATTACCAACTCCACACAGATGTAGAGACCCAGAGCCCCAGGATACCCCTACGGGCAAACCCTTCTCTTCTGAAACCTCTCCAGAATGCCCTCCTGAAGAGATCCCTTGGAAGAGGAAGAAATTCAAAGCATTTGGACTCCCCACAGGAGTCCGTCACATCTGACACAGACTTCCATGACTCAGAAGGATCCCCGCGGTCACCCTCTGAAGATGTCTTCTTTGCAAACATCTTAGAGATCCTTAAACAGAGAGGCAGCTGGAAGCCCATCACCCCTTCTGATGAGGAGTCTGTTTACCTGAAGACTTTTGAGTCTCGCCCTTCTGCCACTTGGGTGTCTCCACCTTTTCATGAACTCATGGAATTGGTTTGTCAAAAGGCATGGGATTCTTCAGACAAAGTGGAACCTATCCCTTGAAGGCCAAATAAATTTATCACATCTCCAGAAGACAAAACTTTTTTGACAAAAGGGGTTCCAGTAGATGCTATGTTGGTGGTGGCAGCCACCAAAAAGGAGTTGTCTGAGTTGTCCTCGTCTATCCATCCCCTGAACAAAAACTCTCACACGATGGGCAGATACAGAAAGGGCATTTTTTCTTTAGCGGCCTTTACACTCATGTCCCTGAATTATCTTACCCATTTTACAAGGTTACAGAGAGATCTCCTGAAGGAGCTTAGAGATGCTCTCCAGGGTTCAATAGCTGCGGAGGTTGCAGATAAGGTGTCCTCTCAACTCTCCACCCTTAATTCAGTAGTGAACTCGTCCATGAGGCTCATTTCTTATGCAGCCAATGGAGCGAGTGGATCAGCAGGTTCAGGAATTGCCCTTAGGAGACATTCCTGGATGCGCTTGTGTAACTTTGTGGAACCCTTCAAGTCATCCTTTATTAACTCCCCATTTGATGGCTCGTCTCTTTTCGGGCCTAAAGTTAAAGAAACACTAACCAAGTGTGAACAGAAGGGAAGGACTCTCTCTGCTGTCGGAGTCTGTTTTTCCACACCTTCTAGACCCTATCTCAAGGGTCAAAAGGGAGGGAAAAATATGGCTTTGAAAATCCCAGAGAGTCTTTCAGGACACACAAGGTGAACCTTCCTCCAGGGGCAGAGGAGGCGGTAATAATGGAAAACGCTGGTCAAACGGCAGAGAGGGTCCACAAAACCAGGGCGACAGAGTATCTTTCTTTGGTAAGCCCTTCCAGCGCTCCTGAAAGGAAGCCTGTCTGTCCCTCTCTGGAGGCAGTCAGGGGTTGCTTATCTTTGTACCCAGATGTCTGGCTAGAAATAATAAAAGACAAGTGAGTACAAAGTATCATATCCAGAGGTTACTCTATCCCCTTTTCCATGCCAGCCCCAATAATGAAAAGGATTCCAGACGTTCCACCCAGTCACAGGAAGCAAATAACCATAGAAATTCAGAAGTTGCTAGAAAAAAATTCATCCAACCGATCCCTGCAGACCAGGTAGGATCCGGAACTTACTCAAGGTTCTTTTTACTTCCAAAGAAAACAGGGGACTGGAGACCCACATTGTTTCTCAGCAGACTGAACAAATCTGTAAAAAAGACAAAAGTTCCAGATGGTTACACTGTAGTCAATACTCCCTTTTCTGGGAAAAGACAATTGGATGTGCTGTATAGACCTCCAGGATGCTTACTACCATATAAAAATGGACAGGCCATCTAGGAGTCATCTGCACTTTCGGCTGGGAGCCAGTCACTACCAATTCTGAGCTCATCTTTTCATCTCACTACAGCCCCCAGAGTGTTCACCAAATGCATGGCAGTGGTTACGGCTCACCTGAGGTGTTCAGGATTTCGGGTGTTTCCATGCCTAAATGGTTGGCTCCTAACCACCACCACCAAACATCTACTTACACAAGCAAGTCACCACCTTGAATCTCTGTGCTCATTTAGGAATTACGATAAACTACGAAAAATCTGCCTTATTGCCATCACAACCTATCGTTTTTATAGGCACAGATTTAGATACTACTACAATGATGGTAAAACTTCCACCAGACAGGATATACACCCTTCGAGCACAGGATCAGGACCTCCTGTTAAAAACAAAGACTCAGGTAAAGACACTTCTCAAAGTACTAGGCTTAATGGCAGCAGCAATCACTGTAATTCCCCTAGCTCAGATGCACATGAGAATCTTATAGTGGCTCCTATTTGTAACACAAAAGAAGTAGGCAGCCAGCAATACCACAGATCCGTGTATGATGAAAATCACTCCTTTAATAAAATTAAGCACTTTCGTCAGACACTGACTTCATCAGAATAACAAAACCACACAATGAAAACTGCTTAAATAACCCACCCCAGCCTACAAATTACTTACATCATATCCTCCCAAAGAAATTTAAAGATACATTACAAAACATTAATAAAAACTTTTGACACTATTTATAAAATACAGACACATGCACCACTGCAAGGCAGTGCCGATAAACTCATATAAAATACAGGGATTTTAATTTTAATAGTGCCATAGTACTGATCCTGTCATTGAGACCAGGCTCCTATTTGCCCAATGGTCCATGCAGGAACTTCCAATGTTGCATCAGATAATGCTAACAGAATCTTGCAGGAAAGACCTATATTGATAGCTATATTCAGATCAAGTGACTTTAGGTTGACCCTTCATTCTCCCATCTCCACTAGCCACAGTGATCATGGATGCCTCCCTGCATTATCTGGAATGGACAACCCAAGGTACGTGGCAGGACTACGAGGCCCATTTGCATATCAATGTCCTGAAGATGAGAGTGGTGCTTCTGGCATTGCAGGCATTGCAGGCATTCCAAGACTGTCTTCCATTAGGAACAGTTGCAATCCAGGCAGACAGCATGTCAATTGTTGGGTATATAAACAAACAAGGAGGAACCAACTTTGTTGAGAGGCCCTGAAAGTATGGCAGTGAGCAACTTCCTCCCAATGCTTTCTGATAGCAATGCACATCCTGGGGAAATCCAACGTGATAGCAGACAAACTCAGCAGAGCAATTCTGATTCACAAGTGGTCCCTGAAACAAGAAGTAGCAGAATGATTTTCTGAAAATGGGGCCAGCCATGCTGCAATCTTTTTGCCATGTCCATGAACACAAAATGCAGCAGCTACTTTGCCCTAATCCCCCCTCAGGGGGAACTCCCAAGGGATGCACTTGTACATGATTGGCCCCTGGGTCTCCTCTACGCCCCCCCCCCCTTTCCATTGATTCCCAAAGTTCTTCAGAGAGCCCGTACTTTCGGAAGTACCTTGATTCTAATAGTCCCTTACTGGCCTCATCAAATTTGGTTCCCCTTCCTATGGCCTCATCTTCAGGAAGAGCCTTGGATTCTGGACCCATTACCAGATCTTCTGATCCATTCATCGGGAGCTTTTCACCCTTCCCTTTAGACCCTGAAGTTGACAGCTTGGCTGCTCCAATTCCAAATATAGCCAGGCTATATAATCTTTCATCTGCAGCGCAACATATCCTGATTTCTTCTCACAAGTCCTGTACGAGAAGATTATATCCCAACAAATGGAAAAGATTTTCTATCTGAGCATTAGAGAATCATATCGACCCTTATTCAGTACCTATTTCTTTCATCTTGGAGTTGTTGATGAACCTTTTTAATGAGGGAGCGGCTACAGCTACTATTTGGGTGCAATTAGCAGCAATCTCAAATTTTCATTTTGTGAATTAAGGACCAAATATGATGTCCCATAGACTTTCAAAGGCTTTTCTGAGCGGCACTAATCTTTTGAGACCACCTATTAAGCCCCCACTGCCACCATGCAATCAGAATTTTGTATTATCCCTGTCTTCCTAGTGGCTATCACCTCAGCAAGGAGGGTTTCAGAGTTACAGGCATCATCTATCATACCACCATATATGTTATTCCACAATGACAGAGTGTCACTCCGAACAAACCCATCCATTTTACAGAAAGTCTGTTCAGAATCCAACTTGAATCAGTCCAAAGACTTGCCAGTTTTTTTGCCCAAGTATGGCAATAAGGCAAAATATGGGCTACACCAACTTGATGTTCATAGGCAGTTATGTTTCTATCTACACATTACAAAAGATTTCAGAAAGGCGGATCAATTATTTGTATCTTTTTCAGACAGCAAAAAAAGGTGCGCCTGTAGCAAAAACTACTGTATCTAGGTGGTTGTCAGAATGCATTTCATTCACTTATCAATCAATAAATAAACAGCTGCCAGATAAAATAAAAGCTCACTCTACTAGGGCTGTCTCCACATCTTCTACATTTCGGGCAAAATTGCCAATAGATAACAATTTGTGCAGCAGCCACATGGGCGAGCCCTCATACATTTATCTCTCATTACAAAGTAGATTTGGGCTCCAGTGACAGGGCCTCCTTTGGGTCCACTGTACTGCAGAATATACTCCCGTGAGCCACCCAGGAATAATGGTGCTAGGAACGCTGTCCCATCAGTACAAAATAAAGGTGAGATAGGACAACTTCACGTAAAGAAGTTATGTACCTAGCATAAAATTCTATGTGAGTTGTCCATCTCGCCTTCATTCTTATGTCCTTCCCTCCAACCCCCAGCCTTGGCTTCTAGAAGATCAAGAGGTTACTGATTAGCATCTGTTGTGCTTTGTCCCTCTAGTTGCCCTATAAATAATAGGGAGTTACATGAGAGCATTAGTATACAAGCAAACAAGATCTGAGGAAGACACCGGTGCATCATGGGATAGGGAATAAGCCAAGAGCTGGTTGAAGATCTCAAGCTTTAGTAAACAGCCGAGTCAGAACTGAGGATCGGTTCAGAATCCATCAGTACGGAATGAAGGTGAGATTGACAAATCACATGGAACGTTATGGTAGGTACATAAGTTCTTTATATTTTTTATCATATTTTAATATTTTTACCACAAAAAGGCCAAATTTTCTTTCTCTCTCCCAGATTCCATTTGAGTCTCATTTATATAACTTATGCTAGACTTAAGGAATTAATTTACCCCCATTTGAATAAAATGGCAATACTGTTCATCACAGTTATCTCACACAGCCTCTGGAAACTGACATTTTATTTTAATCTGTATTTCACAAAACAAATAACTAAATTAGTGTTTTATTAAGCTGTCAGTTGTGTAGTCCATCAGTTGACAGGGTCACCCCATTATTATTCCTGAGGGGTCAAACTTGTCAGCCTGTTGTAGAAGCTTTGCTCTTACTCGACAGAATTTGTAAGGTATGTGCAAGCTATATGTAGTATTCACCGCTACCTATAGCATGAAACTCTGTATGTCTAATCATGAATTTTGTTGACGCTGAAATGTACTGTAGTTGTTCAAAACTACTTTCCTTGTATGACCCAAGTTACAAAGCAGCACTTTCCTATAGGATTTATGAAATGTGTACACTCTCAGGACCTGAAACCATCTTCTGGGATTTTTTTTACTTTGGCACAAATGTCGTACTGTGTTATAATATTCAACTTTTGTTTTTATATTGCTACCCCTCCCTTTTATTTATTACTTTACAGCATGCTAGTACTTTTGTCTAAACCAAAATCTCTAAGCATGACAACTTAGTACTTTTTATGTGATGTACAGGCATTTCAGCTTACTGCATGTACACCAGTCATGACAGTTAAGGAATGGAAACTCAGTTGTGATTTACAGATGGCATGTGGACACATCCATTAGAGTAAAACTCTATTGTCATTACTTTTATAATGAACCCACACATTACCGATTACTGTAGCCATTTGCCTCACATTCAGATACTGGAAGTACTTTGCTATCTCGAAATACTAAAATCTAGATTTTCAGTATCTCGAGATGAAAATGCCGAAAGTGCAGTTGAGCGTAACTGCACTTGATTGAATCTGAAGTATCGAATTCGTGGTTGTGGTGGTGCAGTACTTGGGATTTGCTGTGTTTGTAAGGTGCGGTGTGCTATGGGATATGGTTTGCCTGCCGTTGTGTGGATATATGTGGAGATTCAAGTAAGTGCTGTTTTTTAAGGGTTTTGGGTAGGGATTTGAGTGTATGTGAGTGTGTTGGGAAGTTTTAGGTTTAGGTTAGGGTAGGTAGGTAGGTAAGAGTGTGAGTGTGTAAGTGTTGATAGTGGTGGTGTTTGTACGTATGTGGTGTGTGTTTGTGCAAGGGGAATATAGAGTATGTAGTGGTGGGTTTAGTGTGTTTGTCTTTTTAGTGCGACCTCAGAGTTAGTATATATAAGTAGCAGGGGGTGTGGGGAGTGCAGCCCCCATATGGGGGGTGCAGGGGGGATTGCCCTCCTGCTTATATGTAGAGTAGTTGTGTGTAGTGTCTGTGTGTGTTTTGTTGGTTTGTTGTAGTGTGGGGAGGAAGGTGTATGTATGTTTGTGTAATTAAAGACAGCAAAACAGGAGGGCGATGCCTGGAGAAAGTTAACCACTGGAGTACAACAAGTGAAAATAAGCAAAATCTCTTCCAAGTAGTCCAAGGCAGATGTAAGTTTTAATGACAGAATAAAATACAGATAAGCACTTTCGCGGTAAGCTTCATCAGATCTAAAATGCATTTCAAAACTACAATCTTAAAAGTGCAAAAGCAGCTACAATTAAATCAGAACAAAGTGCATCTAGTGTTGTTAGCTGCCATAGTAACTACACAAATACATGTTTAAAGCTACAAACACTATATATCACATAAAACCATATATTGTGTGCAAAATCAAAATAGATGTAAGTATAAGTGCCTCAAAAAGCACATATATGTATTAAAAAATGTGTAGATACTAAATAAAATATATCTAATAAAACTAACATAGCAAGGAATTGTACATACATCTTATTTCTTTTTCAAAGGTCTTGCTCTTAGGGTAGGTTGGATAGTTATGCTATCATTCAACCCAAGGTAGTAGTGTGCTTGTAGTAAGAAAATCCACTTAAGTTCTGCCTGATAAGTTCTTTTCACAAGGTCTCCCTTATTGATGTTATCATATATTAATTCTAGTACTACAAACCTGAAAGAATGTTCCATATCAATATGTATCATATGTTTTGCCAGTGCACTATAGCTCATACCCCTATGTGCACAATATAAATGATCACAAATGCACTCTCATAGGCACCTGTTTGTTTTGCCTACATAAAACGAACAACAACCATTACATAATGCAAGGTACACTAGATCCTTAGAATTGCAATCAGCTGAGGGTAGATGTGAAAACTCCCTGTTACTGTTGCGATGTGTAAAAGACCCAGACACATCAATATACGTACAATAAGAACAACTATTGCATCTCCTCATCCCATAACTAGATGTGGTCATATTTAGTTGGTTGGTTGATTTAGGCAGCATAACTTATGTTTTAATGATTTCTTGTTCTTGTATCCAAAAGATGGTTTATCACCAACAGTCCTGTGTATGTCCTGATCTGTGTGTAATAGTGTCCAGTGTTTGTAAATAATGTCTCTAATTTTCTTATCACTAGAGTATGTTAATGCAAAAGAGATCGTACTTCCTTGGTCATTCCTATTGTAATTGGGTGTCATATCATCACATCCAGGTGGTGTTGAAAAATATGGTCTCCCAATATTTACCCTATCAGCCTTAACAGTATCATATATTCTATCAATCACTTTGGCACCGTAGCCCCTAAAAATGAAATAAGTTTTTATTTTCAAGAGCGCTTTCTCAAAGTCCTCATTCCTATTATGCAAACAGCTGGTATGCAGGCCTTGGCCTTTCAATGTGTTTTTGAAAATATGTCGTGGATGCATACTCTTTCGATGTACATAGGTGGGCCTATAACATTCTTTCCTGTATAGCTGAGTGTAGAAAGTACCATCTGCATTCATGTGCACTGTGATGTCTAAAAAATTAATAGATGTATCAAAAAATACATGAGAAAATTTAAGGAATCTGGTGCTTGAGTTCAACATAAAAACATACCGTTGTAATTCAGTGGGGGAACCCCTCCAGAGAAGGAAGAGGTTATCGATAAAACGACAGTAAAATAATGCATATTGCTGATGTATGTCAAATTTGTACATAATGTCCTCTTCCCTAGCTACCATGACTAAATTGGCGTAGCCATTGGCACACGAAGTGCCCATGGTCACACCAGAAATCTGAAGGTAGTAATGGTCATCAAATGTGTATATGTTAAAGTCAAGAACCATCTCCAATAATAAACAGAAAATCTGTGTGTGTTTCATCATATATACCACTCTTCAAAAGTACTCGCTTGACCATTTGTATTCCCTCCATGTTTGGTATGCATGTAAAAAGGAAATTTATATCTAAGGTGACCAAATAACCTGGTACACAATCCATTTTTTCATCAACAAAGTTGTAAAATTCTTGTAAAAAGTGTTTATCAACACTGAAGTGCACATGGCAAGAACTAGTTTCAATTGTTTATCAAGATAAATAGAGAGGGGCTCTGTTGCCCACCCTGCTCCAGCTACTATGGGTCGAAAAGGGGGGGTTCAAGGGATCCTGGTGGACCTTAGACAGTCCATTAAGGGATGGTACCCTGGGATATTCAACTATAAAATAACTAAGCAAGTCCTTATCAAGTGTATTACTCAGAAAATAGTCCCTTAATGTTCTGATAATCTCTTCTTGCATACTTACTACCTCAGTATATTCAGTTTTGTTTATATACATTAGCATCAGACAACATAGCTAACATGTTTCTAAAATAATAAACTCTGTCCATTATCACAATTAAGCCACCCTTGTCGGCTGGCCTAATAACAATACTATCCTTGTGTTCTAGGTCATAAAGCACTTGTTCTCATTTAGATAAATTTACAAAACCTTTCCATCGATTAGAATTGTTTAACAGTGTATAAATGTCATTCTCACATTCTTTGACAAATATATCCAAAACTGGATGCTGAGGAGGTGTAAAACTACTTGGTTTCCTAAACATAAAACTACTACCACTAACTTAAGAGTTGCTATACAGTAACTTTAAAGATACATTTCTAGCAAATGTCCTTAATTCAGTTAATGTGTCTGCTATGTTAGCAGGCTGTACAGGAATAAAAGATAAACGTTTATTCAGCACTTCCTCTTCTGCAGGAGAAAGTACTGTTGCTGAAATGTTCCAAATTAAATTTAACTTTGTCACCTGTTTCCACATACTGGTTAGAGTATTTGTGGTTCCTTCTTGGGTTTGTGCCCTCCATTTGTTCCTTTGCCTGTGGTGTGTTCCCTCGATGGATTGTTTCCTGTTCTGTCAAAAAGGGAGCGGAAAATTGGAAAACGACTCTCACTACGGCTTCAGGTTCAATGTTTATTCCCTCCTGTGGTGTATTGTATACTGAGTGTTGCTCCATAGTAATGGTGTCAGCTACCAAAACAGACGTGTCTACTGTTGAGGACATCTGCATCATCATCGTCAAGGGGTGTGGTTCCGATTGCCTTGCTTCGCTATTCCTGGTTGTATTCATTTGCTCAGTATTTAAGTTATCGGTGGAACTTCCTCCCTGTTGTGTCGGCCACGTAACACAAAATTGTTAGCAAAGTAATTTAAATCTCTGAAAAGCTTCTTTTTCTTCTGTGCAAGAAGCTTCCATTCATAAATACATACAGGGAAGTTTTAGGTGTAGGTTAGGGTAGGTAGGAGTGTGTGTATGTAAGTGTTGAGAGTGGTTGTGTTTGTACGTATGTGGTGTGTGTTTGTGCAAGGGGAATATAGAGTATGAAGTGGTGGGTTTAGTGTGTTTGTCTTTTTAGTGCAACCTCGGAGTTAGTATATATATAAGTAGCAGGAGGGTGTGGGGGGGTGCAGCCCCCAATGGGGGGGTGCAGGGGGGATTGCCCTCCTGCTTATATGTAGGGTAGGTGTGTGTATTTGTGTTGTTGTGTTTGTGTGTTTTTTGTTGGTTTGTTGTAGTGTGGGGAGGAAGGTGTATGTATGTTTGTGTGGTGGAGGGTGTATTTAAAAGTTGCAATTTTGAATTTCGCGCTTTTGGGGTTTTGATATTGTGAATGTTCGGCTTTATAGTCTTGAGATACTGAAGTTCGAGATTTCAGTATTTCGTGATTATAAAGTGAATCCCAGATACTATAAATTTAACCTGTGCTTATATGGGGGTGTCTGTATTTATTTTCTTCACTGTCAGATACAACTAAACCAAAAAGTAAAAAGGTCACACAGACAAACCAATTAGTAAAAACTACAAGAAATACCTAGCCAAGCTAGAGTTTTCACTATGTGAGGCCTTAAACCTCCTGTAATAGTAGCCCATGGGATATATGCAAATGACCCCTAATGGACATCAAGTGTTTCAGCTATATGGCTTCTGGATGTCATTGACTTCTTCCGTTTTTAAGTCTTTATGGATAGATTCAGGCCAGTAAAGCAAAATCCAGCTAGCTGTTAACATACACATTTTGGCCTTCTTATGACCTTGTCACTACAGTATAAGTGGACTGTTTGGATATACTCTAGAAACACTAGGCAATATAATGCACTTTTTAGCAATGAGTTTAATCTGTGAGATAGTAATCTGTGAGATAGGCACCAGTCATTTGTCATGTTGCACCCTTTTGCAGCATGTGTTATTGGGGGAATCTATGATAGCTCTCAGTTTGCAGTTGTCTGCATACTTGGTGAACCAGAGGCCCTTGACGTTAGCCTTGACCTCTGAGAACTACGTATATGTAGTTCATAGGTGTATAGGTTTTTACTAAGCTTGCAGCCAAAAGAGACCATCAAGAAGCTCAGTCATATCTCACAGTAGTGGTGGAAACTAGCAGTGTCCCCAATTAAGTAGACTTTCTCCACATATTCCTGGTGAAAATTTGCAATCACCCATCCAGTCATCCAGACTGTTTTTAAAGGCTGCTAGGGAAGTACTTAGCTTAAAAGCTAAGGGCAGCCTATTCCACAAGTTAGGGATATGTTGGGTTAGGTATTTGTCATGCAAACCTGTCTTGTTGATGTGATAGTGTAGGTTTAGTTCTCTGGAATGGATCTTTGCTTTACCACTTGTTCTATTTAGGTGAAAAAGTTCAAAGAATGCTGAATCATTCATAGCATGGAAAGCTAAGCAGAAATCACCCCTCAGGATTCCGTATGACCCTGAGTAGAGCAATAGAGCTTTTAGTCCATCGGAGTAACTAAGTGTATTGAGACCTGAGATCATGTTGGTGATGAAATTGAAGGTCTGTCAAAATGGTTTAGGCAGCTGGTGAGGTACATGCCAAAGAGTGCATTATATTCAATGATGGGCCTAGAAAAGGATGAATAAAGTGGGATTATAACTTATTTTAACCTTGAATAGATGTGATGAAGGATGGGTTGTGCAAAGTGGAAGACTTTACTAACCAACACATAGACATAATGGGCAAAGAACAGTCTGTTATCAATATATGCATACAGAACCCCGATGATGCAATGTCATATTTAAGTGAAATATTGTTTACACGGTAAGCAGTGGAGATGTTAGATTTACCAAAGGAAGCTATGCTGCATTTCTTGGTGTTAAGGGTAAGACCATAATTAAGACTTCAAGCATTTGTTTGGTCAAGCCTTTTATGGAGAATCTGAGTATCACAATGGGTTTTGATAACCACCCCAGTTTGTCATCATTAGCAAACTTGGTTAGCCAAAGTCCCTTGTTATTGGCTTTCATGTCACAGAAAATATATACCAAAGAAGAGAGTTGGAGTATAATCCAGGCTTGTTCTTCATATAATTTGTCCAACAATTAACTCTATGTAAAATTAGTTGCACAGTAATTTCTTTATATCTCTTCATTGGCCTCAGAAAAAAAAATAGAAAGGACATCATACAGAGATCTGATATAATAATACTTAACATATAAAAGGTTTGCAGAACAACCAAAGCATTGCTAAAGCACATTACAGATGCAGTGGAACACATCTGCAGCACAGTTTCATATTAATTATTTATTTTTTTATTTTATATTTCTTTACCAGGAAGATCCGACTGGGCTAGAAACCCGTTTTCAGCGGAGGCCTGGGGAGAAAAGTTCCATTACAGTTTACAAGATCACAAGCAGAAAATTGAAAGATCACAAACATAACCAAGCTGTTACAGCTCAGGTAGAAATTGTCCAAACATAACATGACTGATTACAACATAGGTTATTCTAAAATTGTAGTTACATAGCATAAATAAATAACAAGCATAACTAAGTTGTTTCATCCTAGGTAGAAATTGTCAAACATAATATGACTGATTACAATATAGACTATTTTGCTTTATTAGTTGTACAAAACACAAATTGAATAGTAAGTAAGGAGATCACATAGGCAAGTTCTATCCTTGTAGATGCAACTTATCTCATATATACTATGAAAAAAAAAATAAATAAATAAAAATTTTATGACTATGTATTATTTTAGACTACGGTATGATATTATAAATTGCATATTGCAATTATTTGTTTTGTTTTGATATGTGTATCTTCTATGTATTTTTTCTGTATTCCCCTTACTTGTTATAACCTTTGGAGCTTTTCTCCCCGGGCCTCCACTGAAAATGGACATATATCCAGCTGGACTAGCCCGGTCAACAAATGTAAAATAAAATAAAATAAAAATAAAGTTACCCAGGTGTTTCAGTAAACCAAGATAAATAGAGATAATGATAGAGGATATGATGTAGAGAGAGAGAGAGAGAGAAGAAAGGATGTAGAGAGAGAGAGAGAGAGAGAAGAAAGAGAAAGCAGCTAGGATGGTGGGGGGGGGGGGGTGAGCATGGCCAGATCATCCAGGGAAGTGTTAGTAGTGTTGAGTGTATGCTGGGGTAAGGTGTTCCAGGTTTTTGCTATTTGGTTAGAGAACAGAGTCTTTAGTGACATATGGCAGAAGCTTATTGGATGGCCTTTGATTGAGTAAGGTTGAACTCATTTTTTAAGGGAAGGACAGTTGTCTGGATGGTGTATAATGGTATGAGCAATTGTGTAAGGTGGTTGAGTGACTGGAGATTTGGTAATTTGATCCATTTTAGTTGTTGGAGAGCAGAACAGCATTGTGATCTATTAGGGAGGTTAGTAGCAAATCTAGCTATTTTATGGTAGCAGGCCTCTAATTTGGTTAGGTCAGATTCTCTAAGGTTTGTGAAAATAGAAGAAGTATACAATATAGTGGATAGCAGATGTGTTCTGACAATAGACTGTCTGGTATTAGGAGTGAGGAAAGGTTTGGCTCTATATAGTGAGCCAAGTTTGATGGGGACCTTTTTTATGGCTAGGGCTGTGTGTTTATCAGATTTTAGTGAATTTTCGGTTGTGACTCCTAGTAACTTGGTATTGTCATCTGGTTCAGTTTTGGTGTTATTAGAAGAAAGGATGAAGAAAGAGAATGAAGGCTCTCGACTTTGAGAAAAGCACGAGTTTTGTCTTGTTAAGTATGAGTTGGTTTTCTGTAAGGTACTGTTGTATGTCTGTGAAGGCTTTTGGGTTCTGTCCAGGAGTTCATGGAATAAGGGGTCTGTGCAGATGAGAACGGCATCATCTGCATATTGTACAATTGTTGCCAGGCTGGATGCAGTACTGAGTTTATTGATGAAGATAATAAAATGTAGTGGCCTAAGAACTGAGCCATGTGGGACACCTACTGACACAGGTAGCAGGACAGAGATTTCATTTTGCCACTTCACTGCTTGTTGGTGTTCAGACAAGTACCTAAGAAACAATGAGATGGCAGATTGGGAGAGATTTATGGTGGATAAATCATTGAGTAGTTTTTGATGTGATACTGTGTCAAAAGCCTTTGACATGTCGAGGAAGACGGATGTTATAAATTTGCCACTTTTTCTGTGCTGGTTGATTGAATCTGTGAAGCTTAAGGGGGCGGTTTTGGTGCTGTGTTTTGGTCTGAAACCATATTGAGAGCTGGACAGAAGGTTATTGTATAGCAGATGGGGTGGAGTTTTGAATGTATGCATTTTTTCTAACATTTTGGCTGGGGGGGTATGGCAATTGGTCTGCAGTTTGATAATTCTGTGGATGTGCCGCCTTTGTGCAAGGGGATGATATGGGAGATTTTCCAAAGTTTAGGGATATGTTGTTCAGAGATGGAATGGCTAATGAGTAGGGAGACTGGATATGAGATGGAGTCTGTTGCTATTTTGAGAAATTTGTTGGGCAGTAGATCTGCGGCAAGTGATGTGGGTTTAAGTTGCATTACGAGTTTTTTATGAAGCCGGTCTGAATGGGCCTAATAGAGAAAGAGTTGGGTTGAGGGTTAGAATTATTGAGAATGGATAGTGACGTGTTGTTTCTGTTATTTACTAGGCACATTATGGAGTTAAATTGGGTTGCTGTGTTCTCAGTGGTAATGAGGAGTTTGGGGTGGGAGTAGTGGATTGTCCTGGATTTAAGAGTTGTTTGTTGGCAGCCCAGAATTTCTGAGGGCTGTTTTGATGTTTTTGTTGGGGTAAGGTGTAGTAAGACGTTTTGTCATTCCGAATGTGTTTTTGGCTACATTTTAAAATATTAAAATTATGATATGGTGTAACTGTGGATGTTTTTTGCATAATGGAAATGTTTTGTAGAAATAAAAATACAGTTCTCAAACAGCAGATGGTTTAAAATAGTACAGAACTCAAAGCCATGTTAGGAAGAGTGAATATAAACAGCCCTAAATAAAAACTCATATTGCATGCCATATGCAGAGAGATTAGAAGCTGAAAAGGGAGAGAGTATTAAAAAAGAGAGTCTGAGAATCCGCGTAAGACCAGTATGAAAGACTGTTCATTACACTATCTGTAAAGAATGAACATTCAAAATGTCTCTTATGGTGTGTACATTACAAATTAATGATGAAATTGTTATGTCTGAAGTATTCATAAGCTACATTTTCACTGTGGTGAATAACAAAGACGATACAAAATGCAAGATCTTGAAGAATGTGCTTGCTGTGAAAACATACACATACACATCTGCTGAAAGACAAAGAAGCGGTATTTGATTTTTCTGCTTTGTTTGATGAGGGTGGTTAAAGAACAATACAAATGACTGGAATTCAGTAATATATTCGCTAAGATCAAGGTAAACATAACCATTTACATTTAAGCTGGCTGCATTCATAGGTAGGTACTAGGCTATTGGCCCAAGAGCCTAAGTAAGCTTAGCCAACAAGGCTTACGCCACCCACGAAAGTTATTTTCCTGTTCCCCTGTTGAGCAGAGCCACAGAAGTGATCCCCAGGGTGTATTTCCTATTTCCCATCCACTTATCAAGATTTTCTTGAAGAGTGCTAATGAGGAACTTTGCTTAACATAGATGGGTAGCTTGTTCCAGAGTATGGGAAGTGTCTGGGACAGGAATCTATCCCTCCAGAATGTCTGTTTTATTGTGGTGACAAGGTTTAGGTCCCTAGAGCGTGTAGCTCGGAGGGATTGGGATTTCTTTAGGTGTAGTATGTCCAACAGCTCTGGGTTTGACATAGCTTTATATGTTAGGCAAAGATCACCTCGGAGTAGGCGATATGCTACGAGGTAAAGCTGGAGTTTTTTGAGACGGTCAGTGTAGGGTATGTGTTTGAGGCCAGTAATACTCTTTGTGAGGTACTTCTGTGACCTTTCCAGCTGCTGCAGATGTCTTGTGAGGTACATTCCAAAAGGGGCATTGTACTACATAATGGGTCTAATGAACGTCGAGTAGAGGGGAACAGTGACCTCTTTTTTCCTAGATGAGAACCCTTTTGTGATGAGGGTGTGCCATATAGAAGGATTTCCTGACTACTGTGGTGATGTGATTATCAAAGGAGAAATTACTGTCCACCTGGGTCCCTAGGTCTCTTGTCACACATTCGGCGTTAAGTAGACTGCCGCCTATGTGGTAGTTCATGGGTACAGAGTTTTTACCAAAGGGGATGACAGTGCACTTTTTGGCATTGAGCTTGAGGCCATGGCTCTGACACCAGGCATCTGTCTCAGTGAGGCCCTTCTGTAGGATGTCCACTTCATTTGGGGACTCAACTATGGCTCCTAGTTTGCAGTCATCTGCAAACTTCATTAACCAAAGGCCTTCTGTGTTAGCTTGTACTTCAGAGAAGTAGATTCCAAACAGGCGAGGTCCCAGGACTGAACCCTGTGGTATTCCACTTGTCACTGGTATGAAGTCAGCTTTGGAGTCTGCAACTTTTACAGTGTGGGTTCTGTCAGTGAGCCAATTGGCAACCCATCTTGTGATGTAGGGATTTATACCTAGTTTAGTGAGTTTATCTATAATTCCAGAATGGGGGATGGTGTCGAAAGCCTTGGCGAGGTCAAGATAGGCTGTGTGAACCACCTTACCCTCGTTTACAGCTTTGGTGACTGCCTCAAAGAAGTTGATCAGGTTTAGGAGGCATGATTTGCCTTTCACAAACCTGAACTGGATGGGGTCCAGAGATTGGAGGTTACCAATGTCATTGTTTATGAGTTCCATGATGATACATTCCATTGCCTTACAGACCAGACTCGTCAGGCTAATAGGGCGATAGTTCCTGGGATCAGTGGTGGCTCCCCCTTTGTGGCTTGTGATAACTGTTGCTGTGCTCCATTCATTGAGCACAAAGCCTGATGTGAGACTATGATTGAACATGGTGCTTAGGTGAGGAGCCAGTTCGTTCTGAAGTTCATGTAAAACGCAGCCTGGGATGTTGTCTGGTCCCATGGATGCTGTGTTTTTGGCTTTGGAGAGTGCAGCTGTTACCTGCATATTTGTGATTACAGGGACACTGCATTCTTCCTGTATAGTTATGGGCCCTTTACGGGGTGAGAGGGGGGTAAAGTTAGCACTGAACCTATCTGCCAGGATGCTGGCAATATCAGTTGGTTCTGTAGTTTTTATGCCATTGTGCTGTAACTCAGAGCAGATCTGGGTGTCATTGAGATTCTTGACATAGCTATAGAATGCTTTGTGGTTGTCCCTAGAATCAGTGGCAATTTTGTTTGCATAGCTAGCTTTGGAGGATCTTATAAGGGATCTCACCTTCTTACTGAGGCTGACCAGGGAACTCCTCCACTCATGGGATTTTACTCTCTTTTGCAACAGTTTCTTCCTTCTGTAGGGTTTGTTTATGGCAGGAGACCACCATATTGGCTTCCTTTTTTTGGAGGATAGCATCTTAGTTCTGTTTGGGATAGCACAACCCATGCACTCGTGTAAGTGCTTATAGTGTGCATCTGTGTAGGATTCAGCAGTCGTAACTGTATTGTCCATCTGCATGGGTGTCATGAAGTTCGCCACCTCTGTCTTAAGAAGCATGAAGTTGGCTTTGGAAAAATTTTTTTCCGTGATTTCCTTAATGGGGGTGGGGGCAGGATGTGCATATCTGGGGTGATTAGCTTATGGTCAGATCTGACCAACGAGGAGTTGACGTCATGTGTGGAACACCAGTCACTCATGTTGGTAATGACTAGGTCTAGGATATTGTTGCCCCTGGTGGTGGTGTTGATAAGGTGATCCAGGGCATTGGAATTTATGAATTCCAGTAAGCGTTGAGCTAAGGAGTTGGTACATGAGTAGTTTTCCCAGTTAATGGTGGGGTAGTTGAAATCGCCCATTATTAGGGTATTTGGTTGAACCCTAATATTTTCCAGTATATTAAGAAAAGAGGAGTGGAAATCCTGCGGCATGGTGGGGGATCTGTAGCAAGCTAAAACTGGATTGCAATTTTGCCCAGAGTTAGTTGCGCTTGGATAACCTCAGATGCATTATGCTGAGCAACTAGCCTGGAGGTGTGGATATCCCTAATATTGCCTTTGGTGTTCCGGTCCAGGTTAGGTGGCCGAAAAGTGTGGTATGTGTTATAGCCTGGTAATGCAGGGGTGCTGTCTAGAGCCTTGAACCAGGTCTCAGTCACTGCACAGATATCCATGTGCTCCATTGTAAGGAATGCCTCTTGGGAGTGCATTTTGAGATTTAGACTTCTAGCATTGAGTAGCATTACCCTCAGTGTTTGCTTGCCTGTTCCTTTTATGGTGGTGAATTTGTCATTTGAACCTTGCCTAAAAAAGGCACTATAGGGGAAGCAGGAGCCTTAGCCTGTATTTGGAATCTCAGGGGTGACAGGTGCAGACTATCTCTGGCAAAGCATCATGGTCTGTCGACCATGTCATCCCAGGCAGACAGATACTGGATCCCCTTAGAATGACACCAGAAGCTTAGCCATTTGTTGAAGTCAATCATTTTGTCCTTGTACTGGGGTATCATTCTGGGTGATGGCAGGATGCTACTCAGGGCTAGGGTCATACCTGCCTGGGCTACAAGATCAGAGAGCTCTTCCATGTGTCTTTTCATGTAGTCTAGGGAGGTATGTCTCAGGTCATTCACGCCAACATGGACAATGACAGAGTCATATTTGTAACTTGTTGTGGAGTGACCTGAGTGCATGGGTTATGTGGCGAATCCTGGAACCCAACAGGCAGCTAACAGTAACCTTCTCCTTGTTTAGCCTGGTGAGTGGAACATCAGTGTGCCTGACTATAGAGTCACCTATGACTAGTGTATTGAGTACGTTGTTTTGCCTTATTGGCTGTGGTTGAGTGGCACACTGAGTATGTGGGCTATGTGTCATTTGAGATGTGTTGGTGAGGTGGAGTTTGCTTGCATTTCTGCTTTGGAGGTCTCTGTTGCTTGAGCAGATTATTATTGAGAGCCTCCACAATTTTTTTTGTGTTTCTATGTAATGTAGGTTTAGTTGGGCTATGTGATGAGTGTGGTGTGGTGCAAGTGTTTACCTTCTCCTCTTGACTGTCAAGTTCAGTCTTGGTTGGAGAGAGCTTTACCTCCAGTTTGGTTAGATAAGTGCATCTCTCACAGGTTGTAGTGTTGGGTGGTAAGAGGAGAGGGTTGTCTGTGTACATGAGGCAATTGCTACAATGCCCCAAGATGCCCAGATTCATCAGATAGACAGGAGAGAACACTGGGAGCTGATCCTTGGAAATGCCTGAATAAAAAACTATTTTCCTCTAGACAAGACGGGAAAGTGAGTATAAAAGCTATTTTCTCTAAGCAACTGAGGAAAGTAAGTACAAGAACTGTTTTCCTCTAGGTAAAGAGGAAGGTTGAGTGCTGCAGTAATTTGTAGCTTATTTAGTGCTAGCAACAAGTTCTGAACAAGTGCTGAGCACGAATAAGCAAATTCAAGTGCTAAAACTAAGAATCGGTACCTGGATCTTGTGGTAGATGGGTTGCCTAGTGCTTATCACTCTCACTGATAAGCTAGAATACTTCCCTCCAACACAGAAAGGCTTGGGGGCTCAGAAGCTTACAAACAGTCCTGGATACAGCAAATCTGTATCTGGACTTGACTAGTTACAGGAAAGGTAGGAAACAAGTGCAAACATGAGCTTTTAAACCAGAAAGTTGAAAGAGATGGAAAAACTGCCCAAAAGGCCAATAAACTACAATTTCTGGGCCAGACACCACTCTTGTGGTAGATAGGCTTCCTACTGCTTAGCACTCCCACTGATAAGCTAGAAGGCTTCTCTCCAACACAGAAAGGCGTGGGCGGGGGGGGGTGCTCAGAAGCTTACATGCAGTCCTGGATACAGCAAATCTGTATCTGGACTAGACTAGTTACATGAAAGGTGGGAAACAAGCTTAGAAAATTTTTTTTTTTTTTGGAAAGCAGAAAGGGAGAAAGGTGAAACAGAAGATAATTCAAAATTAAGGACCTAAGTGGCTTGCCCTTTACAAATGTTCTCTTTGTATTAGGTAGAGTGAGCTAGTGACACTAGACTGGAATAGAGCTGGGACAGAGCTGAACAGATGGGATTGGTAGGAGTGTCTGAAGTCAAAATATGATCTCATTGTACTCGGTTGAGTGAGCAAATGAGATAGACCCAGGAGGAGTGTTCAAACACAAATTTATAGGAGGGGCTGGCATTTCCAAACCCACCAAGATTAATACCAGAACAAGAACAGGGAGGGCAGGTGGAAAGCTAACTGCAGAGACAGAGAGAGAACACAGTATTCTATGAAACAATTAAATAGAAAAATAAATAATTACAGAGAGACACAAACACAATATTCAATGAAACAATTAAATAGACAGAAAAATGAAATTCAGTACAATCTTTAACACTGCAAGTTTGTACTTGCTAGTAATGCAGTTGATTGTAGGTATGTAACAGAAGCCAAACAGCACATGTATTGAGCAGTAATAAATTCAAAGATATGTGACTCACTTATAAATACAGAGAAACCCCCTAGGCTAAGAGTTTAACACTGAATATCAATGAAGTGAAACACAATAGCCCCCACTACTGCAGAGACAGAGAGAGACCACAGTATTTTATGAAACGAATAAATAGAAAATAAATAACTACAGAGAGACACAGACAACACTATTCAATGAAACAAATAGAAAAATGAAATGCAGTACAATCTTTAACACTGCAAGTTTGTACTTAACTCAGCTAGTAATGCAGTTGATTGTAAATATGTAGCAGAAGCCAAACAACACATGTATTGAGCAGTAATAAATTCAAAGATATGTTACTTACTTATAAATACAGAGAAACCCTCTAGGCTAAGAGTTTAACACTGAATATCAATGAAGTGAAACACAATCCTCCCCCCATACTGCAGAGACAGAGATAGACTACAGTATTCTATGAAACAATTAAATAGAAAAATAAATAACTACAGAGAGACACAGACACAATATTCAATGAAACAAATAGAAAAATGAAATGCAGTACAATCTTTAACACTGCAAGTTTGTACTTAACTCAGCTAGTAATGTAGCTGATTGTAGGTATGTAGCAGAAGCCAAACAACACAGGTATTGTGCAGTTTTAAATTTAAAGATATGTGACTCACTTATAAATTCAGAGAAGCTCTCTAGGCTAAGAGTTTAACACTTAATATCAATGAAGTGGAACACAGTAGCCCCCACTACTGCAGAGACAGATAGAGACCACAGTATTCTATGAAACAAGTAAATAGAAAAATAACTACAGAGAGACACAGACACAATATTCAATGAAACAAATAGAAAAATGAAATGCAGTACAATCTTTAACACTGCAAGTTTGTACTTAGCTACTAATGCAGTTGTTTGTAGGTATGTAGCAGAAGCCAAACAACACAGGTACTGAGCATTAACAAGGGAACTGTTGTACAGCTACATGCAAATTACAGTGTACTTCAAAGATTCTAAAACGAAGTTCAGTTTTATGTACATGGAAATGCATGTAAAATAGAATTAACCCATCTGCTGCAAGAAAAAATATATTCAGTCATATAAATATTTTAGACTAGACATTGCCCATTTTTCCTATCATAAAACTGTATAAAGTCATACCTAATGCCCAAGAAGGAAAATTTGCTTGCTGTTAACTTATGTTAACTAGTCTTCAGTATTTGACATGACACATTCATGTAAGCAAATTGATTTAGAAGGAGGCTGTAGAAGGTATGCTGTTTGACATATAACATATTACCTTCTGAAGTATCCTTCAAACCTGCTTTTCAGAATTCAGTGAAGTGTTCTAGGGCTGAAATATCGCAGTTGATATGAATGATATTTTCTTAACAGACAGAACATTTGCTTGGTTTGGTCTTTGCTTTCACATGCTTAGAAAAATGTCTTGGGCTTAAAAAAAGCTAACTTCATACTGGCCTGGTTTATATTCAGTCAGTGAGAAAGCACAAACAATTGAACAGGCACCAAAACTGAATATTGTGACAAAATTAAAAGCTGCTTTATGATTACAACACTGTTCTAACAAGTTTTTACCAAAGCTTTTAACTGCATTTATTCCATCATGTATCTTGCTATGTCAAATGCTACTGGGCCTGAGATCAAGACAAAGCCGTGAAGTTTCAAAGCAAATGCTTTAGTCTTCTGATGTAATTTTTGTTGTTGTAGTGGTAGCAAATAGTTGATAATGTTGTACAATGCACCTCCATATGCTGTTTTGCCATACTTGCATATAATATGCAAGGTACGCATACTAGATTTGTGCAATGAACCTTGAAACCTGTAGAAAAATCTTTAAGGAAGGTTTGTGTGTGTGTGTGTGTGTGTGTGTGTGTGTGTGTGTGTGTGTGTGTGTGTGTGTGTGTGTGTGTGTGTGTGTGTGTGTGTGTACATGGTATTATGATTCCTCACCCTCATATCCTCTTTTCCTGCATATGTTTTGTAGGAAGTGTTTGAGATAAGTTCTTTCCTTACTGGGTTTTATTGAAAACATTTACATTGATGTTTCTCTGGCTAAAACAAATGATCCAGTTTAAGCTCCCTACCCCTGAACTCAGACAATTTTTCGCAAATGGGAGTTACTACCTAGCCCATTCAAATGAAAGATGATCCTTTAAAGCAATGAACCAACATTACCCAAGTCCTAAAATGATGAGTGTTTTTCCCACACTTTGAGTACAGTGTACAGACAACACATCATGCAGTAAATTGAACTGACTGTAAACACAGAGATGCTCTATCTTCATGTTCAGCAAACATCTAGCTATTGGCCCAAGTCAGTTTTCCTGATCTAGGTAAATGATAGCAGCACCTGGTAAACCCTAAGCACTTCAGTTCACCATGCTACTGTGTTGACCACTGCTGTCACTGGGGGTATTTAAATGCATGCAGATAAACCATTGCTGATTTGTTTTATTGTGATATTTTAAATGATATTGTGATATTTTAAATGATAGAAGTATTAACCTGTTGTTTTTCCTGTGTAGATGTTCTGTAGACCAGCATCACAAAAACATAAATGCCAGTGCAACAATAATTTGCCCAGAGTCAAACAGTAGAAATGGCTCTGCGATAAGAATACTTCAGATTTCTAAAGGAAAGGATTATGGTAAGTCCTGGATTTTTTAGTGTTTTATTATATTGTACAGAGTTGATAATGCAGTAGATGACTTTGGTAATGAGGCAGACTGATATGGATTAGAACACCCATGCTCATGTTACCTTCAGTTGTACTATTGTTCATTATGTAACCTCAGCTAGGAATTTAGTCAATGTGTCCGAACAATAGTGAGTGAGTTACAGAAATCTTGCTGGCTTTCCTTGCACTGCTGACATACCCGCATATTCAAAGGTCAATCATACAAGCCTGTCTAGTCTTAGAATGATAGTGCCAAGAGCCAGTTGTCCATGGATGCACTTGCTCTTCCTTACATATATGTCTAGCTGTTGGCTAAATGTTTTCTAGTGACTAAGAGATTTGTGTCGGACAATTTACTAGCATACATCTGAATGCTACCCGCTGAACTAAACCTGCAATGTAAACATACTCACAGTATGCCCCTCATTATAGGTTATAATGGTGGGCCAGCTGTGGTTTGATTCCTTTTTCTTACCTAAAAGATATGTGGTCCTTATAGGAAACCAGCTGTGTGCCATCTAACAGTAAAAGGACATAAAGTTACTCTCTTAATTGTTTGCAGTGAAACTTGCATAAGTCAGGCAGGGATACCCTCCTATAAATCATGATCTTTGCATCTGCACTGTCATCACCAATGGCATGAGTAGTCCGACTCCATTTCTATATTTCAGAAATGCTCCTTACTGAGACTAACTTTCCAGAATTTTTGGACAATGTATGTGGTAGTATAATTATTTTTTCCACTGATTATGTGATAAAGTACAGCTGAATGAGGCCATTGAAAATATTTTGTAAATAAATCATCCAGTCAAGCCAATAACATTTATGCCCCATTTAATCCAAGAAGAATTTGAAGACAACCCACATATCTGATTTGTTCATACAATACTTTTCTTTCTATTCTGTATAGAACAAGGCATACTTGTGTTTTGAAGTTCACAGTCTATTTTTGCAATACAGAAATTCCATTAATAAATTCCCGGTGTTTTCTTAACCATCTGTATGTGACATTTTGCTGATAGTGCATTAGCATATGTAGACATAATTTTAAAACTCTTATGTTACATTACAGATAACCAACACATTTAAATGAGGAAAATGCAGTTCCTTATCAGAAGATTATATGCTGAAAAGAGCAAATGTTAAAAAAAAACAAGCCAGGAACATTGAAAACCAGTAAAGTCAAATGTCATGTAACTTTTTTGTGCAGGATCTCTGCACAGTGTGGAATGGAGTTTTGCTCCTTTTTCCATGTAGTGCAATATGTTAGGGGGCGTAGGGAGGCTTACCCCCCACTACAAAAAACATGTGTTTTTCCTGTTTTGTTTGACCTTCTGGATTTTTGAATGGTCATAATCAGAGCTTTACCCTCTATGCCACAGAACTGGACTTGGAGATAGCAGTAATTTTGAGAGAGGGAACTTGATGTACTAGTGGTTCAAACTGGCTGCTGAAACTTTTGGCATGATCCTAAATGGCTGTTTAGGATTTACTGACCCTTTACCTAAGCATCACTTTTGGGAAAATGTTTTAGAAGAGTAATTATTTCTCATTTGTCTACCACAGTAGTTGGGACCCATGAATTTGGTCAGAGTGAGTTTGTTAGTCAAAGGCATTGATAAGGGTTTCTCACTGGTCATATTTTAGACTTTTCAAAGACATTTGATATTGTCCCCATGATGGCATTATCAACAGAGCAAGGAAATTAGGCGTATATATCCCTATGTTCTCACTTGAATAATAAATTGTCTCAGTAGAAGGATTAAGTACTGCAGATCAAACTTTACTGTCTGATAACACAGAGTGAGTTCCTTGTCTACAGTCATGGCAAATCACGATCAAGAAAAAAAGCAAGTATGCTCATCCAAATTCAGCTTCCCACAGACTGTGTTTTTATTCAATGTCCTTGCATTTTTTCTAAGGCCCACTGATATAGTTTAGTTATGTTTTACATTAAATTATTTCTACTTTCTTCATAATGTTAGAAACAGAAATTATTTCTACTTTTTTCATAATGTTAGAAACATTTATTTATGAAATAATGGTTTTACCATGTTTTTTTAATAAAAAATGGTCAAGTGCAGATGCATTCACATTAGCATTAATTAACGATCTCTGGAAAGTTATGTTAAATGGATGCATCATCTAGGAAATGGGAATGTTGATACTTTCTCCATTTTTGATTTATGTGAACTTGGCCTATTTATCATACTGTACTGAAATCATGGTAGTTGTCATTCCATAAGCTTGAACACCACTACACCAACTGCAGCTAAAAGTATGTAGTACACAGAAGTCAGTCCAATAGTTTATAGATTCCAGCAATATCACTGTATCTCTCTCCACTGAGGATTTTCAATCAGCATATCTTGATTCATAGGTATTGATGTGCTTTCTAACAGTTTCATGGTACAAACTTAGTTGTCTGTATTCATGATTGTAACTAGCACTTGTGGTTTAACAAGAGATTAACAATAGTTATATGTAGTACTTGTATTTAATAACCATTAAAATTTAAATATGGCAGTGACCAGCAGCATACTAGTCTGTTTCACCTTACTACTGAGTGCTAACCCTAACATGGCCCCCGTTCCTAATCCTAGCCCTGCACATTAACTTACACAAACCCTTTTCCTTAACAAGTGTTCATCATTCTCACTGCCTCAGTAGCATTTTGGGTTATCTGCCAGGGTAACCCATTGTTGACCAGCTTTCAAAAGCTCAGACTTCCTCTCTTTCTCTTTTCCTGTGTCAGCTGATTAGCTGAGTATATCCTGAGAAGGAAGCCTTCAGTTGTCACAGGAAGTGAAGTTCAGTCTTTTTCTACCATCCAAAGAAGAAAGTCCTCTGCCTCTTCATAGGATCTAGATCTGTTTTTTTTCCTAGCTTACTGTTCAGATATACCCCATTTGGGGACTCCTTCCTCTCATTTTATTATTAGATTTATTATTGTCTTTCTATTTTTATGTTTATTTCAAAAATATGTATTTATTTTAATATTTTATTTCTTGCTAGTGTTTATAGTAATTCCTGTGAGAATTTCTGATTGTAGCAGTATTTATTTGGCATCTGTCTTTGTCAAAAACGTGTTCTTTGATGTTTCTAAGGAAACTTTCATTATTTTTAATAGAAGTGCAATATATGTGTACTGTTAAAAACTAGAGGCTGTCTTGTGCCGTCAGAACCGCATATTAATTGCACATGTCTTTCCTGTTGCTACTCTTGTTTCATTTTCATCTTTTGACAGGACAATATTGCAGAACTTCATTTATACATTATTCATGAGCTTTATTTAGAGATCACGTGTCGTATTCTTCTGTTGAAGTGCATCTTGTAGCCATCTCAGCTTGTTTGCCATTAGATTCCCCTCTTTCCTCTCTTTTTGTTGTCAGAGTTAAGAAAACAGCCTTCACCACCAGAGCATAACAGTTTGCCTCAGACGCAAGTGTGTGACTCAGATGTGGTCATTTGTTTTACCTCAGACCACTCATGTTTCACCCTGAATCCCTTTGGTGTAACACCTATAGCCATTGTGGACCATGAGTTTAGCCATATCCTCTGCAGTTCTTGGGGTACTGTCAGTGAGCAAAGGAGAGCCACTGTTGTCAGTCCTAGGTTAGGGAACAGAGAAGGTTTCCTTCTTTTGTCAGAATGCTGTGCCCATCCCCAGGGAAGCTGCTGCTGCCACTAATAGTGTTGGCCCCATTTTTCCTGTCAAAAAGAAGCAGAAAACTAAGCATATATCTACTCCTCCTCCCCAAATTTCCTTAGGAGTAGTTTATTGGGTCTGGATCAGGGTTTAATTCATGCTGCTGATCCTTCTTGTAAGGTAGTTTCTTGTAAAAGAAAGGAATACCTGAGAGATTCAAGATTCTGAATCTGGACAAGAGGATGCAAGGACAGATACAGGGTTTTCTCATCAGATTTCTGATTCAGACACAGAAGAGAGCTCAGCTTCTGATTCTCCCTGTGAGGAGTCTCTTTCTCATGAGACTATTTCTAGAATGTGCCAATGTTTTCCAAGAAGAAAAATGAGGTTTCTCAGTCCTTAAGAAAACACTGTGAGCTGTTATGGAAAGAGTTTCCAGAACCTGCACCAATTCCTCCAGTTTTGTCTACCTTGGAGAATGTGTTTGTGTTACTGCCTGCAATGTTCCTGACAATCAGCAAGCTGCTGCTAAAAAGGCAGATAGAATGCATAAAGTTCATTAATCTTCTAAGTTTTTATACACTCTTCTCAACCCTGATCCAGCAGCTATAGCTTTAGTTAATCCTCCTTCCGCTAATCACTTTGTTAATTCCAATCCTACTCTTTCTGATAAGGATGGGATAATTATTGATAAACATGGAGAAAAGTGTATGCTTCTTCAAATCTGATTATCAGAATTTTGAATTGTTAGGCTAATTCATATGTTAAGAATTGTCCTGACTAATTGTGAAACCACGAGGAACGTTATGTCTGCAATTTCTTCTTGTGAGGAAAAATCTGCTTTAAATAATTTAATGTCTTCTGTTGTTCAAGTCACTACTCATTGTATACAGTGTGTATATGACTGCTGATACTTCTTCAAGGGCTATGGCTCGTAGGAGGTTACTAGGGTAGCAGCCCTAAAGCCTACAAGCCTAGCCATGTTAATCCCAAATATCCCCATTTGTTCTTTTTGGGTAGTTGTCAGAACAAGCTTATGAACTAAGTGGGTCTGTGATCAACACTGGCTACCCCTGTCCTTAAGGGACATGGGTGCAACCCCAGGGGCAAATTTGCAGTCTCCCATCCAGTTATCTAGGTTGCATTTGAATAGGATCAGTGAGGAGCTCTGTTTTACGTGAATAAGAAGTGTATTCTAGAGAAGCTGCAGTCTCTGGGAGACATATCTGCCTCTCCAACACGTTCTGTTAATGTCGCAGGCTAGGTTGAGATCCCTAGAGTGAGTGAATGTTGTGTTATTTGACTTGCAGATGTGCAGCATTTCCATTAGGACATGGTCAGAGATTGCCCTATAAGGCAGGCACAAGTCACCTCCCAGCAGCCTATAAGATAGAGAATAAAGTGACAGGGCTTTCAGCATGTTCACATAGATCATGGTTTGGAGTCCCTGGATTTTCTTAGTGAGAAACCCCTGAGGTCCCCCCAGTTGCTGCAGGTGTCTGGTGAGGTACATGCAAAAGGGTGCATTACATTATTATTATTATTATTTTACATTTGTTTACCATGACTATTAAAGTCTATTCGTGGTCTGATGAGGGTTGAATACAGTAGAGTTATAACATCCCTTGACCTAGATGCTATGCCTTTGCCTATGAGATGTGCTACTTAGAAGTCTTTCCTTACCACTGTGGAAACTTGGTGGTCAAAGTTCAGATTGTTACCAACCTTTGTTCCCAAGTCTCGCACAACTGGGTTAGAACGCAGGAGGGTGCTGTCAGTATTGTAATTTATAGGGAATTCCATTTTGCCAAAGGAAATAATTATGCATTTTTTGCATTAGTCTTAGACCATGGATTTGCCACCAATCATTTATTTATTTTAGTACTTCTTGTAATATGTTGATATCGGTGGGGGACTCAGTGATCCCACTTTGCAATCATCAGTGAACTTGAGCCAGAGGCCATCTACTTTGGCCTGGACTTCTGAGAAATAGCTGCCAAACAATAAGGGGGTCCTGCACAGTCCCCTGAGGTACACCACTGGTTATGTCCTGTTGGTGAGCCAGTTGGATACCCATCTATTAACATAAGGGTTAATCCCCAGCTGGGAGAGTTTCTCAGTAATGCCAGAGTGGGGGGTTTTGTCGAAAGCCTTGGCAAGGTTGAGATAGACTGTGTGCACTGTCTTACCTTTGTCCACGGCTTTGGTGACATTTTGAAAGAAACACTCATATCTATAATGAAACTCAACTAACCAAAAATAAAATCTGAAGCACGAACCAACACTACAAATGAAATTTTATTCCAAGATAGGCGCTTTCATCCCAACTGAGTTTGATTTCATCAGATAAATTTAAAGAAAAAGTCACAATACAGTATTTTTATAACAACATACATGAATGCTTTAAAATCTACAAAACATGCTCACAAGAAATACCATAATAAATATATATGAAATTAATATCACTACTTTGTATATGCTTTCCTTTTTAAAACTGGCTGTGAATAGAAATATTATTATTTAAGTCTGAAAATACTGTGGGATTAAGCTGTACTTGTCACCACAGTTCTCGTTCTTCTAAATGAATTTTCCAGGGAACACCACGAAGGTGCTGCTGTATCTGTTCTAGGATACAAAATTTAAAATGGTGACTAGGATACTCTGCAATATGTTACAGGCATTTGTGGTTACATTTATGGATATCATATCGATGTTCATAAATGCGGTCCCTCAACTGCCTCTCAGATTTTCCAATATAAAATCCATCACATTTTTGACATAAGGCAGCATATACAATTCTGCTAGTCTCACAATTGAATTTTCCTTGGATCCTAAAAATCCTGTTCTTAACAATAAAAATTTCAACCTCAATAATATATGGGCATTTTTGACATGTAGCCCTGTAGGCTTTCTATCCTTCACAATGTTATCAAACACGTTTTTTAAATTATAACCTTTTTTACCTATTTCCAGACTATCGACAGAAAAGGTAGTAATAAATAAATGTTGACAGCTCGAATTTTTAGAAATAAGTTCAGCTTGCTGACCACTAGACACAATGTGATTCAAAGACATGTTGTCTAATCCTTTTTCAGAAAGAATGGGCACATATAACTCCTCCACCCTTTTCCTAACAACTTCTTTCTTGATAGGTTTCAAAAAGAAATTCAGAAATTGCTGATTTTTAAACATTTTTATGAGCAATTCCACCTCCAGTATAAAATCATTCAAGTTAGTGACCATTCTAGCAGCCTAAACGAGCTGCCCTTTAATTACCACTTTCTTTTGGTAAATAGGATAGCTACTGGTGAAATGCAATAGTGTGTTTGAACAGGTTGGTTTTCTGTAGATGTTAGAAATAAGGTGGAAATTTTCAGGTTGCCAGGTGAGCCTGACATCCAGATATGCAATGGTGTCAATACTCATTGTATATGTAAACCGCAGGAAGGTAGTTGTACTATTTATATATTCAAGAAACTCATCAATTTTTTTTTTAATGTCATCAGACCAAGCAATAAATATATCATCAAGGAAATGAGTGTAAATTGTCAAAGATGATTAAAAATACTGCAGAAAATATAGCGCACCTCCCAGCCTGCCATTACAGTATTTGCATGTAATGGGCCACATGCCACCCCCATGGCAATGCCCTTTTCCTAACAAAATAAATGGCTTTCAAAAATAAAATAATTATTCATCAAAACCCTCTCCATTAGGGCAGTCAAGGTGTTATTAGTTTCCTGAGCTACTGACAAAGGGGATGCTAGATGTTCACAAAACCATTCTAGGCCTGTTGTATGAGGGATACAAGTAAACAAAATTTCATATCCCTGGTGTTAGTCAATTCATTTACTCTCCTCAAAAATTCCCATGAATCTTTACATATGTGGGGAATCTTGCCATAAACAAGATTTTTCAATTGGTGGTAAATGTATCGTGCCAAAAAACTGGTTTTCGAAGTACTGGCATCAATGATAGGGTGAAAAAGTGGACACTCAATGCTGTTATGAATTTTAGGAACGCCAAAAAGCTTTGGTGTCATAGGATCGTTCACAGTTTAAAAACTATAATGATCAGGATTAATTTCCTCCTGCATTAAGATATCATAAAGCATTACATCAGTTTTATGATCAGAAACATAAATTTCATTAATTGAAACCTCATAATAAGCATCATCATACAACAAATTAAATATGAACTGTTCATAGTCTATTTGATACATGTCCACTAAACCCCCACCTTTGTCAGGACACATGAAACTCAAACAATTCTCATGTTTTAATTCAGCTAATAGTTCATATTCATGTGGGGTAGGATTATGCCAAGGAAACATAGAACACTTCTCCTGCAAATGTCTTAAATCCATTTCACATACATGCTTGAATAACTAAAGTCAGGATTATATGTTCTAAGAACCCGCAGTTGTGAAGAACTAGATGATCTGTCAGGTAACTATAAGTTCACTGATCACCTTATTCAAATCTATTCTTTTGGCAGGTACAAAAGATTCATGTGACTTTAGTTTTTTAAAAAGTTGGGTGGGCTTACCACAGTGAAAAACTTCTCTAAAGCAAATTTCACACTCCTCAAAACCGAGGTGGAATCCTTCAAAGCCCCCGGGCCTGTGGAAAATACGGCCCAGACCACAGAATCCTTTATAAACGCATTCTATGAACACCTTCAGGAATGCATGGATCATGCGATCCCAAATAAAACCAAGACCCAATCCTCCAAAGGCAGACGTCCTGTCTGGTGGACCCCAGCCATAAACAAACTATACAATAGAAGGAGGAAGCTACTAAATGATAGAGCAAAATCCCAAAAAGGGAAGGCATCACTGATCAGTATTAGCAAAAAACTACGGGCACACATAAAATTGTCTAAGGCCAGCTTCGAGAGAAAAATTGCACAGGACACTAAGGATAATCACAAGGCTTTCTTTAGTTATGTTAGGAACCTGGGTGGTAATTCCCAGATATGCTCAGAATTAGTCTAAAATGACAAAAAATACACTGAACCCACAGACATTGCCAACATCCTAGCTGACAGGTTCAGCGCAAACTCCCCACCAAAAGGGCAAATATCTATCGCAGCAGAGTGCTGCCCCCTGACATCTCAGATGCTCAGGTAAGAGCCGCCCTCTCCAAAGCAAAAAACACAGCATCAATGGGACCAGACAGTGTCCCGGACTGCATCCTACATGAACTCCAAGAAGAGCTAAACCCAAACATAAAACTACTGTTCAATCTCAGCCTTACTACAGGATATGTGCCCAAAGAGTGGCGTACAGCAACAGTGATCCCTCTCCATAAAGGTGGTGCCTCAACGGATCCTGGAAACTATCGCCCCATAAGCCTGACTAGCTTGGTCTGCAAAGCTATGGAAAGGATCATCATGGACCTCATAAATAAAGATATTGGGGACCTACAGACACTGGATCCTACCCAGTTCGGCTTTGTTAAGGGCAGATCCTGCCTCTTAAACCTGGTTGATTTCTTTGAAACAGTCACCAAGGCCATTGACGAGGGAAGGTGGTCCACACAGCCTACCTGGACCTCGTAAAGCCTTCGATACAATACCCCACTCAGGCATTATAGATAAGCTCACCAGCTTAAATATAAACCCCTGTGTCACTAGATGGATTGCAAACTGGCTCAAGGACAGAACCCACATGGTTAGAATTGCTGGAGCCATGTCAGACTCCAAACCAGTTACAAGTGGTGTCCCACAAGGCTCAGTCCTGGGACCTCTCTTGTTCGGTATATATTTCTCGGAGGTACAGGCCAACACGGAAGGACTGTGGCTGACCAAGTTCGCAGATGACTGCAAACTGGGCGCCATAATCGACTCTCCAGCTGACACAAGCATCCTCCAAAAGGGCCTCATAGAAACAGACAGACAACTGGTGCCAGAGCCATAGCCTCAAGCTAAATGCCAAAAAGTGTATGGTCATCCCCTTTGGCAAAAACAAAGTGCCCACAAATTACGACATAGGTGGTAATCCATTAAGTACAGAAGAAGTAATTAGGGACCTGGGGACCCAAGTTGATAGCAATCTCTCATTTGACAACCACGTGGCCAAAGTGGTTAGAAAAACATTTTATATAGCCCACCTAATCATGAAGGGATTCACATCTAGATCAGGGGAGGTCATCGTGCCTCTTTACTCATCCCTCATCAGGCCCATAATTGAGTACAATGCCCCTTTTGGGATGTACCTTACCAGACACCTGCAGCAACTGGAAAGACCCCAAAAGTACCTCACCAAGAGGATCAAAAGGCTCAAACAGATGCCATATGCTGCCCGGTTAAAGAAACTCCAGCTCTACTCAGTGGCATACCGCCTGTTCAGAGGTGATCTGTGCCTGACGTATAAAGCCATGTCCATCCCGGAATTAATGGACATGCTGCACCTCAGAAAATCCAAATCCCATCGAGCTACACGCTCGAGAGACTTTAACCTCAGCACTGAAATAAATAGGACATGCTGGAGGGACAGATTCATAACCCAGAAGCTCCCTTCACTCTGGAATAAAATCCCAGTCCAGGTTAGGCAGAGTCCCTCATTGACTCTCTTCAAGAGGAATCTTGATGAGTGGATGGGAGATCATAGGTTTACCCCGGGTATCACTTCTGTATCACTGTTAGACAGAGGCACAGTATACTAACCTCGAAAAAGGGCATAGCAAAATAAATTTAAAATGGGTGGCGAAAGCCAAACACATTCTGGCTAGGTTTATAAATGCCCTAGGGCAGATAGCCTAGTATGAACCTATGAAGTCTAACTCATTCAGGACAATAGGATTTATCTTGGAATAAAATTTTGTTTGTAGTATTGGTTCGTGCTTTGAATCTTATTTTTACATTCTCAAAGAAGTCTACCAGGTTTAATGAGCATGATCCACCCATAACAAAGCCAAACTGGTTGGGTTCTGTGTTTGGAGGTCACCTATGTCCTTGTTGATAAGGTTCATTATAATTATTTCCATGGCCTTGCAGAGGAGGCTGGTTAGACTTATGGGTCTGTAGTTCCCAGGGTCAGTTGATGTCCTGCCTTTGTGCAGGGGAATTACTGTTGCTGTTCTCAGTTTTGCAGGAACATAGCCAGTTCTTAAGCTATGATTAAAGAGAATGCCAAGTGGGTCCATTAGGTCTTATTTTAGATTGTTTAGTAAACAACCTGGGACATTATCTGGTCCCACTGAGGCTGTTTTTTTGGACTGGGCGAGCGCAGAGCTGGGACATTATCTGGTCCCACTGAGGCTGTTTTTTTGGACTGGGCGAGCGCAGAGATGACCTTTTCTCTAGTGATACTAGGCAGAGGGCTGGTGTTAGGTATGCTTTGTGATCTGGTAGGTGGGGATATGGGGGTAACGTTTGTGCTGAAGTTTTCAGCTATCATGTATGATGTAGTATAAGTGATCCCAGCTACAACCTGTCCGGCACATAGCTAGGCATTCCCTTTTAGACTTCGGATGTGGTTGAAGATTGCCTTATTATTATTTTGGCTAGGATTGCAGTTTTAGTTTAGTAATTTGCTTTAGAAGATTTTACAAGTTTTCTGATTTTCTTGTTTAGGCTTGGACAGGAACTCTTCATCTGCAGAGGGATATCCGTCTTCCTTTTGGACAACAGTTTCTTCCTCTTGCTATATAATCTGTTTATAGTTGAAGTCCACCACAGTAGCTTGGTTTTACGGGAAGACCTGGTTTTGATCCGGTCAGGTAGAGCAGAGTTTATGCAGTTGCCTATGTGTTTTTACAGGGCATTTGTGTACACTTCTGCATAGTGAGCAGTGATACTTGCAATTGCAGGTGGTATGAAACTTATTATATCATCGCTTAGTAGGCTATAGTTAGCTTTGGTAAAGTTTTTTATAATTTTTTTTCCTGTGAGGGTGTCAGTTCCACCAGTTACTTCAAATGAGACTTATTTGTGGTCTAATCTAATCAGGGGGTGCATCACACATGGGGAAGTACAGTGACCTCCCCATGTTGGTGAGCACTGTGTTCTGAACATTAGACCCCCTAGTTGTGGTGCAGACTGTCTGTTCCAGAGCATTTGTGTTAAAGTGCAGAAACCTCTGTGGGGGGGGGGGATATTTTTGCTCGTGTACGTCTCCCAGTATATGGAAGGATAGCTGAAATCTCCCATGACTAAGGTGTTGGGCTGTATGGCGAAGGATTCCAGTAAATCAAAATAGGTGGTGTGCTTATCTTGGATCTGTTAGATGTCTAGTTTGTTTTTACGTGAGAGAATTGACTCCAGTTCCAAATTGCATATACTCACATAGGGTGTTAGTTTGCTTTAGGAGTAAGCGGTTGTCAGTATACATGAAACAATTGCTACATTGCCTTAAGATGCCCATATTAATTAAGCTGGCAGGAGAAGTTATGGGAAACTGCTCATCCATTGTGGCAGGATTTTTTGAATGTGGTAGGAAGGAAGTAGGCCAGCTGGACTTAAGGATCCTTCAGAATCATGTTCTTCAACTTCTCATGTGCCTTTAACACTATCCAACCAGACAGGTTGCAGAGTAAGTTGTCAGCAATGAATGTGGATGCTCCCTTAGTTTCATGGATCCTGGATTATCTGACTGATAGGCCCCAATATGTACAAATGCAGAGCTGCATGTCTGACACAGTGCTATGTAACAGTGGAGCATTGCGCGGGACAGTTTTATCACCTTTCCTTTTCACCCTGTATACCACAAACTTTAGCTATAACACTGAATGCTGTCACCTGCAAAAATTCTGGGATTATTTGGTCTTAGTAAGAAGTATCAGGCATGGAGATGAGGAGGAATACAAGAGGGTGGTGGACAGCTTTGTGAGCTGGTGTAAGATTAATCAGTTGCAGATGAACATCAGTAAAATGAAGAAGCTGGTAGTAGATCCAGGCAGATAATGATCTCATCTCACAGTGAGCCACTTTGTCAGTTGGGGGGGGGGGGGGGTTAAAGTGAAGTTGCTCAGGGCTACAAGTATTTGGTGGTGCACCTGCACAGTAAGCTGAACTTGGTCCAAAATCTCACAGGTTGCATATAAAAAGGGTCAGAGCAGGCTGCACTTGCTATGAAGACTCATATCCTTTGGAGTTGGCAACACTATGCTGCAGTTGTTCTGTGAGACTGTAGTGGCCATTGCTATCTTCTTTGCAGTGATGTGCTGCGGTAGTAGCAGAAAGATGGCTGAGGCAAACAGATTAAAAAAATTAGTAATGAAGATTAGCTCTGTAGTTGGAAAAGAACTGGACACTCTTGAAACCGTGGCTGAGAGAAGAATATTATCACAACTAAAGTCCATTGTGGAAAATATTGACCACCCACTAACAGAGTGGTGGCTAGACAGAAAAGTTCTTTAGCAGGCAACTGATGAGCATAAAGTGCTCCACTGAACATCACAGGAAATCCTTCCTGCCCACAGCCATCAGACTGTATAATATCTTCTATCATCTTAGCACCACCTCCACTACCGAAGGAGACCACATAGTACAATGTTAAACTCTTACCCATTTTTCTTTATCCCCGATCCATTTTCTCTCTCTCCTTTTAGTGCAATATTAATCAATGCAATTATCCTTTGTACAATATGCTGTACCTTAAGTAAAGTATCGTAATGTGCTATACCTCATATCCTAGTGTGAGTGATAATTAACACAAAAGGCTCCCCCTTTCATGTCACTACTATATGTGGTATCAAACTCATCTAGCACATTGACTATGTTCAACAGTGTACTTATGTCAGGTGTTGTTATTTATGTGGGGTAACATAAATGAGTGTAGTATCTGTCATATCTAATTATGTAACGTATGTGTTTGGTCTATGTTGTGTCTGTTTATCTGTGCAGTTTTAACATATGCAATTTCCTGCGCAGTCAATCAAGTATTTCTGATTTTGATTGTGATTCAGATTCTGATGTGTGAAAACACTGCTTAAAGTGCAACTTAGGTGCCCTTTGCTCAGTAGGGAAGCTTGAGGAGGTTCTACTGGAAGGTCTCTAGGTAAAAATAATGTTCCCAGGTGTTTGCATCTTTACAGGACACTGCTAAACCCTGTTGCACGGTGTGACAAATGAGCAAATGTCAGGCTTATATACAGGTGAATTTAAACAGTTTTTAACACAACTACCAAGGGGAAAGCCCCAAAATGAGCCTTTCTCCAGTAATCCCCAACTCAGATGGGTCCTAAGCTACAAACGTCTGCCACAAGGGTGCATACTCTTAATGTAATATGGCTGGTTTAAGAGCACAGTGATACCAAACAGTCTAGATTCAACAGGTCTGAATCTAGACTATGCTATATATAGCAATGAAACACAAATTCAAAGTGCAGAGTAAAAAGCAGTCACAAAAAGCAAAAATGAAGCAGCAATTCAGTTAAATACAGTTAACAAAGTACAGTGCTGGCATAAAATATACTTTATTTCATTTTTTACCCAGTGGATGCCATGCATTTCAGTGCAGATGCACTCCAGACCTCTGACTAAAGTTGCCAAATGTTGAGCAGCTCTGGTAAACTGAGCACAAACCCATGCAAACACAAGGTTTATATACAGTTGAATTTCAGCAGTTTTTAACATAACTACAAATGAGAGAGCCCCAAACTAAGTCTTTCACCAGCAATTCCCTACTCAGATGGGTCCTGAGCTACACACTTATGCCACAAGGGTGCAGGAAGGCCCTCTTAATGTGAGATGGCTGGTTTAAGAGCACAGTGATACCAAACAGTCTACATTCAGCAGGTCTGAGTCTAGCCTATGCTATGTAAGGCAAGGAAAAACAATTTCTAGATGGGAAGGAGTAAGGGAGAGTCACTTAAGGGCCAAAGTGAGAGTGTTTAGTAGTATAATATTAGATGACCTACAGTGGTAACACCCTCTGCACAAAGTGGCAGCTGTATGAGCAATTGCAAACAGTGAGAGACTATGGGGAGCACTTTCTATGCAGGATTTTAAAGTGGAAGGTTTGCTTATATGCAAGCATGGTGAACTGCTTTAGATAAGTGCACAAACACGAGGCTTTTATACCAGTAGGATAAAACACTTTAATAGTTAAACTCTCAGGTCAATCAAATAAATGCTTTACAGTAGAAGTCAGAATTCCTGTAATATCAGGAAAGTTCACTAACCCTGAGAAATGTTCGCAACACACACAAAGTTTGCAAACCTTAGAAGTATATTGGCAGTACAGTAACAAACAGATGGAGTTTCTTTAACAAGTGCAAGCTGAAAACAGTGATAAATTCATCCAAATCAATAAATGCAGCACAGTAGTGTTAAATAGCACTGAAATAGTTAGAGCAAGTGCAGAAAAATGCTTATATCAGTTTTGTAGGTCCAGATGGTTTTAGAAGAAATTCAGTTCTTTTAGTCACAGATGTCCAAGCCAGGCACAGGGAAACTCTGAATAATTGAGCACAATTTCACAAAAATGTAATTATTTTATACCAGCAGGATGAAAGTCTTTTACAGAGTTAAACCCTCAGGTCAATCAAATAAATACTTTACAACAGAAGTCAGAATTCCTGCAATATCAGGAACCCTTGTTCACTAACCCTGAGAAATTTTCACAACATACAAAAAAATTGCACAAGTTGGCAGACTCAGGAGAACTTTGGCAAACTCAGTACAGCTTTTGCAATATCAGAGGTGATTAGGAAATATCAGAATACTGTTAAATCAAACTAAGAGCAGTGCAGTAACAAACAGATGGAGTTTCTTTAACAAGTGCAGGCTGAAAGCAGTGATACATTCAACAAAATCAATAACTGTAGTGCAGAAGTGTTAAATAGCACTGAAACAGTTAAAATAAATGCAAAAATACTTGTATCAGCTTTGTAGGTCCAGATGGTTTTAGAAGTAATCCAAGTCTTGTAGTCACAGGTGTCCAAGCCAAGGCACAAGGAACCTCTAAATAAATGAGCCACTGGTTCTGTTTTGAGGTTTGCATAGCTGTAGTCTCAGAACATCCCAGTTGATGTTAAAAATAAGATTTTAAGTTCTTCTTTGGACATATATTTAGTTTTTGGTCGCTCTGCTTTAGAGATGATCAAAAAGTGTAATGAAAGGGGTAAACTGATACAAGGAATCACTTTAAGATTTTTCAACAAAATGCAGGTAAACAGACATTTAAGAAGAAATGGCAAGAAGGTTCAAAGTAGAATTCTGGAAAGTCCAAAATCCAAGGATAGTCCAGTAAATCAGAATGACTATTTAAGAGACTGTTCCTCTGTTCCCCCTTCCACCCTGGACCCCCTTTTGTCTTCCAGAAAGTGTGACTCTCCACTTTTATCTTTGGCAACAAATAGTTTTAAACAAATAAGTTTCGAAGTTCATTCATCAAGGTTACAGATGGCAATGGGAGAAAATTCTTCCTTTCTGGAGGGTAATTTCTCATCCTCCAGACTCTTTATATTTGCACCTGTCCTTCATCAAATGCTGTTCCGGAAAGTAATAGAGGCAGTTCCCCCTTCTCAGGTTGGTAAGGGATTTTATTCAAGGGTATTTTTAGTGCCAAAGAAAATGTTTGGAGACCAGTTCTGGATCTTTCTTTCCTAAACCTGTTTGTGACAGAGCCCAAATTCAGAATGATGTCACTTCACAACCTGTCAGCTTCTCTTCTTTATTCAAGTTTCTTGGTAACAGAAGATTTAAAAGATGCTTATCACATCCTTATTCTCCCAGATCTCAGCCATTACTTAAGGTTTTGCTTATCTGGATCACATTATCAGGTTTCTGCCTTACCCTTTTGACTATCCACTACAACAAGAGTGTTCTCAAAGTGTCTAGCTCCAGTTATTGCTCATTGCAGGCTACAGGGTATCCACATTTTTCTGCATTTAGATAACTTGTTTAACTTTGCTTAAACGTGCAAGGTGTGCAAGACACCTAGGACAGATTCAGTCACATAAAAAGAAAATAGATGCTTGTCCTGATCAAGGCCGTCAACTCTCTGATTCACCTTTGGTCCCCGGGACCTCTTCAAATTGCTCTAGACAATACCACAGTCATGTGGTACATCAACAAGTAAGGGAGAAACCATGTTGTACTCCCTTTGCAGTCTAGCCATGTTAGCCTGGGATAAAGCTTCACAGCACAATTTCATTCTACATGCATCCCACATTCCATCAGAGCATAACTGTGTGGCAGACAAGCTGACCAGGACTCATGCCAATTACATCCTTTGCTTTGGCCCTCACCAGGCCCATAATCAGGCACGATGCTCCCTTCTGCATGTACTTAACCAGGCACTTACACCAATTGGAGCGGCCTCAGAGATTTCTCACTAAACAATACAAAATGTATGACACATCTTATGTGGACTGACTAAAGGCCCTATTCCTTTACACCATCTCGTATTGTTCATTGAGAGGTGACTTATGCCTGATCTACAAGGCATTCTCTGATCTAGCCCTGATGAAAATGTTACAGATTCAGAAAAAGAATTATACAAGGGTTACGAGTTCCATGGACCTGAACCTTATTTGTGACTCTAACAAAACTTGCTGGAGAGACAGATTTGTGTCTCAAAGGCTACCTTTGTCTATGGAATAAACTTCCCATCTTCATAAAACAAAGCCAGTCCATCACTTTCTTCAAAAAGAATTTGGATAAATGGTTGGGGAGCAGTAAATTCACTCTCGGGGTACTGCCCATCTCCATTATGGACAGAGGCAGTCTGTAAAATGACTCAGGGCTCAAACACCCAAAGACCCACTACGCTGATACTGCCCATTCTGTGTCTGGGGAATTAAAAAAGAATATTGTCATATCCCGGGTATTATTGGCTAAGCATGTAAAGGCTTTTGTGCCATTAGCCTAGTGATCACCTACAAACCTATGAACAAGGGCAGACCCTCACAAATGGATTGTAGATAGTGGGAGGGTTCTTCCAAGATTTGATTCATCTGTGGGGAGTTCCTCTAGTGAACCTGTTTGCCTCAACTCTGAACAGTTAGCTGGCAAGATTCTGCTTCAGGACTCCATGACGAAGCCCTGAAAGACAGATGCCTTTTCTTTTCCTTGGACATAAATGTTCCTGTATGCTTTTCCACCCTTTCCGCTAATATCCAGGGTACTTCTGAAGATTCTGAAGGAACCCCCCAAGATTATTGTGGTGAATCCCTCTGGCTGAAGCAAGTGTGGTTCCCCCATAATTTGAAAATGGCCAGAGACAATTATCACAAGCTTCCTCACAGACTGGATCTACTCACACAAGATCAAAGGTGCTTAATTCAGCCTGACACAAATCAACTTCAGTTAACTGCCTGGATGATAAAGTCTTAATAACTTTTAAGCACCTGTTTACTGAGGAAGTATAACAGATACTAATAGAAACAAGAAAACTTGTTACTAGAAAATCATATATTGGCAAATGGGAAATGTTTTCTAGTTGGTGCCAGCAACATAAGCAGCACCCAATCAGACCTAGTTTTTTTCTCTAGTTTTAAATTATCTGTGTGAGTTACTGCCTATGGCTTTTCTTACTTCTCTGTCATGGTGCATTTATTGGCCATTTCAGCATGTATGCTCATGGATCGTCCTCTTTCAATGCGGTCCTGTTTCAAAACGTTTTTGAAAGGGGGTTTGTATAAGAGGCCTTTTGGCCCTTCCTTGGGATCTTAATTTTTTGTTAGAGAAGCTATCATTTGCTTCATTTGAACGAGCTAGTTTGGCTGACTTAAGAATTTTTTAACATGGAAAACAGTTTTGCTGATAGCTGTGACCTCTGCAAGAAGTGCATCTGAGTTGTAAGCTATTATGGTAAGTCAGCTGTACTTCATTTTTCACAGGGACAGGGTTTCTTTATAGTCTAATCCTTCTTTTATAGGTTCATAGGTTCATAAAAGATTACTAGGCTAATGACTCGAGCCCTTACAAGACTAGCCAGTTTTACCCAGATTTTACCCAATTTTCTGTCCCTAGATGAAAGATAACAAGGGTCAGCAAGCAGAAACTGTCTTTCAGCTTTTCCCATTTAGGGGTAGCCACAGCAGAACTTCAGTCCACTAATGATTGGCAGTGAATTTTTACAGTGTCGAGTTGCCAGCCCGGTGCCCAGCTCTCAAGGAAGGCACACCCACACACACACACACGCACCTACCTGCATGTCTTTAAATTCACTTGACCACAGGGAGGACATGCAGACTCCACACAGAAGGTGCTCCAGCCGAGAATCAAACCGGATAACCTCTTGCTGTAAGGCGACAATGCTAACCGCTGCACCACCGCGGCCTATCACAGACTGTCTCTGTCCTTAAGGGACATAGGCACCATCCCAGGAGTGAATTTGTGATTTCTCATCCATTGGTCTAGATTGTGCTTGAAGGTGGTAATGGAAAGGCTTTGCTTCTTGTGAATAGGAAGCCTAACAGGAGGAGGGGCAATGTCTGGGACACATATCTCTCTCTCCAGCATGATTTGTTCACTTTAGAGATCAGGTTTAGATCTTTGGAGCAGGTAACCCTCATGCAGTTAGTTTTGTGAATGTGCTACATTTCCATTAGGGCTGGGTCAGAGACTGTCTTGTAGGTCAGTCACTGATCACCACTCAGTAATTGGTAGGAAAGTGAATATAGTAATAGGGCTTTTAATCAGTCCACATATGACATATTGGTTATACCCTGTATTTCTTTTGGTGACAAACTTCTAAGGATGCTCCAACTGCAGGTGCGTGGTGAGGTAAATGCCAAAGGGTGCATTGTACTTTATTATTGGTCTTATGAGGGTAGATTACAATGGTACAATGACATCCCTAGGTCTGGATGCCATGCCATTACTTATAAGCTGAGCCACATGGATGGATTTCCTCACCACCAAAGACACATGGTGGTCAAAATTCAGATTACTATCTATCTGATTACCCAAATCTCTCACCACTGGGCCCACTCTTAGGGTGTGTGCTACCAATGTTGTAATTTGCAGGGGTATTTGATTTCTCAAAGGGTGTTATTATGCACTTCCTCACATTTAGTATGAGGCCATGGCTCTGACACCAATCATTAGACTGCATCATACCTTAATGTAGGATATTGACATTGTTTGGGGAGTCAGTAATTGCCCCCAGCTTGCAGTCATCAGCAAACTTGGTCATCCAAAGGCCATCTACAGTTGCCTTGACATCTGAGAAATATATCCAAAACAGGAGGGAGCCAACACTGACTGAACCCAGTGTTAATCCACTGATGACTGGCCTTTTGCTGGATGTCGATTCCCCACTCTAACAACATGTGTTCTATCCATAAGCCATTTGGCTGTGTTGATGTAGAGGTGTATGCCCAGTTTTGTGAATTTATCTGTAATACCCAAGTGGGGTATTGTGTCAATTGCCTTGGCCAGGTCAAGGTAGGTGGTGTTCACTGTTTTACCATCATCTGAGGCCTTGGTGACCTTTTCAAAGAAGTCCAGTAGACTGAGTAGGTAGGACCTGCCCTTGATGAAGCAGAACTGCGTTGGGGCTAGAGTCTGGAGATTTCCTATGCCGTTGCTACTTAGGTCCATGATTATCCTTTCTGTAGTTTTGCATATGAGACTAGTCAGACTTATGGGTTGGCAACTTCCTGGGTCCATTGATGGTCCCCCTGTCCAGGAGTTGACTGTTGCTTTTCCTCCACACTGTGGGACAAAGCCTTTCTGGAGACTGTGGTGAAACAGAGATCTGACTTCATGTTTCAAGCTATTAAATAAGCTCCCTGGTGTTTCATCAGGGCCCGTTGATGCCATGTTTCTAGCTTTACAGAGTGCAGTGATAATCTGTTCTTTTTTGATAACAGGCAAAGGAATGGTAGGGGTATTTCATGGGGAGTGACCAGAGGTGATGAGGGGGTGAAATTTGAGCTAAATTTATCAACCAGCATGTTTACTGTTTCTTCTGTCTGAGTATAGGTAGTGTGATTTACAGCCAATTCAGCACATTGTTGAGAGTTTTCCTTAACACATTCTCTCCAATGGAGGTCTGAAAGTTTACACTTTAACTTCCAATAAGCAGAGTCTAAGCTTTTTTGATAAAATCAAATTATGCCTTCACATTTCAAACAAATATTCCTATCTGTGGAACTGTAAGGGTTAGTAAAGAAATGTAAATGTCAAACACTTCAGCACAAACTGTTTTTATAGTGGTAGTATTCTTTAGATTCTAGGTATCAAACTAGATTTTATAAGCCACAGTAAACACAGTAACTATTAAATGTATAATATAACAATAACCCATGGATGGGTGTAGGTAATGCTGGATTTACCCACAGTTGTTGTGGTTTGGTTATGAGGGCAAAGCCCGAGTGACCAAACAAAGCCAACAGTGAGTAAATCAGCATTACCCACACCCAGCCGTGGGTTACTACTATTATACAATGAGTTCTGAGTAAGTCATTCTTTGGTTGATGAAAGCACTTAACCAGTTTTATCTGCTGAGCATTTTATTGTTTGGATATTAAACTACTTGTCTGACAGTCCGGGTGGTGCATTTTTGTTTTTGTTTTTGGTAAAATTCATGCACCAACTCACCAGTTTTAATGTTTGGCTATTATACAATGACATTATTTAAAGAAAAAATGAACTTACTTTTCTTAAATAATGTCTTTTTATAATGAAGCAGTGGTGCTGTTCTGCATTTTTCCCTGGTATTATGGGGCTTTCTTTATGTACTGCGCATGTGTATAGGACTTGCATTCCAGACCTTACACAGTACATCCATGATGTGTAAAGCAAGCACTGGAGAAAGGAAGCTCTCAGTTGCTTTTTTGTTTTTAATTTAAAAAAAGAAAATATGGAGACTTGAAATGTATGGGAGAGATGGGACAGAAAAAAATATAAGGATAATCAAGTACGTTTCTCTAGTTTTCTATGACATACCTGATTATCCTTGTATTTTCCTCTGTCCCGACTCTCTCGTTGTTTTGAAGCCTGCAGTTTTTGTAAGTTTATTTTTTTTAAATAAAAAATAGAGTTTCCGTAGCATATATTAATAGAAGAAAGTCCAGACAACTAGACTTTTTTCCATTGGTATATGTTTAGTTTACAACAGTCAGACCGGTTGGGCTGACCAATCAGAGTGCTCATTTTTGAATGTTAATGGACAGTCATTTTATTATATTTTGTAAACAACTAACAATATCTCAGCAACCACTCAAGTTACACAAACACTGTCAGCAGCATTTTGTTCATCCAGTTGAGATATTTCATATGAGGCTAAGCAGTTCTGTCTGTGCAACTTGTTTGTCGAAATATTTTGAGAAACATGAAATTTATGACCATATAAATAAATAATATACAAACAACAATTAATATCCCTTTACTTAGGCTAGACAGAGGTCAAATATCAATGCAGTTGTGTTTGTCACTGTATAAGCTTTAAGATGAAATATTTTAATATGTTGTATGTAGCATAGTTTTGGCATTATTAATGCAAATATGAACATTTGATGCCTAGAGGTGTCAATAGGATGTAATTGCAGAAACACCTGGTGGCATCACTAGGGTGTAATGAGTTAAGATTTTGGGCACTGCTAAAAAATGCTTTGTGGTTATCCTTTGCTTGGGAGGCTATTTTAGTTTCATATTTAGCTTTTGAAGACTTGACTAGTTCCATGATTTGCCTGTTGAGACTAATGAATGATTTTTTCTCTGTTGTGCACCCACCCACTTATTTCTAGACAGGAATTTCTTTCTTCTGCTGTAGTTTGTTTATGGCAGGGGTCCACCAGGGTGACTTGATTTTCCGGCTAGTCCTGGGTTTAGTTTGGTCAGGTACTGCCATTTCTATGCCTACAGTGATGCCCGGGTTTATGTTAAGCCATAACTATCTGTCTCCTGTTTTCCTTTCCTGAACCATAAAATGAGAGAGAAAGGATATTGCACAATTTGAACGTCCACAGACAACTTGAGTACTATCTTGATGGAGCTAAATCTTTCAGATCTTCGATTCAATTATTTATTTCTTGTGAAGGTAAGGAGAAGGGGCAACCTGTGTTAAAACAGACTTATTTCCAAGTGTTTTTCTAATGCAATAGCCTTATACGCCACAACAAAACTATTCCAGGCAGGGTCAAGACCCACTCTACCAGGATCTTGGCACCATCTATAGCTTTTTGGAAAGGGGTGGATTCTAGAAGTATTCTAGAAGCAACAACTTGGTCCTCTGTACCTTACTTTGGTCTAGAACACCTACTGTTATGATACGTTTGCTTACACAGCTGTACTTTCCTTAACATGATATTAGTTTTTGTTTCCTACTTTCCCACACACGTGTGCCCACTATAATTGTCTAAACATAACCAAGCTGCTAATTCTTGTCAATACAGTCAAACCAAACCTTATCATTCCCAGTGATTTCTTGGAAAGCACATTGATAGCATATAAGTATCATTGCAAAAATCCTTGAAAATATATATGACTACAACTGTAGTAACTGCCAAGTGCTATATAAACTATACTTTTTATCAAAAAGTACAGTACTTTGTATTTCTGTCTTGTAATAAAAATATCTAAAATAATCTTAATGTTAGAATGGCAATATTCAGTGAGCAAAGTGTACATTCAGAAATACTTTTAGAGTAAACAAGGGCACCCTAGATGTATCTAGCATACAAACAATACATTTGTAGCTTATACCTTTCATCTAGTTTTTTCAGCAATGACTATAATTTCTTAGCACCAGCAGTTACTACTGTGACTTATCATGCAGACATTATTCTTCCTTCCAAAACAGCATATGCAACATGATGCACCCTACTGCTGTCAGTACAGGATATATAAATGTATTGATTGAGTTGATTTATTTATTTATTAGCTTACTTGTTTATTTCTTTTTGTTTACAGAAAAAGTCTGACTGGATGTGAGAGCCCCTTTTCAGTGGAATACTGGGGAGAAAACTACCATAGTTACCATAGTTACAATACTATAAAATTAAATACAGCATTAGCAATGATGACAAATATTCCTTATTGAACAGTTATTTATCAGGAACTCTTGCAACATCCACAACATGGATAATTGTGCTTCAACAAATAGTAAAAAACTCAAAAAAACATTTTTGGGGGGGAGACAACCCCCATTAGCTTGGCTCTGTTTGCTGTGCCCAAATATGTTTATTCTAACTCAAAGTCGGTGAGGGTCTAGGAAAGTGAAACTCCTGAAATGCAACAAATTTGGGTGATGAAACACTACATCTAGCACTTGAGAAAGTGTTTTTGATCATGCAGGTGTTGGCAGTCTTGATGTTGAAGAACTCGTTAACAGTTTAGTAGACACTTGTTAGTAGAGCTTGTATCAAAATGGATCAGTGTAGTAAACAAAATCACATAAAGCTACTATCACAATGAGGTAACATCCATCCTAACCTGGGACTATTGATTAACAAAACTGTTCTTACTGATCACACTGATACAGTATGGACCAACAATTTCTTACAATCACGTATATTAACACCCAAATTATGTACACCGATAAGGCTCACCTCTCATAGAAGCCAGGTTGTTTTTAAAACTCTAGTGACAAGCACCCATTTGTGTGATGACTAATCTACAACTAGAAAAACAAGCAAAAATCCTTTGGTGGAGGCAACCATGCATTGGTTGCAAAAAATCAATAACAAACGATACTGCTAATGTTAAACCAATTTAATAGTGTGCACAGGTGAGTGCTTTCACAATAGCTTCATCAGACCAAAAAACACACATTAACAAACACTCCTTTTATAACCCCTAAACAATTATGACGTAGGCACAATGTTAACTATTTGTATGTTATATACCTAAGCCTAGTATATATACAAAAAAATCTATCTGAGTATAATAATAAACATGTTCATCATATATAAAATATATAAAAAGCTAAAATAGCTACATTCCTATAGATCTATATTATAACTTAGATGCATTCCTAAATATAAAGATGTGTATAAATTCTCATGCCAGAAAACATAAACATATAATAAAGATCTAATAAATTGCACACTATTAAATTGGTTTTAACGTTAGCAGTATCGTTTGTTGTTGATTTTTTACAACAAATGCATGGTTGCTTCCACCAAAGGATTTTTGCTTGTTTTTCTACGTATTCTTTATTGTTGGTGTGAGGCATTTGCTCCATTGAGTGTTCTATTGTATCTTATCATCATTACTAATCTACAAGTAACAAACTTTTTCAATGAAGGTCAAATTGCCACTGTACTTGGGATTTTCCCTTTGCCCATGATCGTGTAAAGTTGGTGTTGGTGTATATATAAATAGTGGGGGATGCAGAGTAGTAAGCTCCCTTGCAAAAATGCTATTTTTGTTGTATTTGTTTCCACCAAAAATGTTGTTCTCTTCACACATTTGTGATATCTATTGTGTGAGATGATCACAAATGAGTCAAAGTTTTATCATAGAGCTAATATCATGAGATGAGGTGTTGGGTATGAAAGACTCAAAAGGTGTTGCATTTTCTATAAAGCCAGATTCTGTTATTTTTTTTTCCAAATTTTGACCCAAACAGTCCTTTCAAATGCCTAATTATAGATGTCTGCTTAAACATCAGCAGCATTGTATAACCCTCCAAAAGTATGTAAAGGAACATCAGAAAACATTCTACATAATATTACTATGAGAGAATAAACATGAAGTACTAATAACAGGAGATCATATTTATGTCAACTCACTTTCAGAAATCATTAGATTTGTTTGCCAGGGAGCCAGCTCCCCTGTCCCCCTACCCATATGGGGTAACATATTCCACTCCTCGCAGACTTATATATACCAGCTGTTAGGTCTCACAACAGTGAAGAAAGAAACTCCACTGTCAGCAAAAATAGTTTCGACAAATAGTATTTGTTCTTTTTGCATTCACCAAAGCTACCTTCAGCGACCTCACATACTCCTCAGCAGATCTCATCACTGATGCAGAATTCTCATTTCATCATCTACTTATTTGGTTTTGCCCAACTAATCTCACTCATGTCAAGAATCTGAAAACCAAAAGGACACAAAAGCATTCTTGAGTAGAATTTTCTTCAACCCCAGGTAACGTCATACAGCTTCATGTTGCCTTCATGTTCAGATGACTTTTTGATTATGCCTGTGCTGTTCTTGTTAGTAATCCTCTACTGTGTATAATGTGGGATTTGACTTCATTACATAACTACCTGAGTAGAATGTAGAAAAGGGGGTTGTTCAGAACAAGCAACCTTCAAGTATTATCTTGTTGCTTCATTAAGCTGGTTATGTAAATTAATGTAGTGCAATGAATTTATTAATGAAAATGTCTGTTTTCTTTATGTGCAGCTTTCCTTTATATACTACTATTTTACTGTATATGCCAGTATGTAAATGTAAATTGATACTGTTGTGTAAAACTCTTTAAAATTGTATCTGTTTTACTTTATGTGAAGCTTTTCTCCCTGGGCCTCCACTGAAAATGGACTTCTTGTCCCGTCCTGTAAACAAATGTAAAATAAATAAATGAAAATGCATGTATGTACAAAGAAATCCAGGTTAGTGCTTTGTTTTGCTTTTTTTTTTTTTTTCAAATAGAAAGGGGCAGTTAGTAAGTTAAAGTACTGGGCTGCTGTTTCTAGAGCAAGGATCCACAGTAGCTGCTAGTTTATTACTTTTACTTTTTAGTAATTGCCTGTTTAAGCTACCACTAGAAATATCATTTGCAGGATTGCACACTCCCACCAGTTAATATGTGACAGGCAGAGGATATGGGTTTTATCTTCTACATTGCTCCATCAGTATTTCTATGTGAAGGATCCAGCAATATGTGATTTGATTTCCACACTTTGTGCCCATCAGTTTGTCAGTAGCAGTTGGTGTTAAGGATATATAATAAATGCACAGTGCTGCCCAGGGTAATGACCAACATCTGCCATACCCAAATACGCTCAACACTGTACAGCTACAGATCAGAAATAATTACTGGCTCCCCTTACTACACCAAGTTCAGACTGAGCCCAGTGCCTTACCAACAGTAATTAAATCCTGACCAAATTATTCTGCATATAAATAAATGCACAGAACATATTTTTCAGAGCATGGAATAAATGGTAACTTTGTAGCACCAATCTGCTCTCTTCTCAATTTTATGGTATTTTTTTAATTTTTTTATCCATTGTTGACCAGATTAGTCCAAGTAGGCTAGTAGCCTCTTTTCAGCGGAGACCCAAGGTAGTATTTACACATACTGAGCTATGTTTGCAAGGGTTTTCACCAGTATACAGTTTGCAGTAACTCCCTTAAATGACTTCTGTAACCTCTTGCTTTAACAGTCATTCTGTCTATTTATAACTAAGTCCACAAATAGGATTTCATGTGGCTTTAGTCTGAATTTTAGAAAATGCCCATTGCACTAGTAACATACTTTTGGGAGAGGGAATTCCAACAACCTGTTGCCTAAATGAAGAATCATCATCCGACCTAGGAAGAATCTTCAAGTAGCAAACTTTGAAACAATGCACATGTTTATGAAGAAAGGTTTCGTTTCACTTTTAACTTATAACACATCCTTATAGTGACAAATTCAATTATATACCATTCATTCATTTTCCTTTTACATATTACAGTTCACTTCACTGAAACAACTGCAGTGCAGCTTCCATTACCTTTATCTTTTAACTAATTTTTATACACATTTTATAATTTGAATTTAATACAGCTAGCATATGTTTCATGCACTTTCTTTTTGAAAAATACTAATATTCTCCCAGTGTATTTCATTTCAGCTTACAAGTGGATTACAGTGCAAAACCTCACACTTCAAACTCAAAGCTAAGTTCTGAAATGTAGTTAGCGTTGTCCAAGAACAAGCAGCAGTGAGCTTTATTTATTTTCTGTTTTCTCAACCAGATTGGTGAGCTGATCTGTTGATCCATTTCAGGCACAACCCAAGCTTAGGAAAGAAAAGAGTAACAATAACAATTTCAAATTATGAAGAGCAAACACAAAGAATCAAAGTAAACAGTATAGAATTTGTAGTAAAATGCATAGTAAGGTTACTGTTCCTTCTTGCATGAGATCATGTGAGCTTGAATCATTGATGTTTAGGGGATGAGGGAATTGTTTAGTAAACTAAATAAGCAGCTATATTTACAACATACGTTAGAGTTTATTTACCGTCATCAAAACTCAGGAAATGCAGATTTAAGTCTTGAAGTCTTAGAACCATATCACCCCTTTAAAATATGGCACATTATAGTGTCACCCTTAAACTGAGATGTAAGTTGCACAGTCAGCTTGCTTGTGGCAGAAGACTGGCAGAGTTTATAAAATGAAAAGCTAAAGGCAGGATATTTGCCTCTAAAGTGGGTAGGTGAAGGTATAAGATGTGCTGTCATCTAGCACATCACAGTGTATTAGTACACTACAGAGCTGGCAAGATGAGCTAGAGAATACAAGCCTGTGTAGTGCACTGGAGAAGACAGCAGAAACTAACGTTGGCAGCACCAGAAATATGACTGCCCTACTTTATGTTAACCTTGTAATAATATATGTGCTGTCACCTTGCAAACATTCTGTATTTTTAGAGATAGTGATCTCTAAGAAAATTACAAAGTAAAAGTAACAGCAAAAGACTTGTCTGTTTATGAATGATTTAATGCTGAAATGTGTATTCTAATGCTAGTGAATCTATTATTTCAGAAAATGAACCTTCAATTTTGGAATTCAAGACATTCAGCACTGAACCACTCATTGGTGGCTTCATATACAGAGGTTGTCAATCCAGAAGACTCTATGGGAGTCATGTATTTGGATATCGCAATGGGTAGGTTCCATATTACTTAACTCATGTCTTTATATCATCTCAGATACTGTTGTATAGTAATAAGTCAAAACAGCACTTTCTCTTATTCTAATTTGAACAGTAATATCTAAGAAGATAAACATTTACCAACATATATCTTCATTCATGTAAATGATTTATTTAAAATTGTTTAAGAAGGCTCAATTCCTAGATGTAAGTCAATTAGTAACAGAATCAATTGCATAAACTGGGTGTCATACTTAAGTTAGTTGAAGAAGATGACTCCCAACTTATTCAAGATGAACCACAAGTCATTTCCTGTTGATGTTATTATTTGCCAAAACAGGGGTGTAGCTAGGATTTTCAAAATTGTACTCACAGCTCTCAAACTGCTACCCCCCTCCCCAGCCAAGCTACGGCCATTCTCGTAAGTCACGGTTAGCTCTTTTAATGTCAATGAAGAAGCATTCGCTGTAATGCCTCTTCAGTAATATAATATAGATTCACTCAAACTCGGTTCCTTGAATTGAAAATGAACCTGAAAGTCAGTTCTTTGAAAAATGCAGCATGGTAGTTGTGGTAGAGGATTCATGCTTTTGTTTTCTGTAACTAAGGTACAGGTTTTGAGCTTGAGTAAATTACTAACCACCTGCTACCCCTAACTAGGGATGTTCTTCATCTCACATTGCTGCAGTCCTTACATATGGGTAGTCCGCTGTCCTCGGTCGGCCCGAATACCAAAGTATTAGGCTGACGTCGGTCATGGGCGCTCAGATCTGACATCAGAGCGTCAGGGTATAAAAGCGCATGACCGACGTCATATCCTCAGTCTTTTTTGCCTCGTGGTCCGATGCAGAAGCAGCGTTGCAAGTGCCGTTCGGCGTTCTGAAATTTTCGTATTCTGAGTTTCAGACCGAAACCAAGTTGGCTTAGTACCCGTTGGGGAATATTTTTGTTTTTTCTTGCCTCAGTTAATTCCGGATGTCAGAAAAAGTGAATAATTGTATTTCTTGTGGGAAACAGATACCGCATAGGGATTATCACTCTCTTTGCATTCCTTGTTTGGGACCGGACCACGACGTTGTCGGGTGTCGGTTTTGTGCTAGGTTTAATAAGCGCACTATAAAAAGAAGGTTAGATTGTGCTAGGTTAGTCTTTGGTAAGCGGTGTAATTATAATATGCCGTCGGATCCTCCGACGCTCGCTTCCACGAAGAAGCGCAAAGACAAATCCTTGAAACCTAGACAGGTTGATTCATCCGTTTCGGATGCCGGTCCTGCAGAAACTACAGTGGAACAGGTGGATCCGGCTGAAGTTTCTGTTGAGTCTCAGGGGGAAACTTTGATTTTGCAGGATGTGGCCTCACAGGAGTCAGGTCAAGCTGAAGGGGCCTCTCAGGTTACTGTTCTCCCTTCTATGCCTAAGGTGGTTAGGCCTTCTGCTACTATTTCTAAGGCTTCTTCTAAGGGCAGGTCTGTTTTGCCTTCCTCTGGTGTCCCTCCAGGTACTTCAGGGTCTGTGCCTAAAAAGCACATGCTTAAAATGGCAGAAGATTTGATTACTTTAATTAGAGGTTCTATGCCCCCTCCTGATAAGAGGCCCAGGGTGGAGCCAGAGTTGAAAAGTTTGGACCAGGCCTCAGATGACTCAGACTCTTCTGCTGAAGATATTCAGGTTTTTCCCCCTTATTCAGATTCTGATGCAGAGGATTCCACTCCTTCTGCTTCTCCTCCAGAGGATTTGTCATTTTCAGAAACTCTGCATTCCATGAGGGAGCATTTTAAGTGGGAAGGACAGGATTTCTCTGATTCACGGAAGAGGCTTAGGGAATTCTTGTTTTTACCACAGCATAGACCCTTGGCTATACCTCCTGTTTTGGATGTTGTTCAAGATGTTTTCTCGGAGGCTTCCCTTAATCCAGATTCTTTGCCTCCTGCGCCAGTTAAACTGGACAGGTATTACAGGGTGCCTGAGGCTCATAAATATCTGTATAAGAGTCCTAGGGCGGACCCAGAAACTATTAGTCAGGGGCCTAAGGGTGTTAGAGCTTCTGTTGTAAAGAATCCGGTTCCTCTAGATAAGGAAGCTAGAGCTTTGGATAGATGGGGTAAGAAGGTGTATACCTCTTCTACTTTAGCAATGAGGGCTTTAAATTGCCAGTTTCATATGTTGAAATATCAGAATTTCCTCCTTTCGCAGCTAAAATCTAAAGTGGATGCTTTGGCAGAGGGCATAGAGTGTAAAGAATTGCAGGATTTAGTACATGTCTCTGAACAGGTGGGTAAGCATTCTTTGCAGTGTGGTTTTGATGCTGTACAGGCCTCTTCTAGGGTGGCTGCCACTGGTTCAGTTCTTCGTAGGCACGCCTGGCTTAAGGATCAGAATTTGTCCGAGCATGTTAAAACTAGAATTCTGGATGCCCCTTTACAGTCTGAAGTTTTGTTTGGTCCCCCTGTGGAGTCGGTTTTGAAGAAAATGGAAGACAAGGCTAAGTCCATGCAGACTGTTAAAGATTTTTGCAGGTGCAACCTCCAAAGTTTAGTAGAAATTGGCCTACTAAGGGGTGGACCTACCCTTCTTCTGATTCTCAGTCTAGGGGTAGATCTAGACGTGGCAGGGGCAGAGCTCACAGTACATTCAGGCCTAGAACTTGGAGTTCACCTGCACAATCTGCAGGTGAGGGCAGGGGCCAGTCCTTTCGTAAACAGGCCCAATGACCTGCATTTTTAGCTGCCAGATTCTTCTTCCTTGGCAGCTCCTTTGGGAGGAAAGTTAGCACTCTTCAAGCAAAACTGGCTTTTAGTCACCCAGGACAAATGGGTATTGGACATTATAAACCGAGGCTACAAGTTCTATTTCCATACATTGCCTCCTTTCAAAGGCATGCCAGACGTTCCTCCTCGGCAAAGGATAGAGGCTCACAAGCAGATTTCTTTACTTCTTCAAATAGGAGCTATACAGCCAGTTCCTCTGTCAGAAGTGGGACTAGGATTTTATTCTCGCCTGTTTCTAGTACCAAAGAAAGGGAACACGTGGAGACCAATTTTGGATTTATCTATCCTCAACACTTATCTGGACATTCCAAAGTTCAAAATGCTGATGTTACAACAGCTTTTACCTCTGTTGGGAAAAGATCACTGGATGGTAACTCTGGATCTCAAAGAGGCTTATCTTCATGTTCCTATCAGGCCCAGTTGCAGGAGGTACCTGCGTTTTCGGCTGGAAATTTACATTATCAGTTCTCTGCATTGCCCTTTGGCTTATCTACTGCGCCCAGAGTGTTCACAAAGGTTCTGGCTCCAGTGATAGCCTTTTTCAGGTTAAGAGGAATACAGATTTATCCTTATTTGGACGATTGCCTGATTATTGCACAACACAAAGACGAACTTCTGCATCATCTACAGTATGTGATGGTAGTGTTAAGATGCTTAGGGTATTCTGTGAATGAAACAAAGTCCAGTCTAGTACCCTCTCAGGACATGTGCTTTCTGGGTGTGAGACTGAATACAGCTTCCCAGATGGCCTTTGTGACCCCGGACAAACAAAGAAGCCTTTCTCTTTATTTCCATCAAATGTCTCTACAGTCCAGGCTGACTGCAAGGACAGTCCTTCAAGCCTTGGGGTTCATGGCATCTTGTATTCTGGTGCTTCCCAATGCCAAACTGCATATGAGGAAGCTTCAATGGTATCTCAAAAATGTATGGACACAACACTGCCAAGATCTAGACACTGTCATTCAGATAATACCTTGCATTCAGAAAGAATTTTTGTGGTGGGCTCAGGAATGTCACCTAAACAAGGGACTCTCTGTGACCCGACCAGAGGCGAGTCAGATTCTAATGACAGATGCCTCGGACAAGGCTTGGGGAGCACACCTCAATGGAAAATGGGTGCAAGACACGTGGCCTGTCAGACTTCAACATTTGCATATCAACTTGAAGGAGATGTTAGCAGTCCAATTTGCATTGATGGCTTTCAAGGATTTACTTCACCCAGGACAGGAGTTGATTCAAACAGACAACACTACTGTCATGTGGTACATCAACAAGCAAGGGGGAACCCATTCTTACCCTCTTTGCAGGCAAGCGATGATTTTGTGGGAGACTGCTCTCAGTTTACACCTCATTCTTCAGGCAAGGTTTCTACCAGGAGCACAGAACTCCTTAGCGGATGTGTTGAGCAGACAAATTGTGGATCCTCACGAGTGGAAACTGGATCCTCATGTGTTTCAAAAGTTGACAGTGTTATGGGGACTCCAGACATAGATCTGTTCGCTTCTCCACTAAATTACCAGTTGCCAAAGTTTTGCACAAAAATGTTTCATCCCACAGCTTGGAAGGTGGATGCTCTATCATTCAGTTGGAGCAATCTTCATGTCTATGCCTTTCCACCTCTGCCTCTCATTCCCAAGGTACTCCTGAAGGCCAGAATAGACAAGCCATCCATGATTCTGATAGCGCCGGATTGGCCTCGACAGCACTGGTACCCACTACTGAGGAGTTTGGCAGGAGCCTCCATGGCCTCTGCCTTTGATTCCGCATCTTTGTCTCAGGAGGGCAATCACTTCCTCAATGTCAAGATTCAGTCTCTGCATCTCACAGCCTGGCATATTCTGTTTTAGACCCTGGAGGGTCTCAGCTTCCACAACAAGTTTTGAATGTTATTTTGGAGGCCAGAAGGCCTAGTACAAGGAAAGTTTACGCTGATAAATGGAGGAGATTTTTTCTTTGGAGCAAAGCGAAGGACTTTGATGTTTCCAAGCCTGATTTAAGCATTTCTCTTCAATATCTTACTGAGTTATTGGACAAGGGTTTGTCTTTCTCCTCGATAAAGGTTCATGCTGCAGCCATTTCTGCTCACTATGACTGTGACCCTCCTTTATTTTCCCATCCTTTGTTTAAGCAATTTCTTAGAGGGGCAAAGAACATAAGACCCCATGAGAGCTCCTACTCCTGCTTGGGATCTCAATTTTGTGTTGGAAAAGCTTACTCTACAACCTTTTGAGCCTGCAGCTACTGCCGAGTTAAAGTATTTATCATGGAAGACTGCTTTTTTGTTGGCCATTACCTCTGCAAGAAGGGTTTCTGAATTACAGGCCCTTATGGCAGTGGAACCTTTCCTGATTTTTCATAAGGATAGGGTATTTTTGCGTACTAATCCTTCCTTTATGCCTAAAGTGGTTTCTAGTGTGGCCTTGAACCAAACTATTCATTTGCCTACTTTTTATGCAAACCCCAAAATAAAGGGAGAAGATTTTGCATACTTTGGATATTCACAGGCAGTTACGTTATTATTTGAGCAGAACCAAGGGGTTCAGGCAGTCTCAGCAGTTGTTTGTTTCTTTTACTTTGGGTTCTCAGGGAAAACCTGTTTCAAAACAAACTATTTCTAAATGGATTGGGTTTTGTATTTCTTTCTGTTATTCCCATCATGGTAAGGAGATTCCGCTGGAATCAGACCTCATTCCACTAGAGCTACTGCCACTTCTACTGCCTTTCTAAGGGGGTAGCTACAAAGATATTTTGGAAGCAGCCACTTGGAGTTCAGTGCATACTTTTTCCAAGCATTACCACCTTCCTCTTTATTCTAAGTCTAGGGCTGGATTTGCCACTGCAATATTACAGGGCATTTTAGCAGCCCCTAATGCTTTATGATTTTGCCATCCTCCCTTTACCTCTGCTTTGGGATTCTACCCATATGTAAGGACTGCAGCAATGTGAGATGAAGAACATAGTACAGTTTTGTACCTACCATAAATGTAGATGTTCGAAGATCCACATTGCTGCAGTCCAATTTACCCTCCCTCCTTCCCCTCTGTAGTTTGGCATGGTTATATGGTTTGGGTGATGGTTGTTGTTGGGCATGTTTTTGGGAGGTATCCTGTTTTTGGGCTGTGGCCTTTCTTTTTAGGGCCTTCTGACATCTGGGGCAAGAAAAGACTGAGGATATGACGTCGGTCATGCGCTTTTATACCCTGACGCTCTGATGTCAGATCTGAGCACCCATGACCGACGTCAGCCTAATACTTTGGTATTCGGGCCAACCGAGGATAGCGGACTACCCATATGTAAGGACTGCAGCAATGTGGATCTTCGAACATCTACATTTATGGTAGGTACAAAACTGTATTTTTTTCATTCACACACATACCCCTACCTACCTCTTAGTGCAAGAAATATGGACAAAGCCTAAAATAAACAGGGACAGATATTAAATAATACTCTCGTGAACTTAGAAAGTTGCTAGAATAACAGGATTTGTGCTAGTATGAGAAAGTTACTAGAATAACAGGATTTTTGCTAGTATGAATTTTTCTAAAGGACATAAAGTCTGAAACTCAAATGTCTGTCATTATTTAGCAACTTCAGCCTTCAATGATTTTCTAGAAAATCACAAAATTTATGAGGAACAGACAAAAAATATGGGGCAAAAATCTGGACATTCTGCAAAATTTGGACAGTTGAGAGGTATGCTACCTACCTACCTACCTCACACACACACACACACACACACACACACACACACCCTCTCAACCTCTTAGAGCAACAAACCCATAAATAAAACTGAGGCAAAGGCCCAAAAATAATGACATTGTTTTAAATATTGCTCTTATAAACTTTGAAAGATAATAGAATAGTAGTAGGTCTTGCATTAGTACGAATTTTCTGAAAGGTATGAAATCTGAATCTCAAATGTCTGCCATTATTTTCTAATTTGCCAGAAAACTGCATTTTTATGAAAAACGGACCAAAAATGTGATGCAAAAATATAAAATTTCCAGACAATACAGCTGGGAACCTGTCAAAGAAGGGACAACATTTTAATATGAGCACTGTTAACTTGACAAAATTAGAGAATCTACACGCATTTCTGAAATAAAAGTAATGTATAACTCTGATCATTACAGTTATTTATAATTGTACACCCTCCACATTTTCTTTCAAAATTGCTATTTTGCAGAGAGATTATTAGGGGGAGAGCAACATTTTGAGCCAAAATTGGGGACATTTGAGAGGTTTGGATATTCCTAATTCTATAAAGCGATTTGCACATGCCTCTCAACCTCTTAATGCAGGAAATCTGGACAAGGCCAAATATATTGGGGGAACATACAAACAGTACTAAAAATTGATCTTGTATAAACTTAAGACAGTTGATAGAATAATAGTTCTTGCTTTAGCATGCATTTTTTTGAAGATTATGATGTCTGAAACAACATCGGTCATTATTTAGTGACTTCATTCCTAAATAATTTGCCAGAAAAGTTTTATTTTGCATTTTACAGCACAAACACCAATCAATATCTGCTAAACAAAGCAATGCAATCTGACAATGAAACTAGATTTAGCATTAAAACTTCTCTGATCTTGAAACTCAAATTCATTGAAACAGCATTGAAACCCACATTCAAAGAAAATACATTTTGCCAGTGGCAGATAAAGATTAACTTTGGGCTGTTTTCAAATCATAGGCCCCTTGCACATGAAACATACACGTGCTCTTTGATACACCTTCCTGATTGTATTAAATTATATTCCCTGTACAATACAGTATAGTTTTTAGAGAGCGTTTTAAATTTGTTTTGAACATGTTTCCAGTAAACAATGAAACAAAATGCATGCACCAGTAATGACAAAACAGCCCAATTCAGAACATTTCCATCATAAACGTCTACTCAAACTTCTACAGTCCACCAGTATCAGTAAATATGCGCAATCTCTGAACTAGTAAAAGCCATCTACATAATTCCACATTAAAGAAATCTGTAACTAATGAAGAGGCTGCTGCTAGCAAACAACTTTATATTTCATGGTTTCATCTACAAATAAAGTGCCTGTTGCCCTTGAGGAATAAATTGCCTATGTTGCATTAAAAAAAATGATACGCTAGTAATATTGCAATAGGGAATGAATGTCAAACTGATAACAGGTTCATAGTTACTACTAGATATCTTTGCCAAAGACTACAGCATCCACCCCCCTTTACAGCACAGTAAAGTATCAGTAATGCATCTACCTACTGTGGGAGAAGAACCCACAGCCTTCTGCAGCAAAAGCAAGTACACTACCTGTTGTGCTATTAACAGTACAGGCAGACTCAGCATAAGCAGCACTAAACTTTAGTTCCCCTGCAGCTCTCAGCTCCTTGTAAAATGTACTTGACACTCAGCTGTATCTCTGAACTTTGCAGCACAAGAAATCTGAAAAAAAAGCCAACAATTATTTGGGGGGGGGGGGGGGCAAAAGCCCAAAAACCAGGAACGTATTTTAAACATTGCTTGTATAATTTTGGAAAGTTGCTAGAATAAAATGTTGTGTTACCACCATGCATGTCTTGAACCCAGAAACATATGCACTAAAGTCAGTGCAACATACCAATATGCTAAATCAGGAGTTTGAAAAATAGGAAGACTGAAACTTAATGGCTATCATTTAGATAGGTCTCAACCTCTTAGCACAAAAACCTGGACAAACAAAGCTAATAATGAGGGAATACAACTTCAGTTCTCACTTCTCACTATAGCTCACAACTGTTTATAACAAATCTGAACAAAGTTCAGAAATGGTGGTGGTTAGGGACTTAGGTGCTTCTTACCCTGAAGCAAAGGTACAGGGTTTGAGCCTGAACACCTATAGCCAGCAGGTGTATTATGTGGAGGGCATTTACACACACACACACACACACACACACACACACACACTACTCCGTTCACCCAATTGCCTTCAGCACACCATTTACCTGATAATCCGTTCACCAGATTGCCTTCTTGATCACCACAACGATAATCCTGATTGCTTTGCCCTTCCACTCACTACAGCTGCACATTTCCCACCACAACAATAATCCCGATTGTCTTGCCCTTCCCGCTCGCAGCCAGCCGGACATGACGTGAGCTCAATTCTGACTGGCTGGTTTGTAGCCATGAAATGTTCCTTAAAGGAGCCAATGCTGTTTAAAAAAAAGAAAAAATATGTACTTTTTTAATTAAAAAAGCTACCCCCTCTTCTGAAGAATTTGTACTGAAATCAGTACAGTGCATATGCCTCCCGACGTCCCTGTGCCAAAATACTGAACTCCACATTTCTTACTGTGAGAATTACAAAAACTGTATTCTTCCTAAATTTGTTTTATACTTAAGATATTGCAGTATGGTGTGTCTGTTTTTCCTGCTAGTTGAGTTCATTGTGCATTTGCTTTATTTTTCAAGGTAAAGAATTGTAGGTTTACTTTATACTTTTTTTCAAAAAGGTATGTATAACTACAAAAATCAATACTTGTAGCTTCAGATATTGTAAAAATGGTTAGACTTTTGTCACATGTAGAGTACTATAAAGTGTGGAGCCAAGCATTGAATTATTGAATGCTTACTTATGTTTATAAGGAAATTATAGAACTCTGGAAATACATTTGAAAATGGTACCCCACTTTACAGCTGTAAAAATTTAGATATTTTAAAGAACTCTTGAATTCTTTCATAGCTTTTCACAATTTCACATTTTTTGCACATTTAACTACTTTATATAAGTAGCAAAACGTGCTACTGTATTTTCACACTGGAGAAGCTTTATGGCCACAAAGCATATTTTCTGATGCATTTGTTTCTGTGAAATTTAGCAAATGGTTAATGAAGTTGCCTCTCCTGCACCAGTATGCAGATAATATTCTTGTAGCACTTTGCAGAAGAGGTGTATCATACCAAGGTTTAAATGCAGCCCTTTGCAAATCAGCATAGTACAAGGCATTTTATTTTATTTATCTGCTTATTGTTACTTGTGGTTTGGGGAAAATACGTATCACTTCATAAATAGTCGTTAACATTTGTAAGTATTATCTCTACTAACTCAGTTTATTAACCAACATAATATAGACAAAAGCATATCAAAGCAAAGAAATTGAGAGTCACTGTCCCAATTCATTTGAATATAACATAAAAAGTAATAAAAGTGGGGAACATAAAATGACTTGAAAGTAATATAACTGCAATGTCAATAACATTAGAGCAATTGGAAAATATAAATAGTAATGCATGAAAGATGTACAACATAATCACTCAGGTCTGCCTTGTAAGAAAACATAATTCTTAATAATTTCTTTGAGAATTTCCTGATTCCTCGCCTAATACTGAAGTGTTATGCAAGTTGCATGACATAAGTCTGACACATTTAATTTCAACATCATAAATATGAACACTAAAGTGTAATTACTAAGCTGGGCATAAATCCCTATGTCACTCGATGGGTTGCCAATTGGCTTACTGACAGAACCCACACTGTAAAAGTAGCCGACTCCAAATCCAGCTCCAGACAAGTGACAAGTGGAGTACCTCAGGGTTCAGTCCTGGGACCGCTCTTGTTTAGCATCTACTTCTCGGAAGTACAGGCCAACACTAAGGGACTGGCTAACAAAGTTCACAGATGACTGCAAACTGGGAGCCATTGTTGAATTCCCAAATTATGTGGATATTCTACAAAAGGACCTTACAGAAACAGATGTTTGGTACCAGAGCCATGGGCTCAAGCTTAATGCCAAGAAATGTATACCTATCCCCTTTGGGAAAAAACATGTACCCATGAATAACACATAGGTGGCAGTACACTAAACACTGAAAGTGTGATGCGAGACTTAGGGACACAGGTGGACAGTGGTCTCACCTTCGATAACCACATCGCCACAACAGTCAGGAAATCCTTCTATGCGGCACACTTCATCATTAAGGGCTTTTCATCAAGAAAAAAAGGAGGTCATTGTCCCACTGTACTCATCCCATATTAGACCCATTATAGAGTACAACGCTCCATTTGGTATGTACCTCACAAGACATCTGCAACAGCTGGAAAGGCCACAGTAATACCTCACTAAAAGAATCACAGGCCTAAAGCAGATGCCCTATACTGACCGTCTGAAAAAACACCAGCTATACTCTGTGGCATATCGTCTATGCAGGGACAATCTCTGCTTAACATACAAGGCCATGTCAAACCCTGAGCTGTTGGACATGCTCCACTTAAAGAAATCCCAAACCCTCAGAGCCACACACTCCAGGGATCTAAACCTTGTCATCACAATTAACAAAACATGCTGGAGGCCTAGATTCCTTACCCAGAGATTCCCCATACTCTGGAATAGACTGCCCATACATGTCAAGCAGAGTGCCTCCTTAGCGCTCTTCAAAAGGAACCTAGACGATTGGATGGGAGATAGGAAATTCACCCTGGGGATCACATCAGTCGCCCTGCTAGACTGGGTTCCAGGGAAGTAAATATTGTGGGAAGAAATATTCAGAGAATTGTTATGGCTAGACTAGGCTTGTATAGGCCCTAGGGCCGATAGGCTAGTACTAACCTATGAACCTAATTTGTAGATAAAACAGTGAATATTAAAACTCACTAAAAGAGTAATGAAGCATCTGATGTTGTCAATTTTCATTCCTTCTTCAACATATGGTTTAGGATCCGCTCCTCGGATCAGATTCAAATGCTGTTTTACAGCTCATGGATAGTACAAGCTCTCGAGCTCCTCCCTTACCCACAATGCAACAGTCCCCCTCATTCCTCAGATCTCATTTGCTGCCATTGTGTACAAACGTGGTTGCTGCATTTCTTGAGCGTTAGTTTGAAGGGTACTTACTTTTAGATATATACTCTCTTTGGAACTTCCTTTTCACTAAGTTTTGTTTTTAACCTCCCATTACCTAATTAACGTAAATGTTCTTTTTCTCTTACCATTTGATAGTACTCGATTACCGTTGTTGGTAATTTTTTCTTTACCTCTTCTTGATAATTCTTTAATACCATTGTTGGTTTCCCTTTCTTCTCTTTACTATAAAAAAACTATACATACATTTATATATATATATATACATGGGTCCACCGTAGAATTTCAAAGTTGCACAATTCAGTTCTAAATACTGATGCTCAGAACCTCGAGATTGTGGAATCACTAGACCTGTAAATGGAGATTGCCATACAGTGCAGAATGGGGACATTACCATTCTCTTCACTCTTGTGCGATCTCGGAGTTAGTATATTTAAGTTGCAGGGGAATGTTGAGATTCCACAGTGTCAAGGTTCTGAGCATCAGCATTTCGAACATCGGGATTGTGGAATTTTAAAATTCTATAGTGGACCCATAAATATATATATATATATATATATATATATATATATATATATATATACTGTTCCCCTTTTCTGTTTTAACTTCCCTCTTGTTTTTTGCTTAAAGTGGGATGGTTTCCCATATTTAGTGTTGTAAAATAGCAGATAAACCATCAGATTTTAAAAAGTGTAGGAAATGAGGGCATAAAATTCCATTGTCGGATTGCCTATAATCTCTGCATTTACTGCTTAAGTCCTGACCATTTGTACTCTTTATGTTCAGTTTGTAAGGCTTTTAATCTTAGAGCGTTAATAGAAAGGAAGAATAAACTTATTCTCAAGGGCATTCTTCCTTCAGCTTTTGGAGAATGACTTACTAGAGATCAGTCCTCCAAGTCTGATAAGAAAGAAGTCAAGAAAAGGTCTTCTGACCAGCCATGTTCCTCGCAATCCTCTTTGGATCCAACTTCAAAAAAGCATAAGAAAATTTGAAAAATTACGGATCTGAAAGGCAAGTCTTCAGATCCGATGCCTTCAGATACCAAATCTGTATCTTTGGATCTGGCTCATTCTGAACCAAAGCAGATGCCTAGAACTAGGTGTGCATCTTCCTTAGATCCTGTACCCTCTCAGCTCCCATCCCCATTCTTGGAAAGATCCCATCATTCAATATCACTTTCCATAGCCTCCTCTCAGAAGTCTCACAGAAGCCAATGTGGACAGAATGATGATGATGTTTCTGTCAACACAAATTCAGATGGGAGTTCTCCCAGCCTCTACCCTTTTGACTACTACAACCCCACCAGTTTTGGCTCCTTGTCTAATCTGTCCTTTTCTTTCAGAGCCTTTGGATCCAAGACTCCCAATGCCATCTGTTTTGGATCTGAAGATGGTTTTATTTTTGGAGATGATATCTTTGATAAGTGCTTTGGCTTCAAGTCAGATGATTCTCAGACCAAAAGCTTCGATGTTGGATCCGAAGTGTAAGAGTCGACTGCAAGGCCATCTGAGCCATCTCTACCCCTCAGAGCCTTGGCATTTGATAGCTCATTTCCAGCTTCTGCCTCAGATCTTCCTTCTAGATTTCAGATGTCTTTGTGTCATGAGCCCCAACATTCTACTCCACAGGGGCAGCCAGCCCAAAGTCTCCAGGCTACCCAGCAGGGTATAATTATTTCTTCTGATACTTCTCCAGAACATCTCACAGAAGAAGTCCCTAGGAAGAAGAAATGCAAGAGGAGTAATTTGAAATCCCCTCAGGAGTCAGTCACAGAGGATACCAATTTCGATGAAGGGGAAGGGTCCCCAAGATCACCACCTGATGCCATCTTATTCAGAGACATTTTAGAGATCCTTAAGCAAAGGGGTTGTTGGTCTACCAATAACCTTCTCAAGAGGAATCCGTATTCCTAGAGGTATTTGGTGCTCGCCCATCTACTTCCAGGTGACTCCGCCCACTGGTGAGCTCATTGATTTGATCTCTCAGTGGGCATGGAAGGAGCCTAATTCTGTTGAGCTGATCTCCAAGAGACCAGATAAAATCCCTGACACCACCAAAGGGAAGGAAATTCTGGAACAAAGGGGTAGCGGCAGCAACCAAAAAAGAACTTGCAGAATAAAATTCTTCTGCTCATCCCACTAACAAGGAGTCAAGGACACCGGACAGCTTTGGGAAGCGTGTATGCATCACTGATCTTTGCACTCAGGTTTCTGAATTACTTGACAAACTTCACCAGATTACAGAGGGATTTCAAAATCTTGAAAGTACTTCTGAGGCAGAGACTTCTATTGCTTCACAGTTGGCGACCCTTCAGTCTATCTCCAGTTCATCCATGAGGTTCATATTACATGCAGCTGAAGGAGGTATGCCTAGATGCATAATTTTCAAGTCATCCTTCTTCAATGCTCCCTTTGACAGAAGTTTGTTATTCGCTCCCAAGGTGAAAGACACACTCTCCAGGTGCGAGCAAAATGGTAAGACCCTATCTGCAGTGGGGGTATGTTTTTCAACTCCTCAAAGATCCTTTTTGAGAAGTTAACAAGGTGGTCAGAAAATGTGGTTCAGGAAATCCTAGGGTCCTTTCCATAATCCATGTGGAGAGAGTTCCCTCAGGGGCATTGAGGGGAACTCATATGGGAGACACCGCCCTCATGGCAGAGGAAGCCCACAGAACTAGGGGTCCAGAGAATATTTCTCTGAGAGACCCTATCAGTGCTCCTGAAAGGAAGCCTGATTGCCCACCTCTGGAGGCAGTCAGGAGTCATGTATCCCTGCACCAGAGAGCCTGGCTAGACATTAAAAAAGATACTTGGGTGCAGAGGATTATTTCCAGAGGTTATATAATTCCCTTTTCCCTACCTTCTCCCTCAGTAATCAAAATTCCTGATGTTCCACCCAGTCAGAAGAAAGCAGCTTTTACGTACTGAATACAAGTTGCACTTGGAATTACTTTATGTAGGTCATTAATGAATAAGGAAAATAAGAGAGGACCCAGTATAGATCCATAAGGGACTCCAAGGGTGATTGGTAAAAGGGATGATAGATTCTCTTTCCATAGTACAGCTTGTCGTCATCACTTAGGTAAGAGTGAAACCAGTTTATTGTTAGGTTATCTATGGGGAATGATTTTTAGTGCATCTAAGAGTAGCTGTTGGTTTACCATATTGAATGCCTTGGATAGGTCTAGGAAGAGGGCAGAGGAGAGCTTGTTATTATTATGGTTTTGATTTATTGTATTAGAGAAGGAGAGAAGGGCTGAGGTCGTACTATGGCAGGGTCTAAATCCATGCTGGGAGGGGGCTAGGAGAGAGTTTTGATTCAGATAGGCAAGAAGTTGCTTATGAATACATTTTTCCATTATTTTAGCCAAGGGAGATAGAATGGAAAGTTCAGTGGCATTTCCCCCCTTTGTGTAGAGGAATAATGTGAGAGATTTTCCAGATGGAGGGGATATAGGCTTAGATAATTGTTCTATTGATTAAAATTGAAATGGGGTATGCTATTTCCTTAGCAGCTTTTTGGAGATATTCAGCAGGTAGTAGGTCTGCTGAGAGGGTGGCGGGTTTCAGTTTTTTTCAGTAAGGACTTAATAAAAGATGTTGGTACTGGATCAAGCTTGAAAAGGATGTTATTATCAGGTGTGGGATTGGTGGAAGTTAGGGTATTTTGAGATAGTTTGTTGGCTATGGATTGCACTGTTTCAGTAAGGAAAGTATTAAAGGTATTGGCTACAATTTTAGGAGGTTGTTGGAGTGTAGTTAGGGGTGTAGGGGTAGTTGACTGACCTGGGTGGAGTAGTTTATTAATGCCTGACCAGAATTATTGTGGCTGGTTTTGGTGCTTTTGCTGTAGATTGCTATAGTAGTATTTCTTTTGTATCTAATATAACAGCCTTCTTAGTATCATTCCTCAACTTTTTATATAAGATGTGGTCTTTTGGGGATTTAGTGGTTCTCCAGGTGGTCCACAATTTGTTTCTGCTAATAATCTTTTGTCCTGTATCATTGGACAACCATGGTGCTACCTTGTTATTGGTTCTAATAGTACGTTTGGGAGCATGGTTGTCAAGGATAGCAAGAAATGTAGAGTTAAATTATGAGACTGCTTCATCTAGAGGAAGTAGTGTTAGGTTGGACCAGTTACATGAGTTAAGCTCATTCAGAAAATTAGTCAGAATAAAGTTCTTAGTAATGGTTTTAAAGGTAGATTGATAAAGGATGTCATTTCTTTTTCTGATTATATAGGTGAGGGAGTGATCACTGAAGTCTTCAGGTAGGGTGCTTACTTGGTATAGCTGGGGTGGATTGTTTATTAATATCTAGTCAAGGATACTTTCCTTATTGTTGGGCTTATTAAATCTGGTAGGTGATGAGATTAACTGAGAGAAGCCATGCAAATTTATATGGGTTGAGGGGAAGTCTGCAGAGCAAGTATACCAATCGATATTAACTTCTCCGAGAATAATAGTTTCCTGGGGACAGTTAGATAGCCATTGGAAGATACTCCCCAAGGTATTTGTGTGGTCACCTGGGGGAATATAGAACAATGTTTATAGATTTCTGTTTGTTGATTTGGGCTTTTGTGATGAGTATTTCTGCATTGTTAGTGACCTGGGTATTTGGATTACTAGTTCTGGATAATTCAAGAGTGGATTTATATAAGATGGCTACCCCCCCTCCTTTTTTTGAGATACGATCAAGCCGTACTATATTGTAACCTGGGGGTATAACTTCATTATCAGTGGTAGTAGGTTTGAGCCAGGTTTCGGAAAGGCATAAAACATCAGGGGAGTGGACATCCAGGAAGGCATGTAAATAGTGAATTTTCTTGTTTGTACTTCTAATGTTTAGATGACACACTAAGAATGAGTTGGTGGCGTTATTTGAGTTCCATAGGCTAGTAAGGTTGTTATTTGTGGGGTGTATAGTAACAAGTGGGGTTGGGCCTGGGTTAGGGTGGATGTCACCGTATACTGTGAGGTTAGGTAGTAGTCTAATAACAAGTTTCTGGAGTTTTAACAATAGTTTGTAATAGTTTTTAGTCCTGGAGTTAATAAATGAAGCACAAATGGGATGGTGAGGTTTTGCATTAGAGGTGTTAGATGAGGGGTGGGGTAGTAATAGGTTCAAATTTTGTGCTGAATTAGTAGTAATGGCAGTATATCTAGGGACGTATGTGGTAGGGAGGTGTTGGTATTCATAGGCTGTGAGAAGATAGAAAATAATAAGTGGGGGTATGAGGCAAGTAAATAGGATTTGATTTTGGAGGTGTGTTACAAGTATGTGGAGGCATTATAGGGTAATTGAGTACTATTTGTTCATAACAGAGTGAGTGGATTAATAAATAAGTTGTAGTGAGAGTTTGGAGACATGTAGTGAGGGACTGGAGAGAGTTAAAGTGTTAGGGTGGGCCCTTTTAATGAGGGATTAAAGAAGATTGATTGTGATGAGTTCAAGTGGTTACACATGAGTAGGAGTGGTTAGAGGGGAATAAGTGTAGGTGTACTGAGGGTGAGTGGGAATTGGGGCAGGGTAGGGGAGCGGAGTGAGCCCACAGGGCGAACAGAGCGGGAAGAGCCAAAGGAAGGTAGAAGGCAAATCTGCCTGGAAACAATCAGAAGAGTAGAGGGCATGTTTGAAAGTAAGTATGTAGGTTTGCTGGGAGAATAGTTAGCATACAAACAAGAGCAGAGACGTTTGGAGGACCATGCTGGGCACAATTTACATAGACAGCTATGCTTAAGGAAAGTCAGAATTGAAAGGCTGAGATGGACTAGGCAGTGAGAGACTGGTGGGAGAGAGAAGATATACTAGCAGCAAGTAGCAGGACAAAGCAGACTTAAGATTGTAATAATACAAGGCAGTAAGTAAGAGACTACAGTCAGTAAGACAGGGCAGAAATACCAGTGAGAGAGGGTTTGGACATAAAGTTCAGAGGAGGAGATAGGTTAGAGTTGGTAAAATAGCACAGAAACAGGATGCAGGATGTGGGTAGCTAAAGAGAAAGATCAGGGGCTGCTGGCATCTGCTTTTTGTGGCAACTAGCAGGAGAACACTGTAATTGTCTGTTATATTATTCACTCTAACATTAACCATAACACTAGTTCATCATATAGCAGATTTTACAGGGACACATACTTCTGAGTTATTATTTAAGCTTTTTGTTGGTTCCTAGACTGATGGTCAGAGGTGCAGGGTAACAGTTAGGGTCCACAACCCGCTGTTGCTGTGGCCAGAAGAATACCACAGGGGAAGGTCCCCTAGGGCTATAAAAACAAAGAGGAGGGGATTAGTTTAGAGCAATGCTTCAGGAAAGAGAGAAAGGAAAAGCACTGAGGGTTGATATAAATAATTACAGGTAGGCAAATACTGGTTAACTAGCACTAACATCTACTGTATAGGTGACTTATTTACATAATTAGGAACACAGCATAATTTAGGTTGTATACAAAAGAAATGCAGGAAAAAACGCAGTTAATAGCAGTACAGCATAGACAGTCACTAAAGCCAGTAAAGCACTACTTCAGGAATACTAAGGGAGAACAGTATTGTACAGTATTGCAAGCAATTATCCCTCTGTATCTTTTAGAATAGTCTTAACACAGTAGAAAAATACACTTGTGAGACCTTAGGGTGTAGGTGCTCCTTACAACAATACAATTAGGTTTAAAATAATCCTGTATTCTAATTCCGTGATAAACACAACAAGAATTGGAACAAGGGTGATTTAACCAGGTCCATGGCAACTTCATCAGTTTTTTTGGTCTCTAGGTGAAGAGCAGCCTTTGGCTCAACAGTACTGAGAAATATCATTCCTTAGAGTCCACCTGAGATTCATGTAGCTGGAGACTTTGTCCCATATGTTGAGGAATGTAGGAAAATTGACAACATCAGACAAAAAAGTTATGTAGTCACCATAATGTTCCATCTGTGTTGTCCATTTTCATTCATCCTCAACTCCCCTCCCTCCAGCCCCCTACCACTTTTCTCTTGATGACTTCTGGAAGAATGGGAGAGCATTATATGAATAAAGTTCCTTCTATTTGAGTTCCAGATAGTGACTTTCCATCTTATAGCTATAAATGTATTGCACCATACAATATGAAGCTGCAAACAAGATCTGGGGAATGAGGGGGACTTTTGCATTGTGGGTAAGGGAGGAGATCGAGAGCTTGTTGTATCCATGAGCTGTAAAACAGCGGCCGAGTTGGATCTGAGGATAGGATCTGCACCCATATTTTGAGGAAGAATGAAAATGGACAACACAGATGGAATGTTATGGTGAGTACATAACTTCTTTTTTGTGGGGACCCCCCACCCTTTCCTTCACATACTCTTCCTAAACATATATACTAACTCCAAGGTCACTATTATTGGAACAAGGGTGATTTTCCAATATATCACAATCTCAGATAGGATCTGCACCCATATTTTGAGGAAGAATGAAAATGGACAACACAGATGGAATGTTATGGTGAGTACATAACTTCTTTTTTGCGGGGACCCCCCACCCATTCCTTCACATACTCTTCCTAAACATATATACTAACTCCAAGGTCACTATTATTGGAACAAGGGTGATTTTCCAATATATCACAATCTCAGAGTTACTGTGTATTGACTACTATTCACATTTTTCATATCAGTATTTACAATATCAAATTTTTTTTCATTGGACTTACTAACAGATCTTGTTAGGTCATCCAGATGGTATCAGAATATATAGCTTATCATGACTGCAGTCACTGCATTGTAGCCCAAGCCTTCCTCATTTTGAAAGGACTGCTGGTATAAGATGACCAATTATGTCTGAAATGTTTGTGCACTATGAAATGACCATCATTCCTATTAGTTGTCATAAAACACTCTTCTCAAAAAACATACAAGCATTATGGAACCCGTTACTTTCACATTTAAGCATACCAAATCCTCCGTTTTCAACCTGCCATCACTATTTGTAAATCCTATGACAATAGCTAAGCTGAACTTTCACTGCAGAAAACTCTTACATCTGAACTTTCACTGCAGCAAACCCTTACTGGTGAAAATTTCAACCACTCCCTATTTTAATACATACACTTGCATGACAATGCATTCTCTTTGGCTCTTTTTTATTTTTTTTTCTGTGTCACAAAAATATTAGTTTATGTTTCATACTCACATTCTTTAAACATGTGCGTACCTCCTGCTGTCCTCTTTCTAAGTGCACCTTGCACTACAATGTATTCTTTGTATGCTTTCTCTTAGGTTCTAACTGTTGCAAAATGCTTCTTTGTGTTTCATGCTGACCTTATTTCAACATGTACTTACCAAACACATGCCATTAAACTGTAACACAATCTGTTAACTACATATTTTGCATCTTACAAATTACTTTGTTTATTCTGCCTACCTTCTCTATGTGCTGATGCTGAAAACGGCCTGTAGACTAGCTCATTTCCAAAGTTATTGAATTAATAAATTAAAAACAACATATATGTAATATTTATTTGCATTCTTCTGGTGAATGTGGGGTGCTTTAAATGTCTGAAGGGAGGATGTTATAATTCATACTTAGGTTTCCTGTCAGTGAGTCCCAAACTGGTGCTGAAATGAGATGGAAGTACTGATATCCAGCACCAGATGTAAATGGAGATATCACAAAAATAAATAAAAGTGAGCATTATTTATTTATTCTAAACAAAAGCAACTTCAGCATGTACACAGTTAACCTTAAGAGCATCTCAGCTTTCAGAAGCTTAAAGAAGCAGAGTCAGATCAGCTAATACTGTTTTTGATATTGACATGTCTTTAACAAAGAAAGTGTAAAAGAAAAGAATAATTGTTTAAGTGAGTCATACTCTATACTACACATTATATTCCAGCTCCAGTAAATAGGAATTCTATATTATGTATTTATAATACTCCGTTATTGTTAGAAAAATGTAAGCATTGTAGAGTTTAAGTCATGCAGGTATCCTTCCTTCTCAGTAGTGCTTAGAACACATAATTTCAGGTGAAAAGGAAGGACTGGTGTATTTGGCTTAACCTCTGTTTCCATCACAGCTTTCCTTGGAGTGCTGTGTTTAGGGGACTGCAGAACACCAGTGTGAATGAAAATCCTTTTTGAATCAGTGGCAGTACACACAGACATGCGTGCGTTCATAGAAGAAATATTCACCTTTTCTGGAGTCGTTGCTTGACCTTGTGCATTTTATACCAGTCTTTCTTAGAAATAACCACATTGCTTCCTTTTTATTATGTAATTAACCATTCTTCTCCAAATTCTCTCATAACCTAGATTAAGAGTATAGTATGCAGGTCCATTTACTTCTACTGATCTCCTAGATAGTTGTCTTTTTTCCTGGAACAATGGTTTATCATATTTTCCAAGTTAACAGTAAAAAAAAGCATGCAGTTACTTTAAGTTATCACAGTACTTCTTTTGAGTGGTTTGTTTTTAGAAACTTCCTTGTGAATTCAGGATGAAGAAAATCCGGGGTATATCTTAGTTTTCTATCCATTTGTATCTTGGGAGATGGTGACCTTGTAATTAAGTAATGATTTAGCTGCTGTTGCTCCACAGCATTCACCCATAACTTTTGTATTTATCTATTATTTATTCTGCTAATCAGTTCAGTGAATGATAAGAAGCTGATACCTTGTGAAGAATTCTAATCTTCCTTACAGATTGTTTGAAGAATGTTGCCTTGTCTTATATGATCATTTCTGGCTTTCCATGAATAAAATTTGTCCTTAAGATTTCAATACTTGACTCCAATTTGATATTAATTAGGCTACATATCAGTCCTCCTTTGAGACTTCATTACAAAAATTGCAGGTGATGGCTATTGAATATTCAGCTATAAAATACACTGATATTGCTCGTCTAACCTTAGGTTTTACTGCAGCTCATCTCTAAGTTTGGCATTATCACTTTGGTTGCCTCTAATCTTAGAGTTTTAGCCAAGATATAGTAAAACTGATAAGGGCCTTAAACATACTTTTTATTTTGATGTAATGACAAATCAGTAAACATATTTTCTAGAGATGCGCTACACAGATCAGCCTGCAAATTAAAATACAACACACAATTGTAAAATGCAGTTAAGACCGCATTCTACTCAATGATTTAAATGCAGCACAGAAGTGACTTTGACCTCACCACTTTTCTGCTTCAAACCATAGGCTTTGAGTCATGGCATGTTACTAATGAAAAATAATTCCTTATTTTTCTGGTGAAGTCAACTTTTTGTTTTCGATATAATGAAGACTCATTGAACGCATATTCGCAACTAGTGTTGCATTCTGTTCCCTAAACAGAAATCATATAGCCCTCAGTGGAAAGCAAGTATAATGCAGACTATGACAGTTAAAAGCAAATGAAACCCCTACTTTTTGTACCTACATATGAAAATCCATACGTCAATTCACCTTCAAACATTTATAATAGTATTTTTCAGGAATTATAAAATGATATTCAAAAACAATATGCACTTAAAACTGTAATTGTACCTTCAAGGATTTAAATGCAGCTCAACAATGCATTACGTAAGATGTTTGTAACATGCAGTGCCTCAAACTTCATAGTTTGAAACATTTAAAGTTTCCTGATATGAGAGGCTAATATGTGTTGAAGTCTTACAGAATTTGACTCCTGCCTGTTTGTTAATCCCCTAAAGTCTTTCCTTAACAGGTGCCAAGTCACCTATAGAAGGCTCATCCCATCCAGCCAGATTTAACAAAATTTGCATGAGCAGCAATAGGAAATTAAAAGAAAATTCATGGCTATTGCCAAGCAATAATAAAGTTGCAAAAATATAAGCCATAAAGACCAGTATAGCTGTATAAAATCCAAATTTAATTACAGTTCTAGTGCCTCAGCTGTACATTTCACTCGGAACCACATAGAACATTACTCTGAAACATATATATATATATATATATATATATATATATATATATATATATATATAAGGAAGGAAAAGACAAGAGAGCCAGTGAAATGCAGACATAGCACCATTAACCGTCCAGTGAAAACCTTCCTGTTGCGATATCATTGTAAACCTGAGACTTTTTGTTTGAAATTCCAAGAGTGACAAAGCCTCTTTGTACCAAAACAAACACATACAATGATCAACTTTTCCTATATTAACATTCACTTGTTCTAGAACAATAAGTAACATTTAAAACAAAGCTGCCAAGTATGTTTTTTCGCGGATGCAGGTAAGTACGGGACTTATAATCTTTTATTTTTAATGTCTCTAATGTTCTAAAATACATATTCTTCATTTTTTCTAGGTTTTACCAATATGAACTAGTTTACAGTGACAGACCAAAAAATACATCACATTATCAGTACACTGAGAAAAGAGCCCGTAGCAGTTTACAGATATTAGTCTCAGTTTCTCTAATAAGAAAAATATATACTGTGCAGTACACCATATGGTTTGCAACAGCAGATATACACTCAACAGTGTAAACATTGGCTCATGGTGATTTTGTAACATTGACAAATGTTAATGTGCCACCCCAACTTCATATAAAATGGAGAAAAGAGGGTTGATGATGGCAGCATAATTCACTATTAAGTGTAATAAAGTGACTGTGAACCAGTAAGTTCCCCAGGTTCCTACCTCTCAGAGAATAAAATGAAAGTATTGTATAATATGTCACATAATTTTGGTCAGTTTGAGAACTTGCTAACAATTTCTAAAACTTATAACAATTTGTTGAGACATGATGTTGCACTCTATAACAAAATGAATATATAGTTCAGGCTTATCAGTTGTAAATAAAAGGTGCCCTCCCTGTTAAGCTGCCCATTACCCCTCTTAGAATTAGCCAGTAGCAATGTATGATCTTTAGTTGCCTTCCAGTATGTCTTTACTGTAGCTTGTATGTTATAGCAACCACTTTTAAATGTACATCAGGCCATTAGATGCTTCTTTAAACAAAGCATTCCAGTGGAATTGCAGAACATGTAAAAAAACTCACTTGTAGGAAAAAAGACAAAGTGTGGTGGAGAGAAATTGCTGTCACAGAAAAAATATAAGTAGCAGTAAGTTTCTTATAATTCTATTATACTCCAGTGATGACCTGGATTTTCATATCATGCTGACCTCTGTAATGCCACACATCCTTATATTGCAGATAATGTTTATAAAAATCAAGTTAAAAATCATAAGCCAAACATATGTAAATATCATTTGAGTTGTAAATGCTATTCAAATGGTACAGACAGCAATGTTCTCTTTAAAAAGGTCTTCTTTACAGTAATAATAGTCTATGTGCACATATCCTTTACATCAGTACTGTAATATATTATAACACATAAAAACACAGAACTGTATTTCTCAAAGTTTCACAAACTGCTTTTCATATTTTGGAAATTGTGCAGTCTTGATATTCAGTGCCAGTAGTACGTTTATTTAGGAGGCTTGTTTTTTTTTTATATGAGAGCAATAAATTCCCTTCTGTGTACTTGTTTATTGAGATACTTACAAAAATATGAACATTATGGCTTTTTGTATAATTGCCAGTGTAAACAACACTGAATATCTATCAAGTGAGAAGTTTCTTAAACAGCATCTAAGGTTTCATCTGATGACATGCAATAGTTTGCAAGTTATTTGGTTTTGGAAATATTAACGTACATATGAAAATACTGCATTTTTTCATAGTTACTAGCAAACACCTAGCAATATTTCCAGTACAGTGTAATATACATAGGCAGTGAGAACACATTTTTCTGTCTACTGGTATGTAATATACCATGCCCTTCAATAATATGTTGTTCTCTTAAGTTTTGAAACCTTGAAATATGAAAATATGAATAACAAGTGATAAACAATCCAACTGTATTTGAGGCAGGGAATATTGCAAAGGATATAAAAGAACTGTAAATGAGATCGTTAGAAAATGTTAGAAGGAAATTACATAGAAAAAATGGAAATTGTGAGAGCAATATGTGCAGAATGTTTAGGGAGTGAGGTTTAAGGGAAGGCAGAAATTGAGCAATTTGTGTAATATTGGATTAGTGAGAATTGTATAAAAGAATGTATGTGATGTATAATGTTTATAACTTTGAACATGTTAACATGATTTATTTTCTTTTATATAAATGTATGTTTGCCTATGTCTTAAGCGATAATTCAATAAATGTGTTTAAAAAGCAAGTGCTAAACAATGATTAATGTCTTCCTTGCAGGACATCCTAGACTAACAATCTTAGTCTCATTTTATTACTTATACTTGCAATCTCTTATTCTACCTGTTAATTGAAAATTCACGTAGTACAGGAAGCCATCTGCTAACAAAGGCAAAATGCCATAAGAAGATATGGATGTTAAATGGAAGTATAAAAAAGTGCTACAGACGTGACAGAGTTAATAATTCTAAAAATAATTAACTGATTCTCATTTATGGAGACCTGATGGTGACTTGCAGAATGTTAGGAAAAGAGGAAATGCAAGCTATTGAAAGCATGTGGATATTGAAAGATGCAGTGTGTGTGTGTGTGTGTGTGTGTGTGTGTGTGTGTGTGTGTGTGTGTGTGTGTGTGTGTGACAGAGCTGGTTATACTGACAAGGTAACAGTCGCGATTTCTATAACCCATAAGGCAGCTAAACAGGTTACCAAAGATCCTAATATTATTTTGAAATTTACACCAGATATGTAATACGGGCACCTTCCCAAATGTAGCATTCATTCTGTGGTTGTGAGAATAGAATAGGTAAGTACAGTGGGTGGCTGGAGAGGTGGCATTTATTTTACATGCTATATAATTCACTGCACATGTGAAATCCCAACGTTCAGATCAACAAGGTCTCAACTCAAGTTCAACCCATCAGTAACTCAAACAGATAAAAATTTTAAAATGTGTTTTTTTCAGCGGGAAAGCCCCCCTCCCCTTTTGTACACCTTTCCCAAATGCTGAGGGCATATCCCAATTCTCAGTGAACGTATGTATGCAAACTCCATGGTCACACAAATACTAAACAAAGCAGAAATTTAAAAAATACAAGAAAGCACTGCTAACTCACACCCCAAGACTGCATTGGCAGTTATTTCATATAGAAAACAGGACATCTCTACAATTCAATTCATTGAGCTTAAAGTATATGAGGTACCATTTGGTTAAGTTCAGCTTGGCAAAGTGTGTGTACTAGCAGTGATTCTTTTTTTTTTTTTTGGGGGGGGGGTTATTTCTCACTTCTTTGTGTTTGTGTGACCATAAAGTTGGAATATGTAAGTATGTAAAGGGGTTTTCCCCCTTGCAAAAAAAGAAAAAAAGCTCTTTATTTTTCATTTTTATCCAGACCAGTTTAGAACCAGTTAATCCAATGTTGTCTATTTTCATCCGTTTCAAATGTATGGGTTGTAGGATCTGACTAGATCCAACCTCAGCATCAACTTGGAATCTTCATCACATCCAGCACTCTAACTCCTCACCTACCCATAATTCCCTAGGTTCTTACTTAAATGCGTATGTCGTATTTGCCACTTGAATGTTATAGATGTGTGCATGAGCTATCTAGCAGTGGGTTATATATTTTTTTCTTCCTGCTACTCTGCTACCATGAGAGTTTTCCTCTCACACTGTTACCTTTATTAGTATTGTTATGGTCTCTTTATAGGTAGTATTTGCAGTTAATCTTGGTAAGTAGTTTAGTTAACTTTCTTAGCTATGGCCTTATGCCTTTTTTCATATAATTTTTGCAATTTAAAAAAAAAGTGTTTAGATATTCTTTTGAATATTGTTAATCTGCCTTTGTAGTTGATCATTTTCTCTTAGATCTTACCCATGACAGAGTCTACTGGATTTAAAAAAAATTCTCAGAGTATGGACACAAACTTCCACCCCAAGACGCAAACTCCAAATGTGTTTATTGCCTCAATGCAATGCACCTTGATGTAGGTGGACAATCTTGTGCAGCATTTATCACTAGGGCCCTTCGGACCAGAAGAGACAACCTTGTTTTGCAGTGGCTCCTTCCAGAACAGACAGGGGCTACCCCTTCATCTTCTTCCCCTTCTAAAATAAATAAGTCTAAATCAAAGAGATGAGAAATTCAGAGAAAAAGAAAAAGAAGACAAGGATAAGAGAGAGGAGGGAATAAGCAAGCCTTCCTTCAAAACTTCCAAAGAACCAATGTCCTCAGTCAGGCCTGATCCCAACGTTCCTCAAAGGTTAGATCCAATGACCCCTGAAGCCTGGTCTCCTTTTTAATGTACCAGTTACTCACCAGGACCAGTGAGTTCCAGACTTTAGTCACCGATCTTGCAAGAACAGAGATGCTGACAACCACCTTCAGTGTTATCATCCACTCAGTCCTTAAGCCTCTTGGAACTCAATGTTGACAGGATGATGAGGAAGTTCTTGAGGACCCAAATTAAGTTTGAGGTTATCCTGGTGCCATACCCTGGGAAGGTACTGAGTACTGGCCACATTAATCCTCCCTTGCAGGAGTCTGTACCAACTCAACCTTCCAGTTCAGGATTATTGGATCCAACTGGAACAAGAGTACCTTTGCTGGTGCCAGTGCTGCTACTGACTTCAACACTGACTGCTTCTGTCTTGACTCTGATGCCTTCAGATTGAGATAAGACTCTGAGGTGAAGCTTTGGCGCCGAGTTCCTAAGAGGTGAATCAACATCAAGATTCTCAGTGCCATTGCTCTCTCATGGGGCTTTGTCCCTGGATAACTTGGATCTGACATCGGCTTTGAGACTGGGGGCCATCATTTGTGAGGGTCCCCTCTCTTCTTTGGAATGGCGAGAGTCCTCAATACATGTGGCAGCCTCAGCCTTCAAGGCCTTTGAAAGGGTTTTGGCAAATACCAAAGACAAGCTAGCTTCAACCAGTTCAGTTCCACCCAAACCCAAACTGCAGTCTGTTTCTTCACCTCATCATCCTGTTGGAAAGGGACAGCCATACCAAGGGCTTCTGAGGAAGTTTGCTTCTTCAGCTCCCTGTCCAATTCTGACCCTTCTACTGTTCCCCCAGAAGGTGCACCCAGAAAATGGATGTGCAAATGGAAGCAACTAGACTCTTCCCCAGAGTCTTTCACTGAATGTATTTAATTTGAGGAAGGGGGATTCCCCTCATTCCCTCTGTGAAGCTATCACATTTGGTGATATTCTGAAATGAAGCAATAAGGGGCTGGTTTTCCAAAGACCCATCACCGGATGAGTCAGTATTCTTGGAAGCTTTTGTTTCCAGAGCAACATCATCCTGGGTAGCACCTTCCGTTGTTCCTCTTATTGACCTTATGGCTTGATGGGCATAAGAAAACCCTAATGTGATGGAGTCGATCAATAAGAAAGCCGATCGGATATTATCTGCACCTGTGGAGAGTACGCACTGGAGTAAGAGTCCACCAGCAGATGTTATGGTAGTGGCAGGAGCTACCAAGAAAAAGCTACCAGAAGAAAGCTCCTCTGTTCATCCTCCTCATAGAGAATCTAGGATGATTGAGTGGATTTTATTCCCTGTCTGTGCACAGTCATATGAAGAGTAGCCACTATTCCTTAACAGTTTGGGACTATCTAAATTAGGGGTTCATTTTTAAGATTGATCCCCTTAGTATCTTATGAAACTTTGAAGTTGGTGCTGAGGTTGGATCCAGTCGGATCCAATAACCCATACATTGGAACTAGACAAAAATCAGAAATGTGGATCTAGAGTTATAGTAAGTACATAACTTTCATGGATATAATACTATGGTAAGTACATACATTTCGTTTTATGTCCAGATGTAATGTCTTCCATATGTAACCTGATTAATCATAAGGGAAGTGGAAATCAATGAGTTTAGCACTGGAGAACTGAACTCAGTCATAAAGAACACCATCTACTCGACAAGGTATAGAGAAACCTTGTAATTCTTGCCACTACATCATTTCTTGAGTGCAGACACTACTGGGCTGGATACCTTATGCTAACACAGAAAACTGGACTGTCGGGTATTTGAATTGCATACCCACCATTCAGAAAGCATTAAAATGTATGGAGGGGAAACATAGCATGGAGATAGTGAAACACTGCATAAACCAAGTAGTATAAACTCATTTTATGTAATATTTCAGAGACTAAACAAGGGGATTGTTAGATGGGAATACCTGTCATATAACGCTTCCTTCTCATGACTGTAACAGCAGCTTTGTATATTTACACTACCACAAAATAATTCATTTGAAAAATACCGTCCTTATCTCTAGGGTGTAAGTAACCCTGTAAGATAAATGTGCCATAAACTATTGATGTAAACTCATCTTGTGCGTTGTCTCTCTGCAGCATTCTAACCCACTTGACATCAAAAAACTGCATTGTATTTTCAATGAAGTAGTACAGTGGGACTGCTTTAATGACAACATGTTTATACAGGTAAATAAATGTTCAGCATGTCTTTAGGACCCTGCAGCTGAGGACTACATTTTTTTTTATTTTTCTGTTATGTTTCCATGGAGACAAGCTGATTATAGGACAATAAATAGTCAGAGTTTCTTTAAGGCTAAAAGTTAATGTTTCTGAAAGCATAGAATTTGTTTTGCATATGTTGGAGGGGAATAAAGATAACAAAGAAATGGACAGCAATTATTGTAAGTAGGAACACAGGCAGTTGCATGTGTCTTAGCATGAATAACCTTAAATTTATATCACATAGTGCCTGTGTCTGCAACTTTTTATTTAGGACAGTTGTTCCTACTAGCAGGGTTAAACTTCATTACATGAAGATGTACATAGTTTTGGGTGCTTAAATTAACAGGTTATGGTGTGTGTGTGCATGTGTGTGTATGTGTCTGTGTGTATGTGTCTGTGTGTATGTGTCTGTGTGTGTGTGTGTGTGTGTGTGTGTGTGTGTGTGTGTGTGTGTGTGTGTGTGTGTGTGTGTGTGCGTGTGTGTGAGTTTTCATTAAACAAAATATCTTGTAAAATATGACATGGGTTCAAATGGTAAAGACAAGAAACAACTGTTTAAAAGATCAACCTGCCAGACATTAGTGGGTATGTATATCACAAAAGCTGGAAACAGACATCTAAAAAAGCTGCCATATATAATAGATGGGAGTAATAAGTTTTTGTCATAATGTCAACACTTCCCTGTTATCAGATAATTTGAATGGTCTTACAGGTACAGACAAAAAGGAAAGAACACTGGATTATATTAAGAAATGCAGAGTGCAAATAAGAATGTTACAGGAAACACATTTGGAAATAAATTAATATGTGAATTTGATAAAGAACGGATTTCAGGATGGATAGTCGGCAGAATATCAGGGACAAAGAAAAGGGGAGTATTTATATTAATTGCTAGAGGTGCTCCAATAATGACAGGAAAGGGAAAAAAGACAATAATGGTGGCTTTCTAATAGGGGCAACTGGCAAAGGAAGAGGGTTTCACTGGCATGTATTTGTATTCCACCTAAAACTGCTATTATAGAAGCTTAAGAACATTTTCAGAGAAATAACCAGCTTTTGGCAGAGAATATTACTTATAGATAGGGACTGGAATTTGATTTGCAAAAATGGCAATGTATCGGGGACCCTAAAAGGGAAAATATAACAAAAGAGGCTAGATTTCTGAAGACATTTATGAAAATATTTGGCATGGATAATGTGAATTCAGTGGTAGGAACTCGAAGAGAATTCACATATTATTCCCCAAAGTACAATAACTGGACTTAACTAGAAAGAAATTATACTTCCCAAGAACATGTAGATTTAATTGAGAGCTTTGACACACATCCAATAAGTATTTCAGATCATGTGCCATTAATAACTAAAATAAAAATGCAGGGTAATGTAGTAAAACTGAGACACTGGTGCTTCCCCACTTAACCTGTTAAAAAGAGAATAATTTAAGGAATGGGTAGTGGAAATGATTTGGGAGATATTAAGGAAGATGGAAAGTACTTCAGAAGTGATGAGAATAAAATGAAATAGAGCCTAAATATAGGATAGAAATAAAGGAAAAAAGATATGGATTAGAAGTAAAAGAATTATTTAGATGGGCTTACAAAGGTTGAAGTAGTGCAGAATAAGGGGAATTTCACAGAACAAGAAGAGGTGCAACTGCAGTGTGCTAAAGAAAAAATAATGGATAATATGCATGAGTTTAGAAAGATTGCTGTTAAGCAGTTGGTTTTTGATAACTCCAGAGCACAAAAACAATTAGCACAATGACTTAGGCAACATAATGTAGAAAGGGTTGTCACTAAACTTAGGAAGCCTGTAACAAGAAAAATAAACAGAGATCCTGTTGAGACATTAGAGATATTTCAGAAATTTTATGAAAAGTTGTATGAAGCAGATAAATGTGGAAATCAAGAAAAAGCACAAATGGAAATGTTTATGTAACGCTTAAATATGCCAGTGTTAGAGGTAGATGAGGCTCAACAATTAACAGTTAACATAGGAGGAGATGAGATAAAAAGGGTGATACATAACCAATCTGCAGGAAAGTCTCCAGGAATAGATGATATTCCTGTGGAAGTGTGTAAGCTATGAGATAAATAAGTGATAAAGATCTGGAAGGTTTTGTTTAACAGTATTTTCAAAGGAGGGGACCCAGCTTCCTGGAAAAAAAGCTGTGGTGGTGGCAGTAACTAGAAAAGGTAAAACCCATCAGGTCCAGCTTCATACAGGCCCATTCAATGTCAAACCATGATTATAAAGTGTTTGTGTGTAATGGCTAAAAGAATGACAAAGGCATTGCCATAATTGATAGGTATGGATCATTGTGGTTTTGTGAAGGGGAAGCAAATATTTAAAATTGCTAGAACAATGATGATCCAGAGGGAAGCAGAATGTAAGAAAATACCACAGTTGCTGGTGGGTCTTGATGCAGAGAATGAATTCAACAAAGTGAGCTGGGATTTTATGAGATGGACAGTGGAAACATTTGCATTCCAAGATGAAATAATAAGGTTGCTTAGGAGGATATATGAGGGGATCATGGGCAAAGATCAAAGTGGGATGGTTTCTCTCTGATAAGTTGTATCTGAACTGAGGAATGAGGTTGGGTATTATCTTTCCCCTTTGTTATTTGTGTTATATTTAAAACCATTGGCAAAAAAGGGACTCAGAAATTCAAGAATTTAATTGGCATGATAATCAAGAAAAGTTGGTTTTATTTGCATACAATATTGTTTTGTACCTGATAAAACCAGAAGGACAACTCAGTGCTGTGGAACTTTCTGAGACAGTTTCAAGTTTTTTTAGGATATAAAATTAATGAAGATAAAATAAAGGCTATAGCTGTAAACTATTTGCCCACACATGAATTGGTTCAGCAATACCCATAGCTATGGGGACATGATAAAATGAAATGTTTAGGAGTATGGGTTAAAAAGGATCATGTTAAGGCAGCTATGGATTTGTAGGAAGAGACTTTATAATAGATAATACAAAAACTGAGAAACTGGAAGCTCCTGTCTATGGATATGAATGGCAAGATACAAATAGTGAAAATGTTTTAGTCACTTTAGTTTTATACACAGGAAAGGCATGTTTTATTGACCAGAGGAGAAGTTGTGAATAGTAATTAATAAAGAGTTAAAGGATTTTATCTGGAATGGGAAGAGAGCATGGGTCAAGTGCAATAAGCTGATCCTTCTAATAGAACAAGGTAGTTTAGAATTACCTGATTTGAAGGGATATTTTAGAACTACACAGCTAAAGCTGTTATACATAACACAAGAAGAAAGCTACAGTTGAAAGTGGATAGAGATAATTATGCAGCAGGGAAGAAATTAAAGAAATAAGGAGAGAGTGGGATTATGGATGCAGGTCCTTAAGGAGAATAACAACAGTCATAAAGAATGTTATTGTTATAAAGTAGCAGAAAGTATTCTAAGTACTAAAACATAGGAATGGAAAAAGGAGATTCTGCTGATATGAATGACTGCAATTAGGGGTACAGAGACTAGGCAGAAAGGGGTTAGAGTTTACGGGAGAAAACTAGCAAAAAAACAAAGTATTGATAAATAATTAGAGAGGGAAAGTTAACAGAATACAAAGGGGCCAAGAAGACATTTGAACTGTAGGCTAAAGACTGCCTTCCCTATCAGGGACTGATATAAGTATAGGCAAAAAGAAAGGGATGGGAGAACCTCAAGTAAAAGACCTGCACTGGTTTTTAGTTGAATCTAGAAAAGAAACAGATGTTAAAAAGGAATAATTAATGGGGCATATAAAATATTGCAGAATAACTGTAGGAATCACAAAATACACTAAATAACTATGAAATATCAAAACAAAAAAAGAGGAAACAGTTCCACCACTGAGACCATTAAATGTTTTCTTTTTGCTGGTACGTCTTCCACCACAGAGACCATTAAACATTGTTTAACTATAGGAATCAATCAGAGAAGGTTATAAAATATTGGGAAAGAGAGATTGGATAAGATATTCAGAAAGAAACAATGGGACAAAAATATATATACAATATGTATGTCTCCCAAATATACAGTAAATTTTAGAAGATTTTTGATTTTTGCTTGGAAATGTCTGCATAGGCATTTTTATACACCAAGCATGTAAATAACAAATGTTGGAGTTGTGATGGGGAAGAAACAAGTAACTATGAACATATGCTTTGGGAGTGTAATGAATTAGCAGACTTTAAAAATTCTCTACAGAGTACTATGTCAGAAATACTGGACAAGCAAATGGATGTAACTAAAAAAATAAATTTTTGAACTGAGATACAGGATTTCAATGGCCCAGACATAGTAAAGCCTTATTAAGTTTAATTCTGCTGGCTACCAAGAAAACAGTTACTAGAAAGTGGAAATTAAAGTCTAAACCAACCATGTTTGAAGTAGTAAGTATTGTTAACAAAGACAAAGACAAGAAAAAAATATATATATATATCCTTGTTTCCCGTCTTTCCTGACCTAGAGTAGCCCAAATGCAGGCTTTGCTGTATTCTGGACTTTTGGAAAGTTCCTGTGTTGCCCATTTCCTTTCTTGGATAAAGGGAGGCTTCTTTGTTCACCAGTGGCAGTGGGGAGCTTGGAGCAGCCTATCTAGCCCTGGAGGAGTGTTCCCAGCACAAGAATCTGGTAGTCTATTGGCCGTTTTGGGCCAATTTCTAGCTCTTTCAAGTCCCCCTGTATAAAACCCGCTTTAGCGTGGCTTTGAGCGATTTTGCACATTGCGGCATCGGGCAGCGCCGCTTAATTGGGTTTAAACCATTCTCGGCTCCACAAAATCTGCTCTTCACTTTTTCCCTTAGAACTGATCTAGTTCTCATAATAAACACCCTATTCCCACTCTAAAACCTGGCACTTGCTCACTAAAGCAATTATATAAGTCAGCACTAAAAAATTAAAAGCACTACACCCTCACAAACTCCCCTTGAGTACTTTGTCCCCATTGGCCCTTTTTTTCAATTATAAAGGAATTCCCAATACTATTCTAGCATGTCCAAAGGTCAGTTGTCAATCTCCTCTCTGGTCCAGCTGGTGAATCTGGGAATCTTGAGGCAATGTTACAACTGCCTCATGTACACAGACAACCCTCTCCTCCTCCCAACAAATTCCAACACATGTGAGAGATGCAACCATACAGCCAAACTGGAGGCTAAGCTCTCTCAACTCAGTACTGGCGTAACCAGTCAGGAGGAGGAGGAGAAGGAAACCACACTCACTACAATTCCAGTCTCTCATAGACCTACCACGACAGCAAACCAAACACATAAACACACAAAAACATACTCAGAGGCTCTAAATAAAAATCTGCCTAAGCAGCAGAGACCTCCAAAGCAGACACCCAAGCAATCGCTACCCCAAACAAAACACGTGCAACACATAGCTCACAAAGCCAGTGTGCTGAACAGTCACAGCCCTTAAGGCTAAACAACACATCTGATACACTTGTAATAGGTGACTCTACTGCCAGGCACACTGATGTCCCGCTCACCAGGCTGAACAAGGAGAAGGTCACGGTGAGCTGCCTGTCGGGCGCTAGGATCCGCCACATAACACAAGCACTCAGGTTACTCCAAGGCAAGTACAAATATGACTCGGTCACTGTCCATGCTGGTGTGAATGACCTGAGACATACCTCCCTGGACTACATGAAAAGAGACATAGAGGAGCTCTATGAACATGTAGCCCAGGCCGGTATGACCCTGACCTTGAGTAGCATCTTACCCTCACCAAGAATGATGCCACAATATGAAGACAAGATGATCAATTTCAACAATTGGCTTAAGTATTGGTGTCATTCAAAGGGGATCCAATGCCTGTCTGCCTGGGATGACATGCTCGACAAGCCACGATGATTTGCTAGGGATGGCTTGCACCTGTCACCCCTGGGCTTTCGGATATTGGCAAAGGCTCTTGCCACCCCCATAGTGCCTTTTTAGGCAAGGCTCAAAAGACAAACCCACCTCCATAGGTATCACAAGGGATAAGAAACTAAGAGTAATGCTACTCAATGCCAGAAGTCTAAACCTCAAGATGCATGCACTCAAAACTCTCCTTAGCATGGAGAACATCGATATCTGTGCAGTAACAGAAACCTGGTTCAAGGCTCCCGAGAGCACCCCAGCACTACCAGGTTATACCTCATACCATGTTTTTCGGCCCCAAAACCTGGACCGAATCACAAAAGGAGGGGGGAGTATCAGTATTCGTCAAAGATACCCACACCTCCAGGTTGGTGGCACAGCACGAAGCATCAGAGACTATCCATGTGCAACTAACAGTGGGTAAAACTGCCTTCCAGTTTATAGCCTGCTACAGACCACGCTCCCAAACCCAGGAACCCCACTCGGCCTTCCTGAGAACACTGGAAAATATGAAGGTCTCTCCAAACACCATTATATTGGGCGACTTCAACTACCCTAACATGGACTGGGAGCATTACTCTAGCTCCAACACCCTAGCCCAAAGGTTCCTAGAATTTATAAACTCAAATGCTATGGAACAACTTGTTGCCACTCCCACAAGAGGGGAAAACATACTGGACCCGATCATCACCACCATGGGGACTCTATGCTCCAGACCAGAAGTGTATCCCTCACTAGTAAGATCAGACCATAAACTAATCTCACTAGATATTCACATCCTGACCCCAGCCCCTGCCCAGAAAACCACAGTGAAAAACTTCTCTAAAGCAAATTTCACACTCCTCAAAACCAAGGTGGAATCCTTCAAAGCCCCCGGGCCTGTGGAAAATACGGCCCAGACCGCAGAATCCTTTATAAACGCATTCTATGAACACCTTCAGGAATGCATGGATCATGCAATCCCAAATAAAACCAAGACCCAATCTTCCAAAGTTAGGTGTCCTGTCTGGTGGGCCCCAGCCATAAACAAACTATACAATAGAAGGAGGAAGCTACTACATGATAGAGCAAAATCCTGAAAAGGGAAGGCATCTCTGATCAGTATTACCAAAAAACTACGGGCACTCATAAAATCGTCTAAGGCCAGCCTCGAGAGAAAAATTGCGCAGGACACTAAGGATAATCACAAGGCTTTCTTTAGTTATGTTAGGAACCTGGGTGGGAATTCCCAGATATGCTCAGAATTAGTCCAAAATGACAAAAAATACACAGAACCCACAGACATTGCCAACATCCTAGCTGACAGGTTCAGCGCAAACTTCTCCCCCCCTTCCCTACCAAAAGGGCAAATATCTATCCCAGCAGAGTGCTGCCCCCCTGACATCTCAGATGCTCAGGTAAGAGCTGCCCTCTCCAAAGCAAAAAACACAGCATCAATGGGACCAGACGGTGTCCTGGGCTGCATCCTACATGAACTCCAAGAAGAACTAAACCCAAACATAAAACTACTGTTCAATCTCAGCCTTACTACAGGATATGTACCCAAAGAGTGGTGTACAGCAACAGTGGTCCCTCTCCACAAAGGTGGTGCCTCAACGGATCCTGGAAACTATCTCCCCATAAGCTTGACTAGCTTGGTCTGCAAAGCTATGGAAAGGATCATCATGGACCTCATAAATAAAGATATTGGGGACCTACAGACACTGGATCCTACCCAGTTCGGCTTTGTTAAGGGCAGATCCTGCCTCTTAAACCTGGTTGATTTCTTTGAAACAGTCACCAAGGCCATTGACGAGGGGAAGGTGGTCCACACAGCCTACCTGGACCTTGCAAAAGCCTTCAATACAATACCCCACTTGGGCATTATAGATAAGCTCACCAGCTTAAATATAAACCCCTATGTCACTAGATGTGTTGCAAACTGGCTCAAGGACAGAACCCACATGGTTAGAATTGCTGGAGCCATGTCAGACTCCAAACCAGTTACAAGTGGCGTCCCACAAGGCTCAGTCCTGGGACCTCTCTTGTTCGGTATATATTTCTCGGAGCTACAGGCTAACACGGAAGGACTGTGGCTGACCAAGTTCGCAGATGACTGCAAACTGGGCACCATAATAGACTCTCCAGCCGACACAAGCATCCTACAAAAGGGCCTCATAGAAACAGATAACTGGTGCCAGAGCCATGGCCTCAAGCTAAACGCCAAAAAGTGTATAGTCATCCCCTTTGGCAAAACAAAGTGCCCACAAATTACCACATAGGTGGTAATCCATTAAGTACGGAAGAAGTAATTAGGGACCTGGGGACCCAAGTTGATAGCAATCTCTCATTTGACAACCACGTGGCCAAAGTGGTTAGAAAAACATTTTATATAGCCCACCTAATCATGAAGGGATTCACATCTAGATCAGGGGAGGTCATTGTGCCTCTTTACTCATCCCTCATCAGGCCCATAATTGAGTACAATGCCCCTTTTGGGATGTACCTTACCAGACACCTGCAGCAACTGGAAAGACCCCAAAAGTACCTCACCAAGAGGATCAAAGGGCTCAAACAGATGCCATATGCTTCCCGGTTAAAGAAACTCCAGCTCTACTCAGTGGCATACCGCCTGTTCAGAGGCGATCTGTGCCTGACGTATAAAGCCATGTCCAACCCGGAATTAATGGACATGCTACACCTCAGAAAATCCAAATCCCATCGAGCTACGCGCTCGAGAGACTTGAACCTCAGCACTGAAATAAATAGGACATGCTGGAGGGACAGATTCATAACCCAGAGGCTCCCTTCACTCTGGAATAAAATCCCAGTCCAGGTTAGGCAGAGTCCCTGATTAACTCTCTTCAAGAGGAATCGTGATGAGTGGATGGGAGATAGTAGGTTTACCCCGGGTATCACTTCTGTGTCACTGTTAGACAGAGGCACAGTATACTAACCTCGAAAAAGGGCATAGCAAAATTCATTTAAAATGGGTGGTGAAAGCCAAACACACTCTGGCTAGGCTTATAAATGCCCTAGGGCAGATAGCCTAGTATGAACCTATGAACTATGAACAAGAGAACTGGAAATGGGATCTTTAGTAACGAATAGGAGCAAATTCCATAAAAATGGAAATTGTGGGAGGAATACATGCATAAAAATGTTTTAGAAGAGGAATAAAGTTTAATGGAAGGGAGGAATTGGCCAATTTCTGTAATGTTGGATTGATTATATTGTACAAACAAATATATGTGCTGTGCAATGTTTGTAACAGTGAACAAATTAATATTTTATTTTTTATTTTATTTAAATGTAAGTTTGTCCATCACAAGTAATAATTAAGTAAAGAAGTTTAAAAAAAACTCATTGATACTGAGAGCACTTTGATATATTTTCTATTCATAGTAAACTTTTACATTTTGTGCTCTAGTTAGAATCTAGTTATGTTTTTAAAGACAAAAAAATCTTACTATTACACATATACTATACACTATAGGTTCATAGGTTCATACTAGAATATCTGCCCTAGGACATTTATAAGCCTAGCCAGTGTGTGTTTGGCTTTCGCCACCTATTTTGAAATTAATTTTGCTATGCCCTTTTTCGAGGTTAGTATACTGTGCCTCTGTCTAACAGTGACACAGAAGTGATACTCGGGGTAAACCTACGATCTCCCATCCACTCATCAAGATTCCTGTTGAAGAGAGTCAATGAGGGACTCTGCCTAACCTGGACTAGGATTTTATTCCAGAGTGAAGGGAGCCTCTGGGTTATGAATCTGTCCCTCCAGCATGTCCTATTTATTTCAGTACTGAGGTTCAAGTCTCTCGAGCGCGTAGCTCGATGGGATTTGGATTTTCTGAGGTGCAGCATGTCCATTAATTCCGGGTTATATATATATAACCTATATAACGGGCTATAACATTTAAGTTCCAAAATGTAATTCGCCTTTATCCTAGAAATGGTTACCTGCAAAGTAAAATCATTATGTAACAGATTTTTGAATGGCTAGGGAAAATATATTGCATTATTTTCCAAGTAAAATGTGTTACTAATATTTGTATGGTAAAATGTGTTCTTATTGTTTTCGATCCATGCATGGATCTGTGAAAACAATGTAAATGTAAAAAAAAAATGTTTTACTATAACAATTATCATGTATGAAGTAAACTCCACATATAAAAAAAGTGATGAATATTTTTATTTCTTTCTTTTAACATTTGTTAACCAGATTAGTCCGACTGGGCTCAGTGAGCCCTTTTTCAGCAGAGACCCAAGGAGAAAAGCTCCAGGGAAGTAATAAAAAATAAGAAAAACCTAACAATTCAAGTTGTAAGATACTTAGTACAAAAACAGAGAGAACTATACAATACGAATATATACAAGGTAAAAGTGCAGTATTTTCAGAATGCAGTAACAGTATGTTTGAGAAATTTGGTTAGCATTATGTTATTTACAAGGAATGTAGCAATGCCTATAATAATAAAAAAAATCAGAGTAACCTCATGGCATAGTTCTGCAAAGATGCATTTAATAGCATAGGTTCTAACTGCAGAGAGAGTAATATATGCAGACAGTTTAGGTAGATTCTTTTAAAATACTAACAAATACATTTTACATCCTTAGGCATTTTATAACAGTCCAACAAAATCAAGTGACAAAGCGATGGCAAGAGAAACCACTATGTCTGGGAAGCATTGGTTCATGTAGAGGTTCACCTGCAGGTTATATTTTGGGGTTTGGAGAAGATGAACTAGGTAAGTTCCTGGATGTTACATTCTCAAACTATATATTCAGTGATGTTAAAAACACAGATTTTGATAGATTGTGTGCATGGCTATGATTAATTTGTCAACATACCTTTATACAATATATTAGTGTATATGAGTAAATGATGCAACTCTTATACATCAAATGCTTTAAAATAATAAGAGTCAGTCATGATGTGTATGACATCAATAATATAAATTATTCCAGCCTGACAAGAAAATATGTCTTATAGAAAGCACTGCTAATAAAGCATGTGTAGCTGTTTAATATCAATTCCCAAATAAAAAAAAATAGTTTCTGCAGCATTTGCATTCTGTCAGGAAGTACTTGGGAGTAACAATAACTTTTCTACAATGGACATCAAAAGATATTTGTGTGTTTTACCAGAGTCCATCTGTGAGACTTCAGAGCTTATTTTAAGTGGTGCACATTTTGTTTACTCTATTTGTTGCATCAGATGCCTTTTACAAAAAAATACATCTATTTTATACATGCTGTTTGAAAAGATTTTTAGTAAATTAAATGAGCTTTGTGAAACTTTACATGTAAAGATAATACAGGATTATGAATTACCATAGTTTCAATTTGAAGAGAAACATGTTAATAAAAGGCATGCAACCTTTTTATTATCCACTTGTTAACTGGATAAATCTAGTGGGAGCATCTGTTTGCCTTTTTAAAAGGTTATCCTGGACACTATCTGCTTAAGTGACTTGCTCAGAGCAACACACTACCCAAGTAGAAGCTGAAGGAATCAAACCCAACAATAAAAGGTGAAGCTCTTTAACAGCTTAAAGCCTTGATGTTATGTGTTTAGTGTTTTCTTTTTTCTCCGTAATTTCCATAGCATGTATTAAAAGACAAGGAGGACAAGGCAGCCATCTGGGCAGGACGCCAATATGGCCAAATTCACAGGTTGCTCTGTTATGAAAATCATCTGAGAGCTAAAGGGTTTATTAAAATTTCAGTCTCCTAGAGTAATATAGTTTGATCAACTACTGTTCTGATTAAAATGAACACAATCATGCATTTTAGCTATTTTAGTTAAAAGTCTGAACAATGGCTGATTAAAACTGATTATACTAACAAATACTAGGAAGGAAGGGAGGAGGAAAACAGGGAGCATGGTAAGAAGGCAATGAGGGAAGGAATGAAAACAGGACAAAGGCTAGGGAAAGAGGTATGTTTGCATTTTCTGGTCATGTATTAAGCCATTAGGCCAAAGGGTGCCACTGTTTAGTTACAGCCCTGAAGAGTACAACACTTTGAATAGTATGAGGCAGAGGCAATTTATTAGAGGAAACATGTTGGCAATAACACTAAAAAACACTAGTAAGATAGACACCCTTTTTTTTTTTTTTTTTTTGGTCCAGGACTAGTGCACTCACACTGGTCTGCAGTAGAAATAGTACTTGGTATAGAGTAGAGCATACAGAAATGATTTACTGTATGTATTTTTTTAATTATATGAGTGACTAACTCATTCCTTCCAGTGCAACTGTTGTGTATGTGTACTGTTTACTCCCAGTGGGTGTGGCTTGAACCATTTAAAAAGTGAAGTTATCACTTTACAGTTCAAATAGATATTCATATCTCTGGAACCATAAGTGTTGCTAGAAAACTGTAAATGGCAAAGCATTCAGGATAAATTAATGTTTACATTAGTAGCATTCATTCAGTTTGATGCTTTGAACTGGATTTTATAAGCCAAAATAAAGGCAGTGAATATTCATTTTGTAATGTTGCATAAACAGCTTATGATATCTCAGTAACCATTCAAGCAAGACAGGTACTGACAGCAGGATTTTCTTCATACAGCTGTGAGCTTTCATGACACTCTGCAGTTCTGTCTGTATTACCTGAATGTTGACATATATAGAGAAATATGAAAATTGTTACAATACAAATAAACGGTACACAAATAATATGCAATATCTCTTTAGCCGCATTAGATAGAGGTCAAATATCAATACATTGTGTTTGTCATTATGTATGCTTTAAAATGACATTTTCTGGTACCTTGTATGTATCATGGTTTTGGAATTGTTAATGCAAATATGAACAAGAATTATTTGACGTCTAGAGATGTCAGTAGGAGGTAACTGCAGAAATGCCTGGAGGCGCACTCTGCTGTAATAATTTAAAATGGAACTTTTTCTACCCTCTTCCAGGAAAGTGTAAAATAAAGTATAGCTAGACGAAATTAATGAACTTCTTTAATGGATAAAAGTGGACTTCTGTACAGGTGGTTGAGGTGAAATTCCTTGGGCTTCAGTTGCCCAAAGCAAAAAAGCCAGAGAACATAAGGTCAAATGCTTTTCTCTATAAGAAATCATTGCAGGTAAAAATTTCTAAGTGTTTTCCTGCAATAATTCTCTTCTTTTTGGAGGTTTCTCCCTTCTTTGAGTTGGTGCAACTGTGATGGCATCAGGGAACTTCCCCTACTCATAGGGTATGGGGACCGTATTGTTGGTGGTGCATCCAACTTCCTGTTTCCATTCCAGGTGCAAAGGTGGCTCGGAGAAACAGGAGGAAGTATGGCGAGTATTTGTAAGGAGAAGATAGTGTCGGAGAAGGAGAATGCGAAGATGGAGGTAGCGGAACCTGTATGAGAAAGGCAGTTAAGTGAAGCGAAGAAGTGGAGTGGTTGTACATATTGGAGAAGAAAGGAGGAAGGAAGGAGGTGAAGGAGTGGAAGGTCGTTTAAGCTGTACCAGACTTGGAGTGTCTATTCCATGAAAGGTTGTTTGAGGGAGATGGAGAGAGCCAGCAGGAATGTATTAGTATGACCGTCCAATCAGGAGGGTTGCGGGATGTTTATTTAAAGGAAATGATTAATCAATGTGAACCAGAGAGTGACATGGCAGTTTCATGAGGTGAAATTATGGAGAAGATACAAGAAGAGTAGATTGCAGAGGACACGATGAGAAAGAAATCTTATGCACAGACAGTGAAAGAAGGAGAAAGAAGAACCGAAGATGTGAAGGAGGCGAAAAAGGAATTCATTATAACAATAAGCAGTAAGAAAGAGAAAGGACTCGAAAGGTATAAAGTATGGGACACTGTAATTGCACTAATGGGTGTTTTACCCAAAGAAGTAAGAGCCTTTATTGTTATTAATAAAAAAAATACTGTGATATATTCTTTGAAACAGGACAATATTTGGAGAATGTTTTAGAACAGTAGGAACAAAAAAAGAATTATAATCCTTGGAGTGAGTATGTGGTGCAGGCATTTCATAGAGAAACCAAAAAAGAGTTTTATGCAATTTAGAATAGAATTTAAAAAAGAGGAATTGAAAGAATTTTTAAAGACTATATGTAAAGACGTTATAGACGCAACAGAAATGTATGATGACCAAGGTTTATGAACTGGGGGGTGGGAATCTGGGATTATTTTGAAAATGGAAAGTGATGATGTTGTACATATCCCAAGTGCAATTGCTGTGAATGGTAACAGAGTATTTGTTAAATGTAGGGTACAGCCAAAAACATGTTTTTTTTTCTGTGGAAAAGGTAATCATTAGATTAATGAATGTGATAAAAATGTATTATTTATGGAAAAACAGGACATGAAGCAAGAAAATGTGATATAAAATGTAAAAAATGTAGAAAAACTGGACATACATGGGTAGATTGTGAAATAAATGTAGAAGTTACAGAAAAATAATGTACACAGGATCCAGTATATGATAGAGATAAAAATATAGAAAAGTAACAAGAAAGACAGATTAGTACACAGGAAAGAAATAAAGATTTAATAGAGGAGGGAGAAGATGGGGGAAGGGAAAGGGAACAAGAGGTGCTTGATACGACCAAGGAGGAATATATAAACTGGCATGCAGTAATTGGAAGGAAAAATTCTATAGGAAAAAGGGTGACAGGAAAAGAAAGTTTAAAAGTATAATTCTGAAAGATAAAATAGGTAAAGGATGAGAGAAGAATAATTATACTAACTAAGGACAGGCTTTTCAGATCATGTAGCCATATGGATAGAGGTACACGAGAAAGAAGGATATATAAGAATAGGTAAAGTTGTCAAGAGGCTGAATGAAAAAGACTTGAAGATGGGAAGAGATTAATAAGCTATGGAAGGATCATATAGGCATGCGGGTATTTTATGAAAATTGGACAAGTTGATGGATACGTTTTAAGGAAAAATATAAAAAAAATATTTTTTGGAGTGTCAAGATGAGAAGAGAAGGCTAGAGAAAATAAAATATAAGCAGTTGAGTCAAGAAGTGTTTAAGGAAGTATTGAAGGATAAGACTTTTTTTATGAGAAAGAAAAAGAAATGTATGATATAAATCAGGAAAAGATTAGGAGATTGTTATATAAATAAAGAAGAATTTGTGCGTTTTGCACGATTTTGCCCATAGCGCAGCATCGGGCAGCGCTGCTTAAATGGGTTTAAACTATTCCCGGCTCCACAAAGTGTGCTCTTCACTTTTTCCCTTAGAACTGTTCTAAATCTCAAAGTAAGCACTCTATTTTCATTCTAAAGCCCTGCAATTGCTCGTATAAGTAATCTTAAACTAAAGCACTACACCCTCTTATACTCCCTTTAAGTACTTGGCTCCCTATTGGTCCTTTTTGATCAATCAAAAAGTAGTTCCTTATACTATTCTGGCATGTCCAAAAGTCAGTTTCGGGTTTACTCTCCAGTCCAGCTGATGAATCTGGGAATCTTGAGGCAATGTTACAACTGCCTTATGTACACAGACCACCCTCTCCTCCTCCCAACAAGCTCAAATATATGTGAGAGATTCAACTATATAGCCAAACTGGAGGCTGAGCTCTGTCAACTCAGTACTGGCGCAGTCAGTCAGGAGGAGAAGGTAACCACACACACCACAAATCCAGTCTCACATAGACCTATCGCAACAGCAAACCAAACACATAAAAACATACTCGGAGGCTCTAAATAAAAATCTGCCCAAGCAGCAGAGACCTCCAAAGCAGACTTCCAAGCAACCGCTACCCCACAACAATACCCACATATCACATAGTTCACAAAGTCAGTGTGCACACAGTCACAGCCCTTAAGGATAAACAACACACCTAATACACTTGTAATAGGTGACTCTATTGTCAGGCACACTGACGTCCCACTCACCAGGCTGAACAAGGAAAAGGTCACTGTAAGCTGCCTGTCGGGTGCCAGGATCCGCCACATAACACAAGCACTCAGGTCACTCCAAAGCAAGTACAAATATGACTCCGTCATTGTCCATGCTGGTGTGAATGACCTGAGATGTACCTCCCTGGACTACATGAAAAGAGACAGAAGAGCTCTCTGATCATGTAGCCCAGGCCAGTATGACCCTGACCTTGAGTAGCATCTTACCCTCACCAAGAATGATGCCACAGTATAAAGACAAAATTATCAATTTTAACAATTGGCTAAAGTATTGGTGTCATTCAAAGGGGATCCAGTGTCTGTCAGCCTGGGATGACATGCTCGACAAGCCATGTTGCTTCGCTAGGGACGGCTTGCACCTGTCACCCCTGGGCTTTCGAATACGGCTAAGGCTCTTGCCACCCCCATAGTGCCTTTTTTAGGCAAGGCTCAAAAGACAAACCCACCTCCATAGACAACACAAGGAAAAAGAAACTAAGGGTAATGCTGCTCAACGCCAGAAGTCTAAACCTCAAGATGCACGCACTCGAGGCTCTCCTCAATATGAAGAATATCGATATCTGTGCAGTAACAGAAACCTGGTTCAAAGCTCCAGAGAGCACGCCAGCACTACCAGGTTATACCTCATACCATGCTTTTCGGCCCCAAAACTTGGACCGAACCACAAAAGGAGGGGGAGTATCCATATTCATCAAAGATACCCACACCTCCAGGTTAGTGGCACTGCACAAAGCATCGGAGACAATTCATGTGCAACTAACAGTGGGCAAAACTGCCTTTCAGTTTGTAGCCTGCTACAGACCACCCTCCGAAACTCAGGAACCCCACTTGGCTTTCCTGAGAACACTGGAGAATATGAAGGTCTCTCCAAACACCATCATATTGGGTGACTTCAATTACCCAAACACTGACTGGGAGCACTACTCAAGCTCCAACACCCTCGCCCAACGGTTCCTAGAATTTATAAACTCAAATGCTATGGAACAACTGGGCACCACTCCTACAAGAGGGGAAAACATATTGGACCTGATCATCACCAACATGGGGACTCCATGTTCCATGCCAGAGGTATACCCCTCATTGGTAAGATTTGACCATAAATTAATCTCACTGGACATCCATATACCGTCCCCATCCCCAGCCAAGGGAAACCACGGTGAAGAACTTCTCAAAAGCAAACTTCACACTTCTCAAAACTGAAGTGGAATCCTTCAAAGCCCCCAGGCCAGTGGAAAATACAGCCCAAGCCTCAGAATCCTTTACAAACACATTCTATGGACACCTACAGGAATGCATGGATCGTGCTATCCCAAATAAAACTAAGACTCTCTCCTCCAAAGGCAGGAGACCTGTCTGGTGGTCCCCAGCCATAAATAAGCTATACAACAGAAGGAAGAAGCTACTACATGATAATCCCAAAAAGGGAAGGCATCTCTGATCAGTACTAGCAAGAAACTATGATCCCTCATAAAATCCTCTAAGGCCAGCTTCGAAAGAAAAATTGCACAAGACGCTAAAGATAATCACAAGGCCTTCTTTAGTTATGTCAGGAACCTGGGTGGCAACTCCCAGATATGCTCTGAGTTAGTGCAAAATGACAAAAAATACACTGAACCCACAGACATTGCCAACATCCTTGCAGACAGGTTCAGTGCAAGCTTCTCCCCCCCTTCCCCCCAAAAGAGCAAATGTCTATCCCAACAGAGTGTAGCCTCCCTGAAATCATAGATGCACAGGTGAGAGCTGCCCTCTCCAAAGCAAAAAACACAGCATCAATGGGACTGGATGGTGTCCCGGGCTGCGTCTTACATGAGCTCCAAGAAGAACTGAACCCTTACATAAAGTCACTGTTCAGTCTCAGCCTTACTACAGGATCTGTACCCAAGGAATGGTGTACAGCAACAGTGGTCCCACTCCACAAAGGTGGTGCCACAACAGACCCTGGAAACTATCGCCCTATAAGCCTGACTAGCCTGGTCTGCAAAGCTATGGAGGGTATCATCATGGAACTTATAAACAAAGACATTGGGAACCTCCAAACACTGGATCCTACCCAATTCGGCTTTGTTAAGGACAGATCTTACCTCTTGAACCTGGTCAACTTCTTTGAAACAGTCACCAAGGCCATAGATGAAGGGAAGGTAGTCCACACAGCCTACCTGGACCTCGCAAAAGCCTTTGACAAAATACCCCACTCAGGCATCATAAATAAGCTCACCAGCTTAAATATCAACCCCTATCTCACAAGATGGGTTGCAAACTGGCTCAGGGATAGAACCCACATGGTCAGAATTGCAAGTGCCATGTCAGACTCTAAACCAGTTACAAGTGGCGTCCCACAAGGCTCAGTCCTGGGACCTCTCTTGTTTGGTATATATTTCTCTGAGGTACAGGCTAACATGGGAGGACTATGACTGACCAAGTTTGCAGATAACTGCAAACTGGGTGCCATAATCAACTCACCGACTGACACAAGCATCATCCAAAAGGGTCTCACAGAGACGGATAACTGGTGCCAGAGCCATGGCCTAAAGCTAAATGCCAAAAAGTGCATAGTCATCCCCTTTGGGAAAAACAAAGTGCCCACAAATTACCACATAGGTGGTAATCCATTAAGTATGGAAGAAGTAATTAGGGATTTGGGGACCCAAGTAGATAGCAATCTCTCCTTTGACAATCACGTTGCCAAAGTGGTTAGAAAGATCTTCTATATAGCCCACCTTATCACGAAAGGGTTCACATCTAGATCGAGAGGTCATTGTGCCCCTCTACTCATCACTCATCAGGCCCATAATTGAATACAGTGCCCCATTTGGGATCTACCTTACCCGACACCTGCAGCAACTGGAAAGACCCCAAAAGTACCTCACCAAGAGGATCAAGGGACTCAAACAGATGCCCTACGCAGTTAGGCTAAAGAAATTCCAGCTCTACTCAGTTGCTTACCGCCTACTCAGAGGCGATCTGTGCCTGACGTATAAAGCCATGTCCAAACCAGCATTAATAGACATGCTCCATCTCAGGAAATCCAAATCCCTTAAGAGCCACACGCTCCAGGCACTTAAACCTCAGCACAGAAATAAATAGGACATGCTGGAGGGACAGATTCATATCCCAGAGGCTCCCCTCACTCTGGAACAAAATCCCAATCCATGTTAGGCAGAGCCCTTCAATGACCCTCTTCAAGAGAAATCTTGACAAGTGGATGGGAGATCATAGGTTTACCCCTGGGATCTCTTCTGTGACCTACTATACAGAGGCACAGTCAACTAATCTAAAAGGGTGGCGAAAGCCAAACACACTCTGGCTAGGCTTATAAATTCCCTAGGGCAGATAGCCTAGTATCAACCTATGAACCTAAGAGGTGGCACCTTACTTGCATAAATTAGTAAAAGAGAATAAAAGAATAAGGGAATTAAAGAAGAATGAAGGGGAAAAGTCGCAATTAAGAAAGAATATTTGAAGTGATTAAAAAGTATATAGAACTCACTTTTGTAAAAATAAAGAGGATGGATAGTTAAAAAAATAAGCAAAGAAGATAATGAGAATTTGGAGGAAAATATCAATGTGAAAGAGCTAAATTATATATTGACAGATCTCAATCTGGATACAGCTACAGGAATGGATGGTGTTGAATACCATATTTACAACAATATGGAAAATTGGCAAAAAGTCATTTTTGTGGCAGTAATTAAGTGAGTGGCTAAAGATAAATATGACAGATACAGAGATATGTATGGGAATCATGAAATTCATATGGAAAAAAGGAGAGAAGGAAGAAATAAAAACTGGAGACCTATAGTATTCAATAACACAAATTATAAGATATTTATGAGAATAAAAAATGAAAGATAATAACTAAAGACTAACAAATAAAGTAGAGAACCTAATTGATCATACAATTTGTGGTAGCAAAGGGAAAAGAAGTCAAGATTTATTATGGATAGTAAATGAAGTAATAGATGACATTCTAAATAAAGGTGCAGGTTAAAATCATGCATTTGATAAAATACAGTATAAAGCTTTATGAGATATATTTGGGGCTTATAACATAAGTGAAAGGATATTAAAAGTAATTAAAATCTGTATATGAGAAAAATAATGTAAGAATAATATTAAGTGGATGGTTAAGTGAGGAAATTAAAATAGAATGTGGAATAATGCAAGGATGTCTTAAAAATGATATATTTGCTTTAATTATGAATGTGATTGTCAATAAAATTAATAGAATAATAAATATGACAGGTTATAAAATAATGGAGGAAATATGATTACCAATAATATATACCTATGCAGATGATATAGTGTTAATTACTAAGAACAAAGAATGGATGGAAGAGACAGAAATTTAATTAAATTATTAAAGATACTTGGTTTATGTATAAATAAAGATAAAAGTAAAGGTTTTGAATTTATGGGAAGTAAAGAAGATATACAGTTCAGTTTTGAGGTTTTATATATATATATATATATATATATATATATATATATATATATACTAGGAATAATATTTGGATCAAATGATCATAAGAAAAAACATTGGGAGAAAATTTTGCAGCATATAAGAGATATATACACATTTTGGAAGTCATATAAATTGTCATACAAGAAAAAAGGCATATTTGATAAATTCTGTTCTTTTAGGCAAGTTAGCATATGTAGCAAGTATTTATATTATTTCGACTAATTATGAACAAGAAATAATTTCTGTTATATTTTTGTTCATACGGTGGTCTAGATTAAATCCAGTTAAATGGGGGAATTTATATATAAGGAAAGAGGAAGGGGGATTAGGGTTATTTAACCCAATTGTGCATGTGGCTTTATTGAATTTGTATAGGCCCTTAGTAAGTTATAAAAAAAGAGAATAGGAATTTAATAGAATACATTTTGTATGCTAAGTATAAGTGTTTGGCGGAAATGGGGATATAGAAAAGATGAAAAAGTGATATGAATGAAGATATAAAGGAATATCATAATAAAATCTTCTTATGGAAGTTGAATGTGAACATTGTTGAAAAAATAAGAAAGAATGGTATTAGAATATTGTGAAAGAACATTATTTAATTTTTCCTTGGAAACATTTAGAGATGGAGAAAAAATGCTATTAAAATTAGATTTAGGTGGTATAAGAAAATATATGAATGCAAAGATTTTTTCTGGAGATTATCAGTAGGTAAATTACCTGTTAAAGCTAACATGGCTTATAAAAGAAAGCAAAAAAGAATATGTATTCATTGTGGGGAACTTGAAACAACAAAACGTATGTTTTTGAAATGTTTTAAAATAAAGAAGTTTTGAGAAGAAATATGTAAACACAAAATGCTTAAATATTTTGAAAAGGTTGAATTCTTAAACATGGACATGTTTGAATGTTGATATTATGGTAATAAAAAAACAAAAACAAGTAGAAAAAATTTATAAAATAATATTTTTATTTGATTGACATTATGGACTGCGAGAATTAATGAAGTAAAGTTTAATGGGAAATGGATATTAATAGAGATCTTAAAGGAAATAATTTTTTGGCTGTGGAAAAGGGTGGAGGAGTGTTTAAGAGTATCAAATTGTTCTGTACTGTACAAAGGTGTGAATAATTGTAAATGTAATTAATAGCTAGTATGTAAACAATGTATGTAGGTGGTGGTTATCAGTAAAACCCCCTACTCCTTTTAATGCATGTCATGGGGTATTTTTGAAGGGTTTGAAATATTGTCTCGTTTTTGGTTGGCGAAGCAATTTTTTTACCCTAGGAAAAAATTCACTGAAGTGGCCATTCAAAGACATGACAGTTCACTATTTATTGGTCGACAAACAGGCATTTGCTGACTAGGTTTTTCGATAAGGTAATATAGACCCATATTGCTGAAATTGAATTCATCCTCAAGTCTTGGTGAGTGCCTTCATGAGGTGGACCCGGTTTTTCACAAAATCTCACCAAGATGACACTGATATATAGAGTTTATTTTATATAGCATGTATCATGGACAGAATTAGGTCAAAAATAAAAAAGATAGCGGGATGCGCAGACTCAGGATAAAAAAAGTGCCCAATTCTGGTAGGCACACTGGTGCCAGGACTGGAAAAAAATGACAGCATAGAATCCTCAAAATACAGAAACGTTCCTACAATGGGGCTAAGCCAGGCCCAGAGGGAGGATGCCCCCCCTGTTGTAGAAGGAAGTAAAAGTGCTCAATCCTGGTAGGTGCACTGGTGCCAGGACTGGAAAAAATGACAGTGTAGAATCCTCAAAATACAGAAACATTTCTACAATGGGGCTAAGCCAGACTCGGGGGGGTGGCCCCCCTTTTTTAAAAGGAAGTAGCAGTACATAAAAATCAGAAAAACTGATAGGCCAAAGAAGAACCATAAAGATGATAGAGTGGACTATTGAAGATAAGAAAGAAATTAAGTATTGTTACTATTATGCAAAAGCCCAGAATTTCCAGACACAAGATATACAAAAACGTTTGAGAGAGAAATTAGAGGATAGAAAACTACTTCCACAAGAAAAACTGTCAGAAGCCTCAAATAAAAATTTGTGCTCATTAATACAACAGTTTTATGAAAAACATTATATAGACCAAGAAACTTTGATCTGTTTTGAAAAAGAAGTATCTGAGGAAGTGCAAAAAGATAAACAAAACCTAGAGATTTTTGAAAAGTATAAAAAAGAAATATGGACATGAGAAAGAAAAAGAGATTTGATATGGTGCAATATTTATACAAATCCGAAAGCCAAATTAATCAGTACAAAAAAGGCATTTCCAAAGATATTCGAAGAGAAGTACAGACAAAGGCATCCAGCTATAGAAAATTTCACAATAAAAAAATATCACAAAGAGGAAATATGGAAAAGAAGATTAGTAAAGCAGAAGCTGAAGTTATGGAATGCCTGTGATATGAAGGAGGTGGTGTAAAAGGTGTAACACAGGTTACATCACAGCATGATGGTACAAGTCCCCAAAGTAAGAAGAACCAGGAAGATCAGGAGACATCTGAAAAGAAATATGGACATGGGAAAGAAAAAGGGATTTAATATGGTGTAATATTTATGCAAAGAAGAAAGCAAAATTAACCAATACAAAAAGAGCAGCAGCAAAGATATATAAAGAGAAATACAGGCAAAGTAGTCCAGAGATGGAAAGCTTTACAATACAAAAAATGAGAAGACAAACGGGAAAAGTAAAAACGATTAGTAATGGAGAAGTTAAAGAAATAGAAACTGGGGTTATGTAGTACCTGTGAAGTGAAGGATTCAGTCTATAAAATCTGACTGAGAAAGCACCACAGCAGGATAGAGCAATAGGCATCCAAATTAAGGAGAAACCAGTCGAACAGGAAGCAACTGGACAGTTGTCCTATGAAGATATTTTGGAGTCTACCACTTGAAACATATAAACATTCACTTGAAACTGGGCAGCAAAGGAAGTAACAGTAAACTGTGGCAACTCTGATGCAGCCAATGTTGAGGAGTGATAGGCCATTGAGTTCCCATATGACAGAACAATGGATGACACAGGATGAAATTGAAGAGAATGTGCCACAGAAAAATGCTATAGAACTCTCTATAGAATGCCCGCAGGAAATGGAGAAGAAAGAATGTGCCCTAAGTTTAGAAGAAAATGAGCTAAGAGAAGAGTTGCTTGATTTAATAGTGATTGATAGACATATTAAAATCAATGAATGACTGCAGAAGGTAAATAAAACCCAAAAAGTCAGAAGTCTGATAAAACAAATGAATACAATAATTAGGACTTTGCATTGAGATCCATGCGATATAACAGAAGTAAACAGAGTATATAATTGTGCAGCTAAATTAATAACAGATACAATTCTACCACAAGAACACAGGGTAGTAGGGGAAAGGAAAGGGAGAATTTGAATACCATCATGGAAGTATCGAATAGAGAAAACCATAAAGCAATTAAGACAAGAAGTGTCACTGTTGGAAGAGTGTAGAAGAGGGAAGAGTATAGAAGAGGGAACAGATCAACAACAAATACTCAGAAAGATAGACGTGATAAAAGCAATGTGCAGTATTTTAATGGATCAGGATCTACCACTATTGCAAATAATAAACAAAAATCTCAGCACAGGCTGAAAAACTTAGAAGATACACAGATAAATATAAAGGAAAAGTACAATAAAATAACTTCACTAAATTGACTATTTGGGCACAGGTGAATAATATGCTGATAAATGCTTCAAAAACTAAACATATGAGATTTGGGAGACATAAATTGAAATGTTAATATTTAATACAGCACACAGTGATTGAAACTGTAGACTCATTTAAGAACCTGGGTATATGGGTAGATTCAGCTTTGAGTTTTTCTAATCCTATCAACCAATTGGTTAATGATAGTTATAGAACTATAGCTTGTAGAAAAAGATTTATGAAATCTCGGAAATAAAAAAAATGATGAAGTCATTGTTAGTTACATTAGAGCCAAACTTGAGTATGGAATAACAATATGGAAACCCTATAAGAAAACAAGCATGAGTAAACTGGAAAGAGTACAGTGGAAATATACCAAGAGCATCCATGGATGTGAAAATGTAAGTTATGAAAGACTAAAATACCTGAACTTGTACAGTGTCTCTTACTGATGTCTAAGAGGAGATCTTATTTGGGTGTATGGGACATTTAGAGACAACTACCTCTGAGAATGTTTGGGGTTATCAAAAAGTTCTAGAGAATCAACAGACAAGCTATGTAGAAGACTCTGTAGGAATGAGTTGTTGTTGTGTCTTTCAGCTATTCCTGGTTAGGGGTCGCCTCCGGTCCGCTAATGATTGGCAGTAGATTTTTACATGCCGAGTTGCCAGCTCTGACGCACAACCATCAACGAAGATACGCCCATTCGCTCATGTCTCCACACAGAAGATGCTCTAGCTGAGAATCGAACAGGACAACGTCATACTGTGAGGCGACAATGCTACCGCAGCACCACCGCCGCAGTTTTTACTCTGTAGGAATGAGAAGTGTGCTAATTGGTTCTCTGACAGAATAGCTGATGCATGGAACAGACTGCCAAATTACATTAAAGCCAGTACTAGTTTAGATATTTTTAAGAACAGCCTGGACACGTATTATGAGAACAAGTGTTTTGGTATATTGACAAGCTAGAAGGGTATTAATCCCCATGCTTGAAATATTTGTATGTAAAATAAGCAATTTATTGATGACGCTAAAAAGGTCTGTAGAGAATTGGGAAACAAGGTAAAAGGAATTAAAAGACCACCGAAAAAAGAAGAAATAGATACATTTTGGAGAAATATCTATGAAGATCCTGTGGAACATAAAGATGCTAAATAGATAGAAGAAGGAAAAGAAAGAATAAGAAGTTCAAAGGTACAGGATATGAAATGGGATTAAGTAACAGCCAGAGAGACTGAGATAAAGTTAAGAAAAACCTCCAGATGGAAAACCCCAGACCCAGATGCAGCACCTAACTTCTGGCTAAAAGTATTAACATCTTTGCATGAAGATTTAGCCATGAGTAAGAAGTATTTATATGCACACCCTGAACAGACGCCAACCTGATTAACAACAGGAAAAACAACGCTCTTACTTGAGTGAACCTGCAAGTTATCCTAAAAAATTGTGGACCAATAACTTGCCTTCTGACATATAAACTATACAGTGGAATTGATGCCAACAGAGTTATTAGTTATTTAGACGAAAATTCAATCATGGCAGTAGAATAGAAGGGTAATAAAAGAAAGCATCTGTCATAGTGGAGAACTGTAAAAAGGGAAATAATCTAAGTATGGCATGGATTGACTACAAAAAAGCATTAGATAGTGTCCCACATTCATGGATAAAAGAGTGCTTAAAATGTTTAAGATACACCCTTCACTGATTAATTACATTACAGTGACCATGAATCAATGGAAGACCACTTTGCAATTAAGCCATGATAAAGGACAAATTATTATTCCAGGGATAAGAATTCAAAGGGGGATATTTCAGGGTGACTCCCTGTCACTGCTGCTATTCTGTCTTGCCCTTAACCCTTTAAGCTGTCTACTTAGATTAGGCCATGGCTATAATCTGGCTGCTAAAAAACTACAAAGAGTAAAAACCTCTCATCTTCTCATTGTCGATGATTTAAAATTGTATAGCTCATCACATGAGGAACTGAAAACACAACTACAAGTAGTCAAAACCTTTTCAGATGCGAATGTCATTTAGTCTTGATAAATGTGCAAATGCAACCTTTAAAGCAGTAAAACTGCAGCACCAAGAAAACATCAGTTTGGGACAAGAATGTGATATGAAAGAACTTGAGCAAGAGCGAGTGTATAAATAGTTGGGAACTGAGATCAACAATAAAACATGAACAAATGTGAATAAAGTTTAGTAAGGAATATTTTAGAAGACTTAAATTAATCCTGAAAACACCGTTGACATCTAGGAACAAAATTCAAGCTATAAATCAATTTGCTCTTCCTATACTAACATACAGTTTTGGAATGATTGACTGGCCCCAAAATGTGTTGGATAGATTAGACAGGAAAACAAGAAGGATGCTTCATGCTCACCAAATGATTTATAAAAATCACTGCATACCAAGATTATATATTCCCCATTCCAAAGGAGGTATGGACCTCCTTGAAATTGATTGCATGTAAAGATCTGCAGTTGTGGGACTGCACACATATCTGCTGACCTCGCAAGACCCAAACATAGCAAAAATTTTGAAACAAGACGAATAAATCTAAGATGACTTCCCTGGTTAGTCTAGCAGAAGTATATCTGCTTCAAGCAGGAATAGAAATCAAACCAGAAGTAGATAAAAATCAGGCAGCTGTGCCAAAAAACAAAAGAAAGAATATAAGGTGAAGGATCAGATGAGAAGACATGAAATGTGGAAAATGCATTAATATAGTTGCAAGTGTAGAAATCTTCTGGAAGAACCTCATGTTGATATGGATCGAATGCAGGAATGGTTAAGGTGAGGCGAATTCAAACCAAAAGATGAAAGGTTAATATTGGCGGCCCCAGAAACTGGACTACGTACACTGTTTACAAAGTCCTTTGAACATGTGGAAGAAACAGACAAATGTATGGTTTTGTAAAACAGAATTGGAAACAGTTGCACACCTTTTTGCTGGTTGTGACATACTAATGGCAGAAGTATTGTATATGAAATGTACAAAATGTGCCAAGACTGTTGCACTGGGGACTGTGTAAACATTATGGTTTTGCAGTGACTGAAAAACACAGGAAACATGAAACATAAAGCATCATAGAAAATAATAGTCTACATCACATGGGATCACCCATTAACAACAGTTCAATAAATAGATGCAAGAAAACCAGATATAGTAGTCCATAAAAAGAAGACAAAAGTAGCATTGATCACTGAAATTGCTACACCCAGTAACTACAGTGTCTTGCATGCAGAGACACAAAGTCATAAAATATAAAGACTTGCAGGCAGACATGAGAGCAGTGTGGAAGGAAGTTACCCAGACAGTTCCCAAAGTAGTAGGAGCAATGGGTCTTATAAAAAAGAATCTACAATCGTATTTAGATATGTTACCAATACAGGTAATTCCATATGAATTGCAGAAGTCATTACTGGGCACATTGCAGGTGCTGCAAAGAGTACTTTTGGCTATTAAAGATTGAACCAATACTAATTTTGTGAACTTTAATCCTACTTTGACTTATGAATGGGGTCCATTCCCATCGTGGTGTTAGAAACCCAAAAGATTTGGAGAAATTAAAAAAAGGACAGTTTATTGGAATACGCCCTCTGGTGTTGAAAATGTTGTCTTTTCTCAGGCTTCAACTGTTACAGGGATCTGGCAGTATCATTATTCCTTTCTGGATGTAATGTGGTCAAGAAGCTTGAATTCCACAACTTTCTGTTAATTTGTCAACCTTAGACATTCGGTAGTGGCCAAATTTTAAAAATGCTGTTCAGCTTCTTAATGTCATTACAGAACATGATTGTTCCATCAAGCTTCAGGAATAAGAATTTGTGGCTATTCCATTCCCTTTCTGACTCCTCTGTCACTCCATCTTGAGCATTTTTGTACTTCCTGTTGCACAACCTTTCTCAGTGACTCTGGTATTCTAAGGTATTAAGTTAACCTTTTCTTCCTGGAATGTTTTTTTATGGTCTTTAGTCAGGTTTGTTCTACCAGGCAGTTCTTAAAATGCTTCCTAGTTTCTTAACATAACCTGTGCTCTAGATTCTGTGGCTTAGATTGTGTCATCTACATGAAATGCAGCAAAGAAGTCAGTTTTCTTTCTGCATCAGAACTACTAGTTTCTGCCATTGAGCTAACTATAGAGGTCTACACTTCCCTCCATGACTTCAGAAGGTTGATATGGTTTAACTATCTTGGTGCCTAACCCAATAGTTTACATAATGTAATATTTCTACTGTTTGAAATGGACCCTGTAACTTGGCCAAAAATGTCTTTTCTGCAGAGGGGATCATAACTAACAGCTCATTTCCAGCTTTGAATTACTTGGTTCTGTTATATACCACTAGTCTGGGCTCTTTCCATGTGTTCCCATGCAATGAATATTACTACTTTCAGCCTGTTTTGGAAGTCAGTATGATATTCTATGAAACTTTTCTCTTATTCCCAAGTTTCTCTGGCAATACCTAACAATCCTCAAAGGTGCTTGCTATATAAATAACTCAAAGACTGAGCCCTTCTAAGGCTTGTGGTACTTTTCTAATGGCAAAGAAGACATGGTATTAACCAGCACCAACTTTTACCATCTTCTTCAAAAACATTTCTCAAAGTGAATTTTAATCTCTGGTTAAAATGCCCACTAAACTGTCTGTCAAGGGATGACACTCTTGAGGTTTCTAAGTGCTTGATGTTAAATCACTAGCACAGGCTGGTGTATTATTCTGGACATGAATGGGGTCTTTTTGTCAGTGGGTATGCCCACAGGTATCCCTTATCTGGAAAATAATAAAGCTAACTCCCAAGCTATAGATTTAGCATTAATCTTATGTACAGGAACAGCATAAGGACACTTAGTTGCATAGTATAAAATAACCAACAAATATTGAAACACATTGCTGCATTTTACCAGTGTTCCAATAGTATCCATAGCAATATATTCAAATGGCACCTGTATGACAGGCAGTGGAATTAAAGGATTTTTGAAGCCTAGGTGAGGGGTGTCCTCTAGCCTTCAGGACATCCAGAACAGAAGTCCTCAACTTTTCAATATTCCTGGCCAATAAAAACTTGTTAGATTCCATGAGTTAGCTTTATCCTTTCCTAAGTGTACTCCTGGTATGTGACTATGTGTTAAAGTCATCACTAGGTCACTGAAAGATTTGAGCACTGACAGTTAATGCACCACTTCCTCTCTGTAATTGCTTACTCTGTACCATAAATTATTTTGTAACTTTAAGCATGGGTAGGAAGTGAGAACATTTTGTTCAGCTTCTTCCTTCACAACTCTGCCTTGCTCTGATGAAAGTGTCATCATTTTATTGTACATTTTTAAAGTTTGTCCAGATTTTCTGAGGGTCAGCCAACTCTGGAGTTTTCTAATTGTCATCTTGCTGTGTGGTAAAAGGCACTGCCTCCTCTTTTATCAATACAAGCACTAAGGTATCCGTGTGTAACTCTTATAAGAAAGGCAGATAATACCAGTACTATTTTGTATCAACCTTCCTCTTTGGCATCAGGTCAAATCAGATTTCTGGGTACTAGATGTCATTCAAAATGGATAGGGCCAGCCACGGTGGTGCAGCAGTTAGTGTTGCCGCCTCACAGCAAGAGGTTCTCCAGTTTGATCCTCGGCTGGGGTGCTTCTGTGCGGAGTCTGCATTTCCTTCCTGTGGTCGCGTGGGTTTCTTCCAGGTGCTCCAGTTTCCTCCCACATCCCAAAGACATGCTGTAAGTGGATTGGATACTCTAAATTGGCCCTAGGCATGAATGCGTGTGTGTGTGTGCCTTCTGTGGAAGGTTGGGTGCCGGGCTGGCAACTCGACACTGTAAAACTCCACTGCCAGTCATAAGCGGGCAAATGATCCACTGTGGCGACCCCTAACAGGAAAAAGCCGGAAGAAGAAGATGTCATTCAAAATGGATACAGGTGATAATGGGACCTTTTCCCTCCAAACCTAGGAGTTGTCTTTACTCTCAAAATTCAAGCAACCTCTTTCCTCATGTCATTTCCCATATGCTGTCTCAAGGCGTAATATAGTCTGTGCCAGCAAATCAGAGAAGAAAAGGTTTCTATTCAAGAATTTTCCTAGTGCCGAAAAAAGAAGGTTCCTGGATATGTGTCCTGTACTTGTCCTTGTTAAATCTTTGTGTAAAATCTCTAAATTAGAAATGCTCACACTGCAGTCTCTTTTCCTTGGATTCTGGGCCTAAAATATGCCTATGACCATATAACCACTCACAGAAAATTCAAATGCTTTTAAGGTTTTCTGTTTCTGTTTCTCTTAGGGATTCAAAGGACTCTCAAAAACAATATTAGCAACATTCCCTTTTGGCCCATAGACCACTGGTTCTGCCTTCTTATGAAAATGACCAAGGGCAATTACCTCAAACTTTCCCACAGGATAGATGCACTCACCCAGGACAAGATATTTTTATTCAGCCTATCCAACAGACTCTAAATACGACTGTCTGGATGCTAACATTTTGATCCCTCTGAGGCACTTTTTTTAAGGCAGGCAATAGGTATTAAATGAGGCCAATAAACCTGCTTCTGAAAATTCTATTTAGTTAAATGGAAGAGATTTTCTAGTTGGTGCCAGAAGAAGATCCAGGACCCTTTCTAGGCTTAAAGTTCCTCTGGTTCTCCCATATCTGTGTGAATTGTTCAAATCTGGCCTGTCCTATTCATGTACAGGTAACCACCAATTAACATCCTTCCGCACAACGTCCTACTGCATTTATGCCCATACCGCACTAAGCAGACATAAATGTGATCAACCATTATGCAGAAGGACATTAGCAAAGCTCTATACAAAGAATAGGGGTTCTCTTAACATCCACAGTGCTTACCTGCACTAAGAGTCATCTTTTGGCCATTTCTGCATGCCTGCCCTTAAATTCCCCCCATTTCCTGCTAATCTCAGGTGAAGCAATCCATCCACCTAGGAAACAAGTGGCTCCTCCTTGGGATTTTAACTTTGTTTTAAAAAAAAATACTATTTGACCTTCTGAACCAATTTATCTAGCAGATTTAAAGTTCTTAACATGGAAGACTGTATTCCTTGCTGCTCTAAACTTCGGCTAGGAAAGTATCCTAGTTGTAAACTCTAATGCTAACACAACCTTCTCTTACCTTTCATATTAACAGGATAACCCTACTAACTAACCCTTCTTTCATGCTAAAGGTAGTTTCAGAATTCACTTTGTCAGTCTGTTCATTTCCCTGTGTTCTTTTTCTGAAACAAAAAATAAGGGAGAGAAAATCATACTTATTGTGTATTTCAGAGGTAATGCAGAAACTACACTAACAAAAAGAATCACTTTAGAGCATCTGATCACCTTTTAGTAAAGTTAAGTAGAAAGGACAACCAGTGTTAAAATAGACAATTCTCAAAATGGTTATCCAGTGCCATCCAATGTTATCACTATGGAAAGTCCTTTCCTCTAAAGTTCAAAGCTCACCCCACCAGAGGTATGGCTACTTTTACAGATTTTTAGAAAGGAGGCAAACTCTAGAAGTATTCTAGAGACAACAGCTTGGTCTTCCTTGCAGACCTTCACCAGACATTATAAGACAGAATCCTTCTCCAGGGCAAGATAAGTATTTGCTTGGAATATTCTACAGAGGTTCTTCCACTTTGACCTTTCTCCTCTTCCCTAGCAGCTTATCTAAGTTTTGGCAAGTAGTCCCATATAGCTTAGACTACTGCAGCAGTGACTGAATGACAAACATGGTACAGCTGTGTAATTAAACTTATTATAACAGAAAATGTTCAGTGGATCACTGTTCCAGTACTAATACGCTCTCTCCTTCCTCCCTTCTCTTTTATTGCTTTTTGACCATCTACTGCATCTTATCCTTCTATATATCCCCTTACCTATTTTCTTTCCTTTTTCTCATAGCACATAAGTATCTGTATTTGGACAAAAGGCCTGCCTTACTATGAGGAAAGAAAGCTCTAAAGTTTGGTACCTATACATCCACTTTTACACCATCACACATTTGTGTGCCCTCAGATGTATGGTGCGCATGGAAAGTGCTCAAACGTTTTTGAATACTGGTTGAATATCTAGTGCTAAGCAGAACACATCTCATGTAGCTTAGGCTGCTGTAACAGTGATTTATTCAAACATCATAGTAAGCTTACTTACACAGCTGTACTTTCTTTTCCTTTATAAACCTGATGTATAGTACCCTTATTCTTAAATTTATGATTCATACATTTTGCCTCAACATGAAAATCATCAGGATTTTGTTCAAATTATCTTGACTTTGGGTGTATACTACCACCCCCTTTGTCTTTCCTTCATTAGCTTGCCCTCCATTTGTCTCGGTATAAGCCAACATCACCCTCTCAGTTTCATTTGCTTTTTTCCAGGTTGCTCTCCTTCTGTCTTGGTGAGAATGAATATCACCCTCACATCTCATTCTGTAAAGGGTGTAACTTAACATTTTTTTGTTTGTTTTATTTTTTCTTATTTGCAGATACCCGTTGTTTAGAGTCTTCCTTTACATAATCTTACTGTCTTAGCACTGACAGAGATGGATTTAGAACTCTGACCAAGTATTGTTTTTATTACCCTATGCAAATCTTTCTTATTATATTTCTTTACTTGAACACTGGCTTGCTGCTTAGAATTCTTATTTTTTTTTTTTTTTTTTTTTTTAGTTTGACAGAATGTTTAGAATTCTGTTCAGGTTGTGCATTTTTCCTACTTTCTAACTTCATTCCCTAGGAATATACCCTTCCAGAGAGAGAATCCTTCCCTTCCCTTCAATTTTCCCAGTAATTTCAACTCTATTTTAAAACACTTTCCAACTGCCATATTTTACTATGCAACTCCCTTCCTTCGAGTCATATAAATACAAGGCAATTGAGTCACAAGACCATGTATGCCTTGCCAATATTCACCTGTATGTTGTACCCCACATCTGAAGAAGGGAAAAGCAATTCACCATCAGATTAAATTTATGGGAACCCATCCAATCATCTAATGTTATTTTTAAGAATGCTAGGGTGTCACTTTGTTTAACTTGCAGGGAATGTATTTTCCAAAGGTATAGTAGGTGTTGGGCAATAAATCTGCCTCCCCAGTGCATGTTATTTATATCTTCACAAACAGCAGCCAAGTAGCACAAACAGTCAAAATCAGCAAAAATATATCCACAGGCTCCCAGTCTGAAGAAGTCTTCGTAAAGGAGTTAGAAGACGAAAGCGCTTACTGAAGCTTTTATTTTGTTCTTGTTGCATTAAACCATTTGTTTATTCATCTGGGAGCCTGTGGATATATTTTTGCTAAATGTTATTTATATGCTGGTGGAGATTTAAGTCATTGCTTGTGGTATTAATAGAGCTATATGACTTGCAGAGGTAGAGTAGATCAAAAATGAGTGATATGTAATTTGGTAAAACACAAGGTGTAGATCAGCCCACAAGATCCTATAAGACGCCAAGTAAAGAAATAGAGCTTCAGTCTTTTACTGGTAACTCAGAGACTTAAGACCAGTATTCTTATTGATTAAGATCCTCTGGGGCCTTTCCAGCTGCTTAATATGTCTAAAAAGGTGTATCCCAAAGGGGACCCTGTACCCAGTAATTGATCTAATTACGGCTGCATAAAAGGAATAATAACTGAATAATATGCCTTTAAATATTAGTTGTGCTAAACAGAAATATTTTCTGACTACTTCTCTTACAAAGTGGTTAAAGGAGATGTAATTACCAACCCAGGTTCCAAGATCCCTCACTATATTATCATTTTGGTGTGTAATATTGGATATAATGTACATTGAAGGAAAGAGCTGTTCACTAAATGTGGCAATACTATACTTTCTTGCATTTAAGGTTAATCCTTTTTCCATACAGCACTTGTTACAAGGGCTAGTTCCTACTGTAACGAATACGTATCAGATGGAGATTTAACAGTAACATGCAGTCTGCAGTCATGTCATGTCATAACGTAACCAAAGATTCTAATTCCCAATCTCGAGATCAGAGCCATAGATGTCAAAAAGGAGGGTTCCCAAAACCCTGATGCACACCACTTATCAGCTTCATACTGTCTGAGGGGGCACCTGTCACCTTAACTGTATTTGCTCTATCTTTCAGCCAGTTCGCTGTCTATCTTATTAAGTATGTACTTATGTACTTTTGATGCACTTTGCTTATTTATGATGTCAGCATGACGTATGGTGTTAAATGTTTTGTCCAGATGCAGATAAGCTATGTGAGCATAATGATCACTGTCTGCAGCCCGTGTGACATTCTCAAAGCAGTTAACTAAACTGAGGAAGTAGGATATCCCTTTGACAAAACCAATCTGATGTGGGTCTGGCTTGATAAGGATTTTATATCACTGTTTATGAGCTCAGATAATATATGCTCCACGGCTTTGTAAATCAGACTACTCAGTCTAACAGGCCTTTCGTTTCAGGGGTCAGTGGTAGGGTTATACTTGGGTAGGTGCATTACCACTGCAGTTTACCATACTTTGAGGAGAAATCCTGTAGCTAAGCTCAAGTTAAAGAATTTGAGAAGGGATTCCACAAGTGCATGTTTGGTAGTATTTATTAGGCATCCAGGTACATTATCAGCCCACATGGAAGCAGTATTCTTGGCTTTAGAAGTAATTTCAGCTGATGTAAGGGATTCAGGAATTTGTGGAATTAAGATAGGTGTTTCAGGGGGAAAGTTTAGAGTAAATTTGACTGTCTTATATTTGCTATTTCTGCTGTGTCTGAGTAGGTGGTGTCATTTTGGTAAATTTAGAATAATGTTGAATGTCATTTCATAGTTTTCTAATGCTAATGAGGAAAAAATGTCTAATTAATTATCTTTGACTTCAGAAGCTAGTTTTTTATGTTTTACCTGAGTAGCCCCGATAGTAACTTTTAGCTCTTTACTGATAATCTTATTGTAGTCTTTAATATGAGAATTTTTAAATCTGCTGTGATTTTTTTTTTTCTCCTGTTAAAGAATTTATTTACGCTGGTGCATCACTGAGATAGTTTGTTTTTAAACTTCCTAATACATTTGGTTCCAGTAAGGATCTCCAAGTCTAGGCACTGGGAACAGAATTCCATTGAGTAAACTGCAGCTGTGTTGGTGAGTGGTCTGGTAATGTTACAAGTGAATATGGATAGCTCATCATAGTATCTGAGGACGTTTGTCTGTTGGATTCAAAATTATTGACCATGGGGGTTTTAGAGATTTGGAAAGAGAAGGTTACATGTTTATGACTAGACTTAACCATTGACAGAAAAAGAAGAGAAGTAGTATATTTTGTAACTGTATTAGTTAGGACCAGGTCAAACATGGTATGTCCACTAAATGATTTGTTAACTATCTGTTCTTGGGAATTTTTATGTACTAAGTTTAAGAGACTGTGGACATTGATTCATTAACTATGTGTTCTTGGGAATTTGTATGTACTAAGTTTAAGACACTGTGAACATACTAAAGTCTGAAGGTGTAGGTGCTCCAATTTACTGAGAGGTAGTTGAAATTTCCCATTATAAAGGAGTTTGGGATAACAGATATTTCTTCAAGTACATTTAGAAATCCTACACATTGTTCAGGGATATGAAGGGTGTCCTGTAGTAGACTGTACATAGTTTGTCTTTTTTAGGGAAGTTCAGTGAATTCAGTTTGTGAGCCTTCTATTGGTCATCCTTGACTGATATGGAAGTATCACCACAGTTTCCATCAGGTCTGAATACTTGAACCCAGATAGAGAGAGAATGCTGTCTTTGCATTGAAACCAAGTCTCAGCAAATTTGCAAACTATGTTTTCTAAGTTAGAGGAGAGCTGTAATATTAAATAATATGTTACAAATTTTGGCACTGTGAAGAGATGCCCTCTAAAATCTCTTTTCCTGCAAGCTACTCTGCCCTATATAGATGCTGACATGTATCTTTAAATGGTACAGGTTCTTTCTCTGTAACTTTAGCCAAATTTTAGAAATATTGATTGCACAGGTTGTCAAACAGTGATCTGTTGTCACAGTTCATCATTATGTGTAAGATCGCTGTGTAGTGAAGATAAGGAATTTGTCCTTTCTGTATAATTGCATAGTGGTAATATTAGTGTAATTAGAGATGCAGGGGGCAGATTCCTGCTAAGAAATATGGTTTTAATGTGTCATTATGTAATATATGTGTGATCCTGGTAGAGAGAGTAGACAAAGTTTGTTCTTTCCCACATTGTTATCTGGTTATAGTGT